>NC_091438.1:41786315-42086510 GCF_964237555.1 Oryctolagus cuniculus
TTCTGATATGTAGCTATTGCAGTTGTCACTCTGCATTATAGAGGAAGAAGCAGGCTCACAGGAGTTGAAACTTGAAATGACACAGCAGTGAACCCAGCGCTCTGAATCCTGGGCTTTCTCTTGCTTGAGGAAAGCCTCTCGTTTGACTCTCAAGAGCTGCGCAGTACTGATCTCAGAAACCAGCTTCTGGGGCGGGGCATGTGGTGCATGGTGAAAGCACTGCCGAGGAAGCCTGTGTCCGAGTCAGAGTGCCTGGGCTGGGGTCCTTGCCCTACTCCAGATTCCACCTTAGGAAGCAGCAGGTGGTAGCTCAAGAAGTTGTTCCCTGCCAGCCATCTAGGAGACCCGGGTTCTGGGTCTCCTTTCTTCAGCCTGGCCCAGCCCTGGCTGTTGTCAGCATTCAGTGAGTGAACCAGCAGATGGAAGAGGGTGTGTGTGTCTGTGGGTCTGCCTGCCTGTCTGCCTTTCAAATAATGTAGAAATAATTACATTTTTAAAAATTAAGATAGAAACTGCCTTCTGTCATCCCATCTTTGTGGCGGGAACTCAGCACAGAGGCTCTTTCTTCTGCAGCTCCAGCCCTGCCTTCTCTTGAATGGTCATCTTGCTGATTTGGGACTCTGAGCTTTGCTTTCCGCTGTGGTCTTGTTTCTGCTGATTTGATTATTTACACCAGAGATTGTGTTGCTTGGGAGCCCTGTGAGTTTGATTCCTTTGGAAAAAAGCACTCCTGATAGACCCGGAAAAGGGTCTGAGAAACAGCACTTGATAGGATGGAAGCAAGGGGTTAGGAAAAGGATGGAAAGGTAGCTGGAGAAGGTAGATAAAAGAATCTCTAGGATTGTAACTTAAAAGTTCCTTTTTCTTCCATTGAGAAGAGGACATGTGGATGCAAAACTGGTGCTCCCTCTGCCTCTGCTGGTGATGTGCCTCTGCCTCCACATAGCTATACTTGTCACCAGGAGCTCTTCCCTGAGACAGCTGACCTCCTGTCTTGGTGGGTTCTGTTTGGGTGCTGTTGCAACGACCAGGGTACAAAGCAGGCAAGGAGTGAGAATCCACTTAGTGTGAGAATTGCTGCCGTACTACGCATTGTGCAGGGTTTTTACGCTTCTGCGCACTTTCCATCCCAGTTATCCTCCCCAGATACTGGTGAGGAAGGAGTGAGGAGGAAAGCATCTCTCTTCATGTGACTTAGTTTCCCTTAGGCTTGCGTTCCCTTGGGACACACTGTTTTGACAACTCCTTCCAGCTTTTGGAATTGCCTCCTTCTGATAGAGCTTAGCTCTTTCATCCCTCCCTGGTTGTCATTAACAGGGGAGCCCCCTCATCTGTGTGGCTGCCCAGTCTGTCATCATCAGTCTCATGGAGAGCCTTTTATATGAGAGCTGCAAGATTAGAAAATAAATTGGCTGGGGCAGAAAGATGACCAAACTGGGAGACTAGATTGGAAAGATGTGGGGGAGGTGAGATAACTGGCCAGCAGCACGATTCCTACTGGAATCTCTGGTCCTTTCCCCCTCTACCAGACTAATACCTCATCTTGCATCAGCTGCCATCAGATCTCCACCAGCATCTACTCCCACCCTGTATCCGGTGCTCATTTCTCTTCTCCATGTGCTGGGAAAGGTAAGACAAGTGGCGCCTGCTTTTACAGAACTGAAGGCTTGAACCCAAGTTAATATGCCAGCACTGTGCTAGAGGTTATGGGGATTTAGTATTTATAAGCATACACTTAGCCCAAGGTATGTATTCAAAAAATACAAAAGGAGGGGTCAGTGTGGCTGTGCATAAGGTTAAACCACTGCTTGCAATGCCAGCATCCCATATCAGCTTGCCGTGTGAGTCCTGGCTACTCTGCTTCTGATCCAGCTTCCTGCTGATATGCCTGGGAAGGCAACAGAAGATGGCCCACGTACATGTGTCCCTGCTAGCCATATGGGTAGAGTTCTTGGCTCCTGACTTTGGCCTGGCCCAGCCCTGGCTGTTGTGGCCGTTTGGGGAGTAAGCCCAAATGGTAGATCGCTCATTCTTGATCTCTCTCTCTCTCTCTCTCTCTCTCACACACTCACACTTTGCCTTTCAAATAAGAAAATAAATTAATCTTTTAAAAAATATATGAAAGGAATAATTCCTCAGGATGCCAGACGAGTATTACAAATAGACAAAGGTTATAAGAAAAAAGAAGAGAAACCATTAAGCTATTGCAGTAATCCAGGCAAGAGATGCTGGGCATAATTACTGAGCTAAAAAATCTGTTGTTTGAGCTATGGCACAGACACAGAGTTCTTACACTATGGAATAGGATGGAATTCTGTGGGGTTTTGTTTCCTTCTCCCACATATTTTCTCTTTAATGTATCTTTATTGGTTAAAGATGAAAAGTAGATTATTAGAAATATACCTGAAAGTTGAGAAAAATACATTAAAATGTAACATACATAACAAGCTAATTACCTCCCATGCCTATAGACAAGTTTCTTGAGGATTAGTGAATTGGTTAGTTTAATTGCTACTTCAGCTAACCTTCATGACTTCACAATCCACAGCCATTTATTTTGAATCATAATAATCCCTTGTGTTTGTGTAGCACTTGGCAGTTTTATAGTTTGAGTTTTTCCACATATATTCTTTTTTTATGACAGCTTTATTGAAATATAATTCACTTGCCATAAAATTTATCATTAAGGTTGTGCAACCATCATCACTAATTGCAGATGTTTTCATCACCCCCCCCCCTCCAAGTTTTGGGCCCATTAGTAGTCACTTCCTATTCTCCCCTCCCATAGTTCCAAGTAACTACTCATCTTTCTATCTCTATGGATTTGCCTGTTTTGACAGTTCTTACTGAAATTATACAGTATGTCCCTTTTTGTGTCTAGCTCCTTTCACCTAATGTATTTTCAAGGTTCATTGTGTTACAGCATGTATCAACATTTCGTTCTTTCTGCTGTCCATCAATATTCCATTGTGTGGCTACCCCACCTTTTATTTATGTTTGTCAGTTGATGAACATTTGGGTTGTTTCCACTTTTTGGCTGTTATGAATAATGTTGCTTTGACCATTTGTGTACAAGTTCTGTTTGGATGTATGTTTTCATTTCTCTTGAGTACACACCTACAGGGAAAATTTCTAGATCACATGGTAGCTCTGTGTTTAGCATTTTGAGAAACTACAAACTGTTTTCCAAAGTGGTTGCACTGTGTTACAGTCCTACTGGCAATCTATGAGGGTTCTAATTTCTCCACATCTTCTTTACCACTTATAATTATCTGTCATTTCGATTACAGCCATCTTAGTGGGTATGAAGTAGTATCTCAGTGTGGCTTTGATTTGCATTTCCTTAATGACTGCTGTGGCTTGGATCTGGTTTGAGTGTGTCCCCCAAGGATTCTTGTGCTGGAAGCTTGGTGCCTCGTGTGGCAGTATGAGAGGCAGTGGAATCCGTAAGAAGTGGGACCCAGTAGGTGGTTAGGTCACTGGGGGTGCTGCCTTCGGGAGGGATTGATAAAGTTCTCATGAGACCCCAAATGAGTTGCTACAAGGCCCACCTCATCTGCTTGGCCTTTTATGCATGCACCATTTCCCTTCCTACATTCCCCCCATGTTGTGATCCAGCCAAGGGAACCCTCACCAGATGCTGAACCAGTGGGACCGCGAGATCCTGAACTGTGAACTAATAAGGCTCTTTGTAAAGTACCCAGCCTTAGATATTTTGTTGTAGCAACAGAAAACAGAGTAATACAACAACTAATGACGCTGAACATTTTTTTCATGTGCTAACTGGCCATTTGTATTTCTTTAGGAAAATGTCTTTTCAGATCCTTTGTCCATTTTTTATTTGGGTTAATTGTCTTTTTTTAAAAAGATTTATTTTGTTTATTTGAAAGAGTTTCAGAGAGAGGTAGAGCCATAGAGAGAGGTCCTACATTCCTCTGGTTCACTCCCCAAATGACTGCAATGGCCAGAGCTGAGCTGATCTGAAGCCAGGAGCTTCCTCCAGGACTCCTATATAGGTGCAGGGACCCAAGGAGTTGGGCCATCCTCCCCGGCTTTCCCAGGCCACAGCAGAGAGTTGGATCAGAAGAGGAGCAGCTGGGACTTGAACCGTTGCCCATATGGGATGCTGGTGCTGCAGGCTGAGGCTTTAACCTGCTGCACCACAGCACCAGCCCCAACTGTCATTTAATTAATTTTTTATTTATTTAGATTTATTTTATTTGTTTGAAAGAGTTACAGAGAGTGGTAGAGTCAGAGAGAGAGAGAGAGAGAGAGAGAGAGATGTCTTCCATCCATTGGTTCACTCCCCAAATGACTGCAACAGCCAGAGCTGTGCTGATCCAAAACCAGGGGCCAGGAGCTTCTTCCAGGTCTCCCACGCAGATGCAAGGGCCCAAGGACTTGGACCATCTTCTGCTTTCCCAGGCCATAGCAAAGAACTGGATTGGAAGTGCAGCAGCCGGGACTTGAACTGGCATCCATATGGGATGCTGGCACTGCAGGTGTGGCTTTAGTTTTTCATTTTGATTATGTCTGACTTCACATTTTGCATATTGATATCTGATTATCACTTCTGCATTTATTGAAAAGACTGTTCTTTCTCCATCATTTTATCCTAGCATATTTGTTGAAAATCAGCGGACCAATAAATGTTAGTTTATTTCTGAGTTCTCAATTCCATTCCATTGATTTGTATGTCTATCATTATGGCAGTACCACATGTAACTTTGTTTTGAAATCAGGAAGTTTGAGTTGTCCAATTTTTAAGTATTTTTAAAAATTTTGAGATTTATTATGGGTCACTTGTATTTCCATATGAATTTTAGGATCAGCTTGTCAGTTTCAGCCAAAAACCCAGCAGCGATTTTGATAGAATTGCATTGAATCTATGTCTACTGGGGAAGTATTTAAACCTTCCAGTCCAAAAATACAAATATCCTTCATCTATTTATGTCTTCTTTACCTTCATTCAGAGATATATTTTAGTTATCAGTGTATGCTTGCACATCTTTTATCAAATTATTCCTAGGAATTTTTTTCTCTTTAACGCTATTGTAAATGGAATTATTTTCTAAATTTTATTTGAGTTTTTGGTTGCTAATGTATAGAGATGCAATTGATTTCTCTGTGTTGATCTTATATACTGGAACCTTTCTGAGTTTGTCATTGTAAGTAGTTGTGTGTGTGTGTGTTCCTTAGGTTTCCTATCTATAAGATCTTGCCATGTGGGGATAGAGCAGTTTTTTCTCCCTTTTCAGTCTCGATGGCTTTTTTTTCTTATCCAGTTGCCCTGGCTAGGACCACCAGTACAGTGTTGAGTAAAAGTGGTGAGAGTTGCCATCCTTATTTTATTCCTGGTACTAAAGAGAAAGCATTCAGGTTTTTTTATCGTTAAGTATGATGCTAGCTTTAGCTTTTTATTATGGATGATTGTCAGGTAGAGGAAGTCTTCTTTATTTCTAGTTTGCTGAATGTTTTTATTATAAAAATACTATTGGATTTTGTCAAGTGCTTTTTTTTTTTGCATCTCCTAATCATATTTTTGTCCTTTATTCTGTTAATGTAATGTATTACGCAGATTGATTTTCATGTGTTAAACCAACTTTACATTGCTGGAATAAATCCCACTTACGGTGTAGAATCCTTTCTGCATGTTGCTGGATTCAATTTGCTGGTATTTTTGCACATATACTCTTATTTGATACTTAAAACAACCTAGTGATATTAAAATCTAATGGTTTTCCCAGTGACTTACCCAGTGAGTTTCTTCCATAAAGAAACTGAGGCATAAGTTAAGCAATTTATCTGCGACCACGTAGCGTCAAAACTAGAATAGGAATGCAAGACTTTTGAGTTTAGTTTAACTTCTGCTGCTTCACTTTGCCTTTTAGCACAGGTAACCTATAATTGGTTTCATTTGTTTGAGCTGTTGCCTTCTTTGAAATACCATCATTGCTGTTTCAGATTAAAAAAAAAAACACACACACACACAGGATGGCTTCTGTAATGCTCTTATCACGTGACCACACAGTTGCGACTTAATACTGAATACATTTTGGGTAATAATGAAGTCTGCATCCTTGATCATTATTTCAAATTTATCCTTATGATTTTCTCTCTTTTGCATAAGGAGCATTACAGGGCAAGGACAACATGTGTGTGGTTCTGTTGCTTTGTGTGTGCATGTGTGCTCAGCATTTCCTGTTCAAATAAATACTTGATAAAAACTTCAGGGTTTTAAAGGATGCATCTCCATAGTGCCCACCTGAAAGCATTCAGTACAGTGTATTCTGCTGGCCAACGATTCTTCTGACCTGAAATCCCAGACTTTCTCTCTTGAACAACTCTTCTTCAAACTGGTCCCTATCACACATGTCTCTCTCCCCAACCTACCTAGCAACTGACTTGTCAGAGAATAATTGCTGAGAATTTACTGACAGAATCTCAGCATGAAATCTTTTGCTTTCTCTTCTTTTTCTGATGTGTGCATAAGCAGGCTAGTACACATTTTATTCTCAGATACAAGCATTTAGAGACACCCAAAAAGTTCTTCAGGGCAGCTCAGAAGGGGAAGAGTAGGCGGGAATCGTGTGGGCAGACATTTACCTGTAAGTACATAACGTTAGTGCATATAGGTGAGTGCTGTTGAATTCTCAGCATCTGCATGTTTCTCAGTTGCCTTATTGATGTCAGCATTATAATTTATCCTTTGCCATTTGTGAGCGCCTATGCTCTAATATAAATTAGGAATGAAAAATGACAGTTCATTCTAGTCACAGCCCAACATCCCTGGGGCCAGCGTTGTGGCTCAGCAGATTAAGCCTCCATCTGGGACGCTGACATCCCCCATCAGAGTGCCAATTCAAGTCCAGCTGTTCCACTTTCAATCAAGCTCCCTGCTAATGCTTGGGAAAACAGCAGAAGGTGGTCTAAATGCTTCGGCCCCTGCACCCATGTGGGAGACCCAGATGGAGTTCCAGACTTTTGAATTCTCCATGTCTGCATGTTATTCCTGGCTTTGGCCTGTCCCACTCCTGGCTATATGGGGAATGAACCAGTAGATGGAAGAGCTCTCTCTGTCTCTTCCACTATTACTCTTTCAAATAAAATAAAATTTTTGTTTCTTTTTAAAAATTTTTTTTAAAGATTTATTTTATTTATTTGAAAGACAGAGTTAGAGAGAGAGAGAGAGAGAGAAAGAGAGGTCTTCCATCTGTTGATTCACTCCACAGATGGCCGCAATGACCAGAGTTGTGCTGATCCGAAGCCAGGAGCCAGGAGCTTCTTCCAGGTCTCCCACACAGGTGCAGGGGCCCAAGGACTTGGGCTATCTTATGCTGCTTTCCCAGACCATAGCAGAGAGTTGGATCAGAAGAGGAGCAGCCGGGACTAGAACTGGTGCCCCTATGGGATGCTGGCGCTTCAGGCCAGGACTTTAACCCGCTGTGCCACAGTGCCGGCCCCTAAATTTTTGTTTTAAAAAGATTTTGTTTTGTCCATTGCAAAGCAAAACCACATGTAATGTTACAAAAGCAGATGAAAATGCACACTTTTTTATATTATTGCTGATTATATTGCCTGTCCATCAACATTGGTGTTTGAAACTTGCTCATGCAGGTTACTTGATTGATTAAATAACCATATGTGTGTACAAGCAAATAAAATACAAGAGTGTATGTACATATGGTGACTCCCCCCATAAGGCCATCACCTCACTTTGTGCTAGCAGCCCTCTGATGTGGGCAGTAAACAGAATGTCTTGAGGCTCACTTGCATGACCTGTAAAGACTGTGCCTGCATCTCTGTAATTGAGGAGGACCATGTTTGTTTTCTTTTTTTTTTAAAGATTTATTTATTTATTTATTTGAAAGGCAAAAATACAGAGAGAGAGAGGTCCTCCATCTGCTGGTTCACTCCCCAAATGGCCACAACAGCTGGAGCCAAGCTGATCCAATCTGAGCCAGGAGCTTCTTCCAGGTCTCCCACATGGGTGCAGGGGCCCAAGGTCTTGGACCATCTTCCACTACTTTCCCAGGCCATAGCAGAGAACTGGATCAATAGTGGAGCAGCCGGGACTCAAACCAGTGTCCATATGGGATGCCAGCACTGCAGGTGGCGGGTTTACCCGCTATGCCACAGTGCTTGCCTCTCTCTCTTTTTTAAGATTCATTCCATTCATCTGAAAGAGTTATTGAGAGAGGAAGAGAGAGAGGTCCTCCATCTGCTGGTTTACTCCCCAAATGGCCACAATGGCTGGAGCCAAGCCAATCCAATCCAAAGTGAGGAGCCGGGAGCGTCCTCTTGATCTTCCATGTGGGTGCAGGGACCTAAGAACCTGGGCCATCTTCAGCTGCCTCCCAAGGCATACCAGTAGGGAGCTGGATCAGAAGTGGAGCATCCAGGACTGGAACCAGCGTCCACATGGGATGTTGGCACTCCTGTGCTACAGTGCCAGCCTCCAATGTATATTTTCTAATATGGACTCAGAATGCTTTTTTTTTTTCCTTTTACCAGCATCATTAAAGTATATTTGATGTATAATAAATGCATGCATTTACAGTATATAATTTGATATATTTAAAGAAATTTTTATTTGAAAGAGAGATCTTCCATTCACCGGCTCACTTGCTAAGTGCCTACAACAACCAGGGCTGGGCCAGAATAAAGCTAGAAGCCCAAGCACTTGAGCCATCAGTCACTGCCTTCGGGGATGCACATTAGCAGGAAGTTGTATCAGAAGTGGAGGAACTGTGACTCTTAAACTAGGCACTGTGACATGGTATGCAGGCATTCGACAAAAGTACATCTGTGACACGATCCCCACAATCAGTATAAAGAACAGCAGCTCATCACCCTGAGAAATTTCCTCATTCCCCTTGGTAATCCATCTCTTTCTTTTTCCACTGTCCCAGGAAACTCCTTTATATCACAGTAGATTAGTATACATTTTCTATAATAAAATATAGAATTTAAATAGAATCATATGCTGTATATTCTTTTCTTGTTACTTCTTTCCCTCAACACAATTATTTGGTGATTAATCCATGTTGTGTGTATCAGTATGTAATCCTTTTCACAGCTAAGTAGTAGTCTGTTTCATGAATAATTTATCCATTCACCTGTTGGTAGCTATTTTACTATAAATAAACTTGTGAACATTTGTAAGTCTTTGAGTAGATGTATGTTTTCAGTTTTCTTGTGTAGATGACTAGGTTATTCCTTAATGTCATAAGGAATCATTACACTGGTTCTCAATGCAGTTTTATAATTTTAAATTCCCAATAGCACTGTATGAGCATTCTAGTTGCTCTGTAACCTGGTCATCACTTGGTATGGTCACTCTTAAGTTTTAATCATGTCAGTGTATGTAGTCATATCTTACCGTGGTTTTTGTGTTCCCTGATGGCTAGTGATGCTGAGCATTTTGTGTGCCTATTTAGCATATATTTCTTCTTTTGACGAAGCTGTCCCACCCCCCACCCCAGAGGCAGAGAGGGAGACAACAGAGCTCCTAACTGCTGATTTCACTCCCCTTAAGTATGCCCATTGGCCAGGCCAGAGCCAGGAGCTGAGAACTCCATCCAGGTTCTCCCACATGGAGGGCAGGGGGCCAACTTTTTAAGCTGCTTTCCAGGGTCTGCATTAGCAAAAAGCTGGAATTGGGGACCAGAGCATAAATTGAGCTCCAGTACTCTGATGTGGGATGTGGGCATTTTCACCTCTTTCTGTTTTTTGAGGTGGTAGGGAAGCATATTGTCTAGTATTGACCCAGTTACTAAACTGTAAGGATTCTTTGTATAGTCTAGATAGAATTTTTCAGGCATGTTTTTGCCACTATTTTCTTCCAGTCTATGATTTGCCTTTTTGTTTTTGTAACAATGTCTTTTTTAAAAATGTACTTATTTATTTATTTGAAGAGTAGGGTGAAATAGAGACGGGAGATAGAGAAAGAGATCTTCCATCTGCTGGATCAGTCCCCAGATGCCTGCCACAGCCAGGGCAGGGCCAGGCCAAAGACAGGAGTCAAGAACTCTGTCCAGGTCTTCCACCTGAGAGGCAGCATCCCAAGCAGTTGGGCCATCTTCTGCTGCTTTCCCAGGTGTGTTAGCAGGTAGCTGGATTGGAACTGGAGCAACCAGGACTCTTATTGGCACTCTGATATGGAATGCTGATATGGCAGGTAGTAGTATAAGCCACTGTACCACAACACTGGCCCCTCTAACAATCTTTTAAAAACTTGTTTGAAGTTGGCATACAGGAAAATAGGTATCTTTAGCAGATTAAGAGTCCTTAATTTCAAGGAAATCCAGTTTACCAAGTTTTTAAAAATTTGTATTCAGTAAATAAATGTTTGCCAGATTGAAAAGCACTAAGATTTTTCCTCTTTTCTCTAGACTTTTTTATACATTTCTAGATATTAGCATTTAGATCTATGATTTATTTTCAGTTACCTTTTGTATAGTGTTTGAGATTAATTTTTTTAAGATTCATTTATTTCTTTGAAAGAGAAAAGGAGAGGTCTTCCATTTACTGGTTAATTCCCCAAATGGCTGCAACAGCTGGAGCTGGGCCAGTCTGAAGCCAGGAGCCTGGAGCTTCCTCCAGGTCTCCCACATGGGTGCAGGGACCCAAGGACTTGGGCCATTCTCTACTGCTTTTCCAGGCCATAGCAGAGAGCTGGATTGGAAGTGGAGCAGCCAAGACTCAAACCAGCACCCATGGGGATGCCGGCACTGCAGATGGCAGTTCCACTCACTATGTCACAGTGTAGCCCCTGTTTTTTGTTGTTGTTTTTGTTTTTTGTTATATTTGGTTATTCTAGTACATTTGTTGAAAAGAGTATTTCTTCACTGAATTGTGCTAGCACCTTTCGTATATGCATGGTCTGGACTCCATTCTGTCTCACTGAGCTAAGTCAGTAGTGTACTGTTTTGATTACTGTAGCTTTATAATATATCTTGAAATCAAATAATACTAATCTTCCAACATTGTTCTGTTTTAAGAATTGTTTTGATTATTCTAGATTTTTTTATACCTGTATAGATTTTGCAATCAGTTTGTCAGTTTCTATAAAAATGCCTTCTTGGATTATTGTTGAGATTGTATTGAGACTTAGATCAGTTTGGAGAGAATTTGCATCTTAACAATATTCAATCTCCTGATGTAAGACCATAATATATTTCTCCATTCATTTAGAACTGTAATTTTTCTCAGCAGTGTTTTGTAGTTTTTGGTATACATGCCTTGTCAAATTTATCTCTACTTCATGTTTTTGATGATATTTTGGATTTCTTTAAGAGTTAGAGATTCTTTTTTTTTTTTTTTTAAATCTTACCTGTTTATTTTCATTTATTTTAAAGACAGAAAGAAATCCTCTGTCTGCTGGTTCACTTTCTAAATACCCACAGTAGCCAGGGTTGGGCCAGACCAAAGCCAAGAGTCCAAAACTCAACCTCAGTCTCCTACATGAGTGGCCAGGACCCAGCCATTAGAGCCATCACTTGCTGCCTCTCAGCGTGCACATTAGCAGAAAGGTGGAATCGGAAACAAAGCAGGACTGGAACCCAGGCATTCCAGTGTGGGATGCAGGTGTCTCAAGCAGCACCAAACGCCCATCCTTAATGCTGTTTTATAGTAGTATTTAAATATTGCCTTCTGTGGTTTTCTGTTGGTATGTGTAACTGTGGTTGATTTTCTACAGTTATTGCCAATCTGTATGTTTCACAGATTTTATAGAAAATCAAGATTCTAGACTTGTAGAACAGATGTTGGATTTTTATTAGGAATTCTTTAAAAAGAAAGGAGAGACTATTAAATCCTTCTTTTCAACCCTTTATTCTGCAAATATTAGTACCCATTGTGTGTCACTGTCTAGTGATTAATGGCAGAGACGAACACATAAACAGTTACAATTTTTTTTAAAGATTTATTTATTTGAAAAGCAGAATTACACAGAGCCAGAGGCTTAGAGAGAGAGAGAGAGGGAGAGAGAGAGAACGGTCTTCCATCACTGGTTCACTCCCCAGATGGCCACAATAGCCAGAGCTGCGCGGATTGGAAGCCAGGATCCAGGAGCTTCTTCTGGGTCTCCCACGCGGGTACAAAGGCCCAACGACTTGGGCCATCTTCTATTGCTTTCCCAGGCAATAACAGAGAGCTGGATCGGAAATGGAGCAGCCAGGACTTGAACGTGTGCCCATATGGGATGCCAGAACTGTAGGTGGTGGCTTTACCCACTACACCACATTGCTGGCCCCTAAACAATTATAATTTAACAAGTAAGTGTAATAAATGTTGCAGTAGTTGTGATAAAGAATGTTCTGGGAACTTAAAGGCAGAACTGCTTAGGATCAGGAAAATGAGATATAAATAAAGGCCCTGCCACCCCTGGAGTCTGTGATTGACAAAGGAATACTTGGAGATCACCAATAGGAGATGTTTGAACTGTCCAGAGGAATTCCACATCCTCAAACTCTGATATTCAAGATTTACTTTATTACTGAGAGAGGCTGAAAGGAATACATGTTTGTAGTTCTTTTCCTTCCTGTTTTCATTTTTTTTCAAATCAGGACAGCAGCCTTTTCTTCTGTCCTTAAATCTCAATGCTGTATGGCCAGGAGCAGTGGGAGCAGGATATCTGACACCCTGTTACCATTAGTAAGAATACTAAATCCCAGGACCAGCACTGTGGTGTAGCAGGTAAAGCCACCGCCTGCAGTGCTGGCATCCCATATGGGTGCCAATTCGAGTCCTGGCTGCTCCACTTCCGATCCAGCTCTCTGCTATGGCCTGGGAAGGCAGTGGGAGATGGGCCCAAGTCCTTGGGCCCCTGCACCAGCTTGGGAAACTTGGAAGAAGCTCCTGGCTTCGGATCGGCATGCCTCTGGCTGTTGTGGCCATCTGGGAAGTGAACCAGCGGATGGAAGACTTCTCTCTCGCTCTAAGCCTCTGCCTCTGTGTAACTCTGCCTTTCAAATAAATAAATAAATAAATCTAAAAAAAAAAATACTAAATCCCTCTGCTTTGCTCTTTTTTTTTTTTTTTTTTTTTTTTTTGACAGGCAGAGTGGACAGTGAGAGAGAGACAGAGAGAAAGGTCTTCCTTTGCCGTTGGTTCACCCTCCAATGGCCGCCGCGGCCAGCACACTGCGGCCGGCGCACCACACTGATCCGATGGCAGGAGCCAGGAGCCAGGTGCTTTTCCTGGTCTCCCATGGGGTGCAGGGCCCAAGCACCTGGGCCATCCTCCACTGCACTCCCTGGCCACAGCAGAGGGCTGGCCTGGAAGAGGGGCAACCGGGACAGAATCCGGCGCCCCAACCGGGACTAGAACCCTGTGTGCCGGCGCCGCAAGGCGGAGGATTAGCCTAGTGAGCCGCGGCGCCGGCCTCTGCTTTGCTCTTAAGAATCCAGTGAGTTGGAGACCATGATCTTTGTTTCTGCAATGTTTCATTTTGATTTTTCAGAATATACTTTAGCATGTATCTTCCTACTTTTTTCCCCCTCATAGCAACCTTGAGGTATTTACCTTTCTCCTGCCATGCATGCTTCTCATTTTGTAGCCCCAGCATGTTTCTCAGAATCTGGTGAATGGGAGGCACTAAATAAACATTAGTGTGTATACGTTAGTGCAGTTTCTCTTTAGCCTAATTGTCATGCCTCAGATTCATCCAAATAATACACCTGTGTGATTATTCCCATTTTACAGATGAGGAAGTTTCTCCGAATCACCAGAGAATAAATGATAGTAGCTACTTTTTCTTTTCAGTCAAGAATTAATATTTGTAAGATGGTGTAATTTAAAAATGCTAGCCTATCCCAGCATTCTTCAGAGGTGAGGAATACTGCTTGCTGTTGTGGAGGAAGGTGGTTTTGGAACAGCAGTGTTAGAAGCAGCTGCCTTTTGTCTGTGGCTTGCTGGGTGTCAGGCCTGACATTGGTGCTGTGAGTGCATCATCTCATGTGGTCCTCACAAGTGGCATCAGGGCTGTAGCTCCTGTGGTGAGTGCTGGCTGATCATGGCTCCTGGCAAGCGTAGGCATTCTTCCCGTCACCCTCTTGCAAAAATGAGTCTCTTGCCTTCCTCAGTGGAGAATTCCCAGGAGGCCGGGGCCAGCAGAGCAAAGCACAGGCATGTGGTAGGAAGTCTAAATGTTTTTGGCCAAGTGAATGAGTGTGTCTGATTTCCCATGGGAAATTTGCCCATCAGGCTGGTGTGCCAAGAGGCTGGTGGCTGACTTGCTGCTCCAGTGCGTTTCTCCTCCTCGAGTGGTGAGAGGCACCCACACATGCTTGCACTGTGGCCCTCAATGACCTTATAGCTGTTGGCAGATGTGCACTGTGTATTACTGAGTACCTACAGTGCAACTATGACAGTAGGCCTTCAGGCTACAAGGTAAAAAAGGTGACCCCTGCCTCCTGTAGCTCAAAATAGGTAACTACTGTGCAAGGTGAATGCAGTGATGAGGATATGCATTGTGTGTGAGGAACGCCCAGTCAAGAGTGAGCTTGCTTGTTTGCTTAATAAGTGTGCATATAGTGTTTATTGTATACCGAAACTGCTCTGAGTACTTTGTACACAGTAACTCCATTAATCTTCATAACATCCCTATGAGGTACTCTTAGTCTCTCTATTTTACAGCTGAGGGTGATGAGACAGAGAATTAAGTACCTTACTTTACACAGTTGAGAATTCGTGGAACTAGGATTCAAATCCAGGCAATCTGGCCCCTACACTCTGTGCTTTTAACCATATACTGTCTAGTCTCTTGGAATTCCTGAAGTGGAGGGGAAATGAGAAATACAACATTTGTGTCAAATTGACAGGATTTCATTGTTTGACTGGTCCGAGAAAAGGAAGCATTAAGGTTGATCGCTAGAGTGTCTGCCTTGGGTAAAAGAGAGCATACAGGAGGAGGACAGAGTAGGGCATGTAGAGATGAGTTTTTCCGTGCATTGTATGTGGGCATCTATAGGCTAGGATGGCCCCCAGAAATCTACATATAGGTGTCTAAAGTTTGGGAAAGACTAAGGGCTAAAAACAAGATTTGTAAGTCACTGTTATTGTAGGAGTTGGTTGAAACAGTGAACATAGACACTGTCTCCAAAGAAGGGAGTATAGCATAAGGGTTGCAAAATCCAAAGAGGAATCAGCATTGTAGGATGCAAAGAGAGGTCCAGGGAGGTTAGTTCTATAAAGTAAAAATCCTTTTAAATTTGTCAGCAGGTATTGATAATATATTTTTAAAATTATTTAATTTCATTTTATTTAAAAGGTAGAGATCTCTTCCATCCACTGGTTCACTCCTCCAAAAGCCTACACTGGCCAGGACCGGGTTAAACTGAAGCTGGGAATCCCAGAACTCAGTCTGGGTCTCCCACATAAGTGGCAGGGTCTCAAGTCTTGAGTCATCATCTGCTGCCTCCCATGGTACACATGAATAAGAAACTGGAATCAGAAGCAGAGCCAGGCACTCTTACAGTGGTTGCCAGCATCCCAAGCTGAATCTTAAAACTGCTGTGCCAGGGCTGGAGCTGTGGCGCAACAGGTTAAAGCCACCGCCTGCAGTGCCGGCATCCCATATGGGTGCCGGTTCGAGTCCTGGCTGCTCCTCTTCCAATCCAGCTCTCTGCTATGGCCTGGGAAAGCAGTGGAAGATGGCCCAAGTCCTTGGGCTCCTGCACTCACATGGGAAACCCGGAAGAAGCTCCTGGCTCCTGGCTTCAGATCGGTGCAGCTCCAGCCGTTGTGGCCATCTGGGGAGTGAACCAGTGGATGGAAGACCTCCTTCTCTGTCTCTACCTCTCTCTGTAAATGAATCTTTAAAAAAAAAAAAAAAAACAAAACAAAAAACCTGCTGTGCCAAATGCCTGCCCCACTGATGATCTCATTCAAAACAGTTGCATCAATTTTGGAAGCAGAATTCAATTGCAGTGGGTTGAGGGGTGGGTAGAAGGTTAAAACTTGGAGAGAGTAAATGTGGAGTATTCTTTTCAGAGTCTGGATGAGGAGAGGAGAAAAGAGATGGATTGGTAGTAGCTCACAGGCCTTGCTGGATCAAGGAAATAGTTTTTCCTAGTGTTAAGAGAGATTCAGGTGAATTTATGGGCTGAGGATACAGTCAATGGAATTGGCAAGACCTTGAAGATTTAGGAGTAGAGGAGTTTGAGGAAGCAGAGATAAGGTTGGGATGATGTTGCTGTGGATTTCTTCTGAGAGGAGGAGTGTGGTGGGGGCAAGAGGCGCGGAGTCACCGCACAGACCCCGGGAGTCAGGTGAAAGCGGGCCAGAGGTGAGCAGCTCGCAGACTCATTTATTTCAGTTGCTACAGCTGCTTATGTAGCCAAAGCAGCCAATCCGGTGAAGGGGCAGTCTCTGTTCCAGGCCCAGCTGTTCTACTGTTGCCAGGCAGTTTCCAAAGCCATCCAATCACAGCCTGTTGCCAGGCAGTTTCCAAAGCTATCCAATCACAGCCTGTTGCCAGGCAGTTTCTGTTGTCAGCAGCCATCTTGGCATGACCTTCTCACCTTCTTATGACCTTCTCACCTTCTCATTCCACCACAGGATGAGTGGGATATGACCTTGAACTGGAGGTAAGAAGCTGAGTGAATGTAGGGGTAAGCTCATAGGCAGAGAAAGGAAGTTGAAGGAGAAAAAAATGCAGAAAGTCTCCAATTATTTTAGTGAGGTAAAAGGCAAGTAGATGTAATGATAGAATTCAGGATTTAAATATGGAAGTTGAAGAGAGCTGTAGAATTCTGGAGTAGTGATGGACAGTCATGGAAAATAGAACTATTAAAAGCTGCTGAAGGGGCTGGCACGGTGGCATAGCAGGCAAAGCCGTCACCTGCAGTGCCGCATCCCATATGGGCACCAGTTCGAGACCTGGCTGCTCCACTTCCGATCCAGCTCTCTGCTATGGCCTGGGAAAGCAGTGGAAGATGGCCCAAGTCCTCTCCCTCTTCCCCCTCTCTCTTCCTCTCCCTCTCTGCCTCTGCCTCTTTGTAGCTCTGCCTTTCAAATAATAAATAAATCTTAAAAAGAAAAAAAAAGCTGCTAAAAAGCTGACGAAGGCACAGAGGCCTGACACAGGCTGGAGACCTCAAGTCAGCACACTAGATCACACAGAGGTGTGATTTTTCTCTAACAGAGGGCTACTAACTGGAAATAGGAGCAAAGCTGATGATGACCTTGGTGAATTGCTAGTTGGTCGGCCAGATTTGATGGGAGGATTGGGGTGCAAAGGAATCAGAACTGCTGCTTTGTGTGATCAATCATGGATCCTGGCTAGAAAATAGAGAAACCAAGGGAAGGCCAGTGCCTGGGAAGAAAATAGGAGAAAAGTCTGAAGAGATCACCAGGGAAGAGCGAATGAGGTAAGACTTGCGTATGTGAGTAGGGGAAACTGAGTCTGCATTTTTGAAGGTGGAAGTATCCTGAGCAGTGTACAAAGGAAGGCAGGGTCAGGAAGGAGGCTGTGAGCAGTTGTGCTGGGGAAGGGGAAGGGATGCTTAGCTAAGAGGTATTAATGCATTTGGTCCAAGGCTTAAGAAATGAGCAGAAGTTTGCCAGGCATACAAGGAGGAGGCCTGACTGGGATACTTACAGCAGTATAGGAAAAACCAAATTGACTATGCCTTTGAGATAAGCCTACCCACTGGAGTAGGCTCTAGGTGTGTGCTCTGGGAGTGGGGTTGCAGGTAGGAGGAGTTTGGGACAGATCCAAGTACAAGTGATAGAAGGAAGGGGGAATTTAGCCCTGTAAATTACCTAAGTGTCTAAAGGGTGCAGCTACAGGCAGGCAGGTTGCCAATTACAGGCACCCAGGGTTGGGTAGCAGAGCAGAGCAGAGAGGAGCGCCTGTGAATGTCAGTCTGTCAGCCCCTCCTGCATCACTGCCCAGTCAGTCCACAAGAACAGCATGTGCATCTAAGAGAGTCTGCACCAGACAAGGAAGGGGCATCTGACTGGTGTCTTACTTTACTCTTCTCTCCGAAACCTAGCAGCACTTCTTCATATACATTAGGCACTCAACACATTTTGTTGAATGAATGGCCCAGAAATGATGTTAGTGATCATGATGATGATCGCAACTAAAACTTATATAACTTTTACTGTGTACCAGGCACCATTATAAATATTGCTTAATACTTAACAGTAGGGGCCAGCTCTATGGCATAGCTGGCACTGGCATCCCATATGGGCTCTGGTTCCAGGCCCAGCTGTTCTACTTCCAATCCAACTTCCTGCCAATGTGTCTGGGAAAGCAGCAGAAGATAGCCCAAGTAATTGGACCCCTGCAACAATTTGGGAATTTGGGAGACCCAGAAGAAGCCCCTGGCTTCTGGCTTTGGATTGGCCCAGCTCCAAGTGTTGTGGCCATTTGGGGGATGAACCAGCAGATGGAAGATTTTCATTCTCTCTCTCTTTAACTGCATTACAAATAAATAAGCAAATCTTAAAAAAAAAAAAAAAAAGGACTCAACAACAGTGCTCTGAATAAGTTTCTTTTATCAGATTCAAAATTGATAATTTAGCAAAAATATTGAGCTAATAATACCTAGATGGGGAAACTGTTTGCTTCAGATATATGAGCAGGAGGTACCCATCCAAGTGGATTGTGAGGGGAGTAGTTGTGAGAGGAGAGACCTTTTCCTCCAGTCTGTAAAACCAAAAAAGTATAGGGGCAAGGATTGGTTGATTTTGTTCATATTGTTTATTTGTTACGGCTTTATTGAGATGTATTTTACATATTACAAAATTAACTCAGGTAAATTATGTGGTTAAGTGGTTTTCAGTTTATTCATTATTGTGCCATTACTGTAATCTAGTTTTAGAATTTTTCAGTTCTCAAATAGAAGCCCCCTGTACTCCTCTTCCTCTGTCTGCTCCCCATGCCTTCAGTCCCAGCCCTGCCAGCAACTCATCTGCCTTCCGTCTCTGCACAAGCCTGCTCTGAGTAGACGTAGACAACATGAAGTCTTTGTGACCGGCTGCTTTCACTTAGCTCAGGGGCGTCAAGGTCCATCCGTGTTATAGCACCTATCTGTGCTTCATCTTTTTCTGTTGCCAGTTATTTTGTCATTTATGGTTATAACACCTCTGGTTTATCAGTTCATCGGTTAATAGACATTTAGATGGTTGCTACTCTGGGGCTTTTATGAACACTGGACTGTGACCGTTCATGTACAGGTTTCTACATGGGCATGTTTTCGGTTCTCTTAAACACCTAGGAGTGGATTTGCTTGGTCATGGCATCACCATGTTTAATGACTTGCAGGACTACCAAATCATTTTCCAAAGCAGCTGTACTATTTTCCCACCAGCGATATATGAGCATTCCAAGGCCTTCATCTCCTCACCAACACTTCTTATTTTGTATTATTTTTATTCGAGCCCTTCTAGTGGATGTAAAGTTTTACCTCATCATTTTGGTTTGCATTTCCCTAATGACTAATTATGTTGAGTATCTTTCCGTATACTTATAGGCTGTATGCTGTCTATTTGCTTATTTGGAGACATGTCTATTCATATAGTTGCCCATCTTTTAATTGTGTTGTCTTTGTAGTCAGTTTATAACAATATATAGTCTAGTGATAAATCCCTTATCAAATATATGATTTGCAGATATTTTCTCCACATTCTGCTGATTGTCTTTTCACTTCTTTGTGTTTTGAAGCACTAGAGTTTTAATTTTGATGAATGCCATTTTTCCTTTTTTTTTTTTTTCTTGTGTCACTTGTGCTTTTGGTGTCATAGCTAAGAAACCATAACTCAAGATCACAAAGGCTTTACTTACCTGTTTTAAGGTTTTAGTGCTTATATTTGGATCAGTAATCAGTGTTAATTTTTGTGTATGACATGAGGTAGAGAGTCACCTCACTCATTGCTTGCATGAGGATATCTAATTGTCCTGCCACCATTTATGGAAAAGACTGTTCTCCCATTCAGTTGTCTTGCACCTTTACCAGAGTCAATTGACCATAAATGTGGAATTTATTTCTGAGTTCCCTGTTTTATTGACCAGTATGTCTGTCCTTATGCCAGTAGCTAGTTTTACTGTAGCTTTGTAGTGCATTTTGAAATTGGGAAGTATTAGTCCTCCAACTTTGTTCTTTTTCAAGATTGTCTTAGCTATTCATTTTCTTTCTTTTTTTTTTTTTTTTTTTTTTTTTTTTTTTTTTTGACTTCTTGGGAAAGTTTTATTGAGACAAAATTTATATAGAAAACAGTATAGACCTTAAAAGTACAGCCAGGGGGCCAGTGCTGTGGCTTAACAGGTAAAGCCATCGTCTTCAGTATTCCATATGGACATTGGTTCAAGTTCTCGCTGCTCCACTTTCCATCCTTAGCTATTCATTTTCACAAGAATTTTTGTGCCAGTATGTCGATTTCTGCCTCCCCCCAAAATCGGATATCAGTGAATCTGTTGATTGATTTCTGAGTATTTCCATCTTAACAATTTTACTTCTTCTGCCCCATGAACATGATGCTTTTTCATTTCATTTCAGTGATGTTCTGTAGTTTTTAGTGCATAGATCCTGCACTTACTTCATTAAATTTATTCCTAGATATTCTTTTTGCCACTACTAAAATGGAATTATTTTCACTTTTATGTTGTTGTTTGCTACTGATCTTGTATCCTGTAAGCATTTATTAATTCTGATATTGTGTGTGTGTGTGTGTATTCCTTAGGATTTTCTGTATACAAGATCGTACCATTTGTGAAAATCGTTTTACTTTTCCTTTTTCAATCTGGATGCCTTAAATTTATTTTGCTGCCTAATTGCTCTGGCTAGAACTCCTCAGTCCCATGTTCAATAGAAGTGGCCAGTGGAGACATTCTTGTTGCTGATGTTAGGGGCAAGACAGTTATTCTTTCTCCAGTGAGCACGATGTTAGCTGTGGGTTTTCATTTGTTTTTGAGGGAAGAGTGGGGTTGAATTTGAAGGTGCTCCAGGAAACAGATTCATGTTAAAAGAAGGCAAGAGAAGGTCAGACTGAGATTCAGCCAATGCATTTTGAACCAGCTGGGGAAAGATGGGGGCAATGTGTCTTTTTATAATGGAATGAAATAGCTCAAAGTTTATGAGTCCAGGTAGACGGCTTTATTGTTTGCGGAAGTTTTCCATCAACTAGGTTAACTGGCTAATTAATATTTATTAATAAGGAGTCCTGTATTTAGATCAAATCATAGTTCAAACTTGGGTGTAAAAGCTAGGAGAAATCAAAAAAGAGTGTTTATCCCTTAAAAAGAGTACCCAATATCACCAACCTTAGGATAGCAAAGCTTCCTTTTCTGATGATTTTGTTACTCAGTTCGTTCTGTGTACAGTTCTGTTGGCTCTTTGTGGATTTGGGTTTAATTTCTCTTAGTTGTGCATGGCATAAACTTGTCTGATTTGCCTCTGTCTACTAACTCTTCAAGATTGTAAGTTTCCTAAGAACAAGAATCATGCCAGTTGTACTTTAAAGCATTTCTTATACCAATAAACAGTTGTTAATTGTTGATAAAGGTAAATGTGATTATCAATACAAAGATTTCTGAGCTACTTAGGAATCACATTAATTATAAGTACATTTTGTACTTCATAAGCAGCTTTTTCATAGAGATGAGGAAAGTGATCTGAAAATCTTGATTCTGAGGTTTAATAAAGACACACGTGGGTTTTTTAAGATGTGCAGGAGCGTTTGTACTAAACTATCCCTAGGATTCATTTAAGTTCATTTTTAAAAAATATTTATTTATTTGAAAGGCAGAGAAAAAGAGAGAGAAAGAGAGATCTTCCCTCCCCAGTAGACTCCCTAAATATTTGCATTGGCCAGGGCTGGGTCAGGCCAAAGGGAGGAGCTTCATCCTGGTCTCCCATGTGGGTGCAGGGGTCCAAGGACTTGGACCATCTTGTGCTGCTTTCCAAGGCACATCAGCAGGAAGTTGGATTGGAAATGGAGCAGCCAGAACTTAAACTGGTGCCCATGTGGGATCCCGGCATCTCAGGCAGAAGTTTAACCTGCTCTGCCATAGCACCAGCCCTTAAGTTCATTCTTAATTATCTATAGGCAATATACCCTGCAATCTGACTTTGCTGTGGACTTGATCACCATCACTACCAACTCCCTGGTACAACCTTGTGTCCCAGCAATAGCTAGGAGGAAAAGCCTTTGAAAGTAAAGCCAAGCCTTGTTTTTTTGGTCGTGTCCCCACCTTGTGAAAGAATGAGGCAGGACTTAGGAGAGTAGCTGCTTTTGTGTCCTTCTCCACGGTGATACCATTGGCTCCCAGAATAAAATGAAAGCTCTCGGAAGTTGAGTTATAGGTGAGTAAGATAAAGATGCTGAGCCCATTTTTCCAGCTTCCCCTAGTGTTGTTGTTTCCAGAATAGCCAACACCCCTACATTGAGATACAAACGCATTCCAAGGGCTTGGTATAATTGAAAGCTCACTAAACACTTGGGATTGGAGGCCTAGGGGACTTTGAAAAATTTGTTTCACAGCTCTTAGTTAGCCTGGGCCCCTGTAGAAGAATACCACAGATGGGGTGGCTTAAACAGCAGCCATTTATTTCGAACAGTTCTGGAGGAACCTAGGAAGTCCACGATTAAGGTACTAGCATGGTCTGGTTCCTCCGTGTTTCTATATGAAAGGAGACTGCACACTCTCTGGTGTGCTGCTCCCATGAGGGTCCTGCCCTCGTGACCCCATCTAATCCTAATCACCTCCCAAAGGCCCCATCTCCAGTACCATCACAGTGGGGTTTAAGACCTCAATGTATGAGGTTGGGGCTGGGGCTGGGCCACAAACATGCAGCCCATAACAAAGGCTTGGTCTTCAGTTTTCTGTAAAATGAAAATGTTGGGAATCTGTGTAGCTCTTAGCATTTAAGATTCTGTGAGACGTAAATCTGCATTATGTTCCAGTTTGATTTATGTGAACTGTTCTCCCTATATTCTCACAGGCAACTGAGAATTTCATAATGTTAGTTTTAGTAGAGTTAGGTTTGTTCTTTCATTTAACATTTTTGAGCATCTGCTGTATTCCAGGCATTGTTCTAAGTATATACAGAGCTTATAGCAGTGAATGAAATGACAAAAATCTTTGCCTCCTTGGAGCTTACATTCCAAACAAATTAAGTAAGAAATAAGATCATAGACTGTTAATAATGGTTAAGGAGACAAAATAGGAAGTTACCAGGAATGTGGGATTGCTGGTTTAGACAGGCAGTTAGAGAGATCACCTTGGGTAGCATTTGAGTCAGGGGAGAGAGTGTGCTGAACTCTGCTTGGCCAGATTGGAAACTCCTTTAATCCAGAATCCCGCAGCTAGCAGATGCCGACTGCCCACTTCTCCCTGCCCTAGCTCCTTCCTCCACCACCCCCATCCTGTTTTGTGCCAGACACTGCACTAATTAATGATTTCACAGCCTTTTATAAATCTCAGCCCAAGGACTGTAATAAAAAGTTCCACTTCACACCCCTGCTGCCAGTACACTGCCAGAGTCTGGGGGAGTGGTGCTTAGGTCTGGAGCAACTCCTAAGACAGTTTGATGTTTAAGTAGTTCTGCAGCTCCCTGCTTTCCCCCTTCCAGTGCTCATTCTCTTTTACTCATGGTTGTTCTCCTTTCTCCTCTTCTTTTCCTCTTTCCCCAAATATTTTTATTCTCATTCTTTTGCTGCTCTTCTTCCCTTTCTTTTGTAACTTCCATCCTTCCTCCCCTTCACTTTGTTTTTCATCTCATGTCTGTATTTATTGCATCTCAGACTCTTCCTGCTCCCCTGTGTTTTTGCTCCTCCTTGCCATCCTGCAACTCTCCTGTGTGTGGAGAATAGGGGTTGCACCCAGCTCATAGCAGGTCCTGTCTGGGCTTCTCTGCTACCTCCCCTCACTGCTGCCCATGCCTGTAAAACTCTTTAGGGGAGAGATTCTGACACAAGGTAGGGTGGCCCTGTAGGAGCCTGTGGCTTATGGCTCATGCTGTGTTCTCAGGTTGCTTCATTCAGGCTCTTGGGCCTCTGGGTCAGGCCCTTGGCATGTTTATACTTAGTGGATTATGGAGATGGCATCATATATCAGTCAAATCATTGAAAGTTCAGTGGGAGCCAGAGGAGGAGGTGCCACAGGTAGTGAAACTGGGATCAGTCACTGCTGTGTTCTCGCTGCCTTTCTGGTCTGAGGGCTGTCACAGTGTGCAGAAAGTCAAAGCCTCGTGCCTCCTACCTGCTGCTACCAAAACCAATGCTGAGTCCCAGCCCAAAGCAGCCGCCTGTGCCAGAGAGCAGACAAGATCAAAGAGGAAATTTCCTGCCTTCAGAAAGAGCCTTTTCTCCCCCTAAGCCCTGGAGAGATGGAAAACCTAGATTCTGGCCATTTCTCCTTAGTGATTACAGTGCTTGCAGCAGGGTGCATCCCAGCCTCTCATCTGACCTCCCTCAGTCCTGCCCTGTCTTCAGCCTTAGGATTGAAAGGAGTCTTGGCAGCCATCTAATTAAACTGACCTCTGCTTCTGAATCCGCAGAATCAGGTTTCTCTTTGCTCTCTAGGTCTCTTAGATTGGTGACTTTTGCAGTTGCTCTTCATCAAACTGTTTTGCCAAACAAGTGAATTGAACAGTTCTGTGTGTAGAACCCATGCTTTACAAGTAGATGCCATGTGTGTGTGCATGTGCACTTGTGAAAAGAACACCCGTTCCACCAGCTGACCAGCAGCGGAGAGGATGCAAAGATATTTTAGAAGTGGAAGGCATCTTTCCAGGGAGTTCACAGCCTATTGAGGAAGGCAGAGATCTTCAGGGTGTCAAACAAGTGCCCTTTAATATAGTGTCCAGGTCTTTTTAAAATGAATTCTAGGGAAGTGTTCATATTTTTGGTCACAGTGGATATGTCACATATAACTGAAATAACAAGTTTGAGTGGGTTTGGATTATCTATTTCACTTTGATTTTGTTCTTGAAACAAATCAATGGTGCAGAGTAAATGTGTAGGCCTGAGGTTCCGGCACCCTAAGGGGGTAGGTTACGGGGGGCTAAGTCAAGGAATACGTTGTAGAGTTAATGTGCTTTTGGTCAGATTTGAATGGAATTCAGTTAGTACCAGACTGCTTTTCTGAGTCTGTTCCATCAAACAGGATTCTGTGGGCTCTGGAGTGGCTGTTGTCTTTACATTATCCAACTAGCTTCGCTTCCTGAAAGTCCTGGAGGTAATTCCAGGGCAGTCAGACTTACTGAAGGTCATTAACATAATGGAGCAAGGTGTGGAGGGAGAGCAGCCATGAGGGACTGCATATTCTCTCTCTCTCTCTCTCTCTCTCTCTCTCTCTTTCTCTCTCTCTTTCTTTCTCTCTCTTTAAAGGATTTAATTTATTTATTTGAAAGGCAGAGTTAGAGACGGACAGATAGACTGAGAGAGAGAGAGACCTTTCATCCACTAGTTCACTCCCCAGATGGCTGCAACAGCCAGGGCAGGGCCATACCAAAGCCAGGAGCTTCTTCTAGTTCTCCCACATGGATTCAGGGACCCAAGTACTTGGGCCATCCTCCACTACTTCCCCAGGCACATTAGCAGGAAGCTAGGTTGGAAGTGGAACAGCCAGGACTTGAACTGGTGCCAATATGGGATGCCGGCGATGTAGGCGTTGGCTTTCTCTACTACACCACCGGCTCCCACATTCTCTCTTATAATGGTGTGTTGGGCATCCATCGAGCTAAACTGAGCAAATCCAGTACCCAGGCAATGGGTGGTGGTGCTGGAAGAAAGGAGGGAAGCACTACACAAAGTAGCCAAGTGCTGCTTGAAATGATGTACAACAGTTCCCTATTTCAGGATAGCTGAGCAATGTGTTTAGAAAAGAAGGCAAGACCTGGAGTTCTTCCTGTGATCTAGAATTAGGAGCTTGGGAGGGGCAAATTTCCTACAGGACCCCTCCACGATCTTGCAGATAAGAGTTAGAATCCTAAATTCCTGTGGCCTTCTAGATGTCATCTTTTCCATATCCTGTCTCCAGCCAAGACTGCTTCCTTCCTGCTGAGATTGAGGTGGCTGTTTCCTATTTCACACGATCCCTTTTATTTTCACATTTGAGGGTCTGCCCCGGGAACTCCTTCCTGATGTTCTCTTTGTGAGACATGAGGGATGGAACGAAGGGACAGGCCTCAGGAATGGCTTCTCTTTCTCTGAAAGCTGTTTGCAGTTCTCGCTGCAAACAATTATAGTTGCATCCATGAAATGGTTTCTTTCCTCCCTCACCCCACCCTTCTTCAGTTTCCTGGAAATGGAGTGGGGGCTGGAAGAGAGAAAGGATGGAAATTCCCATTGCATCTCTCTGCTGTGCAGTGGTTGAGATGGGGTTTGGGTGAGGGGGATGGGAGAGAGGGAGAGAGTCAGCCCTGGAGGGAGAGGCCAAGAGACTGCTGAGCTGATGGTATGGGTCTAATTACTCCTCTGCCTTGAGCTTGCCTGTAATTGTGGTTTCTGGGAGCCAGCGCGTCCTGGAAATCTGCTGGAACAGCAGAGATTTGGGGTTTCCGCCTGGGATGGAGTTGAAGTTTCCACTTGGAATAGCTTGCCCAGCACCGTTTTTGGTACAGGGGTAGAGTGAGTCCCTAAAGCTCAAAATGGGGCAATTAGGATAGTTGTAGGACTATAAGGCCTTCCTTTAGAACTGGATGAGAGGAGTTATGCCCTGAAATCCCAGCCATTTTTCAAAAGGTAAGAGAGGCAGCAGATAGCAGGCTCTGGTGAAGAGTTGCATGATAAAAGTTAGAAGATCAGCTCTGACCTTGAACAGGTGACTTCATTGCCTAGACCTTGGTTTCTCCATCAGTCATTTGATTTGTCTTCTTTACAGGGATGTTCCTAAATGATGGCTGTGAAAATTCTAGACTGATCTCAGGGAGGCACCTATTTCCCGTGGTGGTGAAAACTGGCTAACATATTTTGAGCACTTATTGTGTGCCCTGTACTAAACACGGTAATGAATTCCATCATTTAGTGTCATAGCAATCCAGTGAAATTTTTAACCTCTGCTGCAGATGAGGCCTGAGGTCACGAGGTTAAATATCTTGCCTGAGGTCACAGAGCCACTACATGTTCAACATCGAGATTCTGATTCCAAAGCCTAGGCGCTGGCCACCACACGTGTAGACCACAGTCTGCTCTGTGCCATGCGCCCGTGCCAGCAGACACCCAGCACCGCCCTGGCTTGCTGAGTACTGATAGTACACTCAGAGATGGGGAATCTGAGTTCAAGTCCTAACTCTAGCACCTCATGCAGGACCTTTATCTTCCCTGAACTTCTGCCCGCCCATCTGTAAAAGAGGTATTTTTCTGAGTTCTGAGGATGCAGTGAGATTTCTGCCCACTCCCAGCATGGCACCTGCCACATAGCAGATGCACAGTAAGTGGCAGCAGAACCTGAGGAAGGAGAAATGAGCAGCCAGTGCCTGCCCTCCCAAATGTTGGATTTGAGACCACAGAACACCCACAGACTGAATAGGTCTGTGGCAACATGAAGTGATGGTGAGGACCTCTAGCCAGAGAGCAAAGATGAGCAGAGGAAGGGCTCGGAAGTTAAATGTCTCGGGTTCCAGTACCAGCTCCATCTCGCTTACTGAATGCCTGGAATCAAGCAAGCACTCAGCCTTTCCAGAGCCCAGTTTCCTCATTTTTCAAATGGCAGCATTATTAGTACCAGCTCATAGGGTGGCTGTGAGGATTAAATGAAATAAAAATTGGAGGTGGGCATTTGGCAAAGCAGTTAGGACACCACTTGGGATGCTTCTATCCCATATCAGTGTGCCTGGGTTTGAGTTCCAGCTCTACTTCTGATCTGGCTACCTGCTAGTGCACACCATGGGAAGGCAGCAGATGATGGCTCAAATACTTGTGGTGTCTGCCACTCGCATGAGAGACTCAGATTGGGTTACTGACTCCTCACTTTGGCCTGGCCCAGCCCCAGCTGTTGTGGGTATATGGGGAGTGAGCCAAAAGATGTTAGAGCTCTCTGCCTGTCAAAAATAATGACTAATATTTGTTGAATTTTTGCTGACCTGAGCCTTTTGTTTTAAATAATTTAATCTAGCAATCCCATGAAATAGATACCATTGCTACCCCCATTTTATGGATGAAGATGCTGAGTCAAGAGGTTAAATAATTTGCTTAAGGCTACATGGCCAAAAAATGGCAGGCAGGGCAAGTGTTCTGTCAAGAGAGGAGCTTAGGAGCTCACATTCACAATCACACCGCCCTGTCTCAGTAAGTACTTCACAGACACGCTGTTCTTACAGTGACAGCCGTCCTCCAGGAAGCTCATCTGTGAGACAGTCGCAAGTATTTACTGAGTGTGGGCTCCGCATGTGCTGCTTAACCGTGTCTGCTCTTGAGTTGGAGGGACTTAGGATCAATATGTATGAAATCGTGAATATGATCAAATGCTAAGTAGTTAAAAAAATTGGAATTAAAAAAATTGGAAAAAAAAGCAATAAGTAGTATCAGTTGGACTCAAACCACAGTAGAAATTAATTTAGTTACTGAGAAAGTCATTGAAGAAGTTAGACTAGTTAGAAAAGCTTACCAAGGAAGGTAGCACTTAAACTTAGCCTTAGAAAATTGGTCTGGGGCTGGCATTGTGGTAGTGCCGGAATCCCATATGGGTGCCAGTTCAAGTCCGGGCTGCTCCGCTTCCTATCCAACTCCTCTTGATGTGTCTGGGAAAGCAGTGGAGGATGGCCCAAGTGCTTGGGCCACTGCTACCCATGTGGGCGACCTGGATTCAGCCTGGCCCAGCCTTGGCCATTGTAGCCATTTAGGGAAGAAACCAGCAGATTGAAGACCTCTGTCTCTGTCTCTCCCTCTCTCTCTCTCTGTAACTCTGCCTTTCAAATAAAATAGATGTTTTTAGAAGAAAGGAAGGGAGAAAGAAAAGACGAAAAAGAGGAAACTGGGCTTTAGGTCAAGGGAGCTGTTTGGAATGCTGGAATTTGGGAGAAATCAGAATGTCAAGGTTAGTCTTTCATCATTCAACAAAATTTCCTTGAGTATATGTTATGTTCTTCACCTGAAGGAGACAGAGACCCAAGCTGATATTCCAGGTTTCTTTCCTGGAGATCATGCTTTGCAGATGGGTACTTTCCAAGTTGAAATACTGTTGCTGCCCTGCTTAAGGTGGTCCTCCCCCCACCCCCACCTCCACACTTTTTAAAAAAGATTCATTTATTTGAGAGGCAGAGAGAGACCCTCCATCTGCTGGTTCACTTCCTTGAATGGGCGCAATGACCAGGGCTGGACCAGGTAGAAGTCAGGAGCCGAGAGCTTCTTCCAGGTCTCCCATGTAGGTACAGGGGCCCAATCCAAGCACTTGGGTCTTCGTCCACTGCCCTCCCAGGCCATCAGCAGGAAGCTGGATCAGAATTGGAGCAGCTAGGACTTGAACCAGTGCCCATATGGGATTCTGGCATCACAAGTGGAGGCTTAATCTGCTATGCCACAACACTGGCCCAAGGTAGTCTCTTGTTGACCTCACAAAACCTCGTTCTAGTGTGATTTGTGTCTGAGTAGAACCAGTGAATATGTTCAGTCCCTGGAAAGCAGCTGCAGGACCATCTGATGCACTCATCTCCCCATCTCCTCATCATCACCCCCATGTACACCCACATGACCACACTTTTTCTTAGGAAGAAACTAAGGCCTAGAACCTCCAACACTATTTAAACTACTCCATGCTACCAGATAATAAGCCCTGAGTCAAATTAAGTGCTTAGCATTTCTCTTAACCTTTAAAGGGATTATAAGCCCATCTCCCAGTGCCAATAATTTTTGTCTTAACACCTATTTCACTGTTATGCCTCCTCATCAGAAATCAGAGCTGTAATTCAGTGGGAAAGAGGATGAGAGCCATTGCTCTAAAAACCCCTTGTCCTCCCACAAAATAGACTGGGATCTCCCTCAGTGGAGAAGGCTGCAGTTGGTCTCCTTTCCTTGAGTGTAATCTGGATCTGCAGACTGGAGAAGTGCCTGGGTGGGCAGGGCCAGTGATGCCTATTCTACCTCCTCTCAGGCAGGCGTATGGCTGGGTTAGTGACTTGGGGTTGTCCTATGCCAAGTCTGTTTTCTAAATCCAGCAGCTTGTTCCAGTGGTCCCAGGCCCATTAGTCCACACGAGGTGATGCAGTGGGGATTAGAGAGATCTACAGTGGGCCCCCTGATCATGAAATTGCCATGAGAGCTGCAGGTATCTGCAGCTGGAACAGTTGACTCCAGTTTTCTGGGGCAGCCTCTGTCAGTGCCCTAACCAACTGATTGTATTTAACATCCTTTGTAGAGCTGAGCTTATTGGCTGGTGTCAGGTGGTTGGAGACCCGTGCTGGGTGCAGAAGACAGGACGTGTGAGTCTCTCCTTCAGGACAGGTGTTTTATTAGAACACACGGATGGAGTACGTGAGTGCCCTTTTAAAGTAATGGGGAATCAAGGATATGTGATTATAGCACAATTGTGTCAGATGCTTAAGGGCTAGGGTACAAAGAACAGGAGTGACCTCCATCGTTAGAGTTAGTGGACAAAGGCTTCCTGAAGGAGGTGAGTTTCTGAGCAGCTTTGGGACAGGTGGAACAGGAATTTGTAGGGAGCCTGTTGCTGGCTGTTGAAGAACCTCCCTCGCCCGCCCTTCTTTCTTCAGCTTCTGGTGGAGTTTCCTGAAGTCACCAGACAAGAAAGTGGAGGGTAGGGACGCTCAGCCTGGGACACCCTGGGTCCCCTCCCCCTTTACAGTTGGTGACTTAGGCTCCTGTAACTTGATTTGCATCTACCTGCAGCTGTTTCAGCTGAAGAAAAGTCTGCAGCCTCCGAGGGGCAGAAAAGGAATTGCAAAGAAGAGCAACTCACATTACCTCCACCAGCTGCTCATTTTTATGGTTTAACCTCAGTGGCTTTAAAATCAAACATTAATTTTTCCCTGCCTCCCAGAACTTTCCTAACAATTTTGCTGTGAACCCCAGGAAAGGGAACTGATTTTTTTTTTATAGATTCATTTATTTATTTGAAAGGTGGAGTTACCGAGAAAGAGAGACAGAGAAAAGTCTTCCATCTGCTGATTCACTCTACAAGTAGCCACAGCAACCGGGGCTGGGCCAGATGGAAGCCAGGAGCTTCATCCGGGTCTCCCACATGGTTGCAGGGCCCCAAGCACTTGGGCCATCTTCTGCTGCTTTCCCACGTGCATTAGCAGAGAGCTGGAGCAGAATTAGAGCAGGCAGGACTCAAACCGGTGCCCATATGGGATGCCAGCACTTCAGGCAGCAGCTTAACCTGCTACACCACAATGCCAGCCCCAAGGGAACTGATTAAAAATCCACCATAATGAAGTAAATTAGATGAATCATTTGTACCAAACAACACACATTTTAAAAGCAAAGTGAAGACTTTTTGGCTCAGCCATTACATAAGTTCAGTGTCTTATGGTTCAGTGTCTTATGGTTTATCCTTTATTTGTGCCAATAATAAAAAATTAAATAGCAATTCTGTTTAGACCAGTTTAAAGCAGGGTGCTTATATTTATTTGACAGGTAGAGTTATAGACAGTGAGAGAGAGACAGAGAGAAAGGTCTTCCCTCCGTTGGTTCACCCCCCAAATAGCCGCCAGGGCCGGCACTGCGCCGATCTAAAGCCAGGAGCCAGGTCCTTCCTCCTGGTCTCCCATGCAGGTGCACGGCCCAAGCACTTGGGCCATCCTCCACTGCCTTCCCAGGCCACAGCAGAGAGCTGGACTGGAAGAGGAGCAACCGGGACTAGAACCCGGAGCCCATATGGAATGCCAGCACCTGCAGGCGGAGGATTAACCAAGTGAGCCACGGTGCCGGCCCTAAAGCAGGGTACTTATAAAGCCTTGCTCTAAGGAAGCCCAGTGGTTTTTTTTTTTTTTTTTTTTTAAGATTTTATTTATTTGAGAGGTAGAGTTATAGACAGTGAGAGGGAGAGACAGAGAGAAAGGTCTTCCTTCTGTTGGTTCACTTCCCAAATGGCCATGATGGCCGGAGCTGTGCCAATCCGAAGCCAGGAGCTTCTTCCCAGTCTCCCATGTGGGTGCAGGGGCCCAAGCATTTGGGCTATCTTCTACTGCTTTCCCAGGCCATAGCAAGAGAGCTTGATTGGAAGAGGAGCAGCCAGGACTAGAACTGGCACCCATATGGGATGCCAGCAATACAGGCGGAGGATTAACCTGCTGCGCCAAGGCACCGGCCCCAAAGGAAACCTAGTCTTTTGGAAGTTTGCAATTAAGGAATTATCATCACCTTCGTGAGGATTTCCTTCAGAACACATTTACTTATGTTTTCAGGAAAAATTAGGTAAAACAAGGTACACCTATAGAGTAATTTTAAGCTAACTACTTAGTTATTGTAAAAAGCACAAAGCTTTGTCTTCTCCTTTAATCATCATGAAAACTGAGACTTAGCAGCCTTGAATGCCTTGTCTAGTCACACAGGGCTTGATGTGCAAAGGAAGATGGCTCATTCCACAGACTGAGGCTCTCTCCATCCGGCCCGCCCAAGTCTTTGGCCCTGTGACAGATGTTCATTCTTTATCTTGTGAATTCTAGTCTCTGCTCCTCTTAATCTGCTTTGCCCTTTGTTAAAACCGGAAATTCACATGAAACCGGAAACTCTCCATCTTGTGGACATCACCCGTGCAGACACTGAATTGCTTCTGGATCATTGTTGGTGATGGCATCTGTGACAGTTTTCCAGTAGACGTGAATTTGGCCATGGCCTGCCCTTCCCTTTTTCTGTAGGGGAAATCTTTCTATTCCTGATTGTGAATTTGGTTCCTCCTGAGCCCTCTCTGAGTGCAAAGACCTGATACACTTAAGGAAAGTTGTGAGGGACAAAGAATTATGCACTATTAGAACAAACGACGTGAGACAGTTTGCCTCAGCTGCCTCATTGAAGGAATGATGAAGCCAAGGCGCAGAGAAAGATAGCACTTTGCTGTGGGGCACATCTGAGTCCATGTCTTGATTGTGCCGTCTAATAGCTGTGTTACCCTGAGCAACTTGCTTCAGCAATGGCTGAATCTCATTTTCCTTATCTGCTGAGGAAAAATACCAGTGTTATCTCCAGAAGTTGTTGAAAGGATTAAATGAATACCATCACCGTATTGGGCGCTTATTGTGTATAATTTTCTTCTGTCTTTTTGGTACGGAAAGATAGGGTCAGACTGGTCTAGAGCCCAGATGTCTTAACTGTCAGCCCTGCCCTCGTGCCACCATGGCCTGGCCCCTCCCTCCCTCCTGCTGTGGTAGCCTCAGTGACTTCCCCTCCTGTAGGTTTTGCCCCACCACCAGCTGGATCAATGATCATCCTCAAACTTGCTTTGATTATGTTGTCTGGAGTTAGACAGCTAGTGAGCAGCAGAACTAGCACCACTCTCCAGTCTCCTGTTTTCCTCTTGCTTCCTATCAAAGGTAGCAGTCTGGTGGAAGACACTTTGCCAAAGGCAAATGAATACGGACTACACATGATAGTGAGTGGTGGACCGTCTGCGTCAGAGCAGATCTGTAACATGCTGGCATCTATGTAAATAACTCCAAATTCATTTACTTTGTGTTGCAAGGCAGGACTTGAGGGTGTCTCATTTCAGGTCTTAGAACAAGAACAGCAATCATTTTTAATATACTGCTGTCTCCCAGGCATTGTGCTGGATATTTTACTTACATTACAGCAGTTCTTACAATAGCCCTGCAGGGTAGGGAGCAGTATCCAAGTTTGTGATGAGGAAACTGAGATTCATAGAAAGCAAGTAATTTTCCCTAGGTCATAAGAGATGGTAAGAGGTAGAGCCAGGTTGCAAACCCATTCTGACTCCACTGCACTGCTCTTCAATACCAAAGTGGATTCCTGGGCATAGCCAGGCATTGAGCTTTTCCTAAGGAGTCTGCCGCAAACAGTAAAGCTGATGAGTGTCTGGGCTGCACCTGCGCTGATAGAGCCTGGCAGACCGGTGGGGTGTGAGTTCTGAGTGAAGACAAGGTGCACAGCCCAGAGCAACAAAGCCTGTGGGGTACAGTTTGCCCTCAGGCAGAGATGGAGTTGGCTTCCACGGCAGCTCGAGGGAGAAAATCGACCGCCATGTGAGAGGTGCTTGGCAGAAATGCTCCCATGTACCACTGGTTGCCAGGGAGGTGGGGAGTCAGGGGCTGGGTGACTCTGGGCAGCTTCTGGTTTCCCCCAGTGGCCCCACTGTCAGAGAAGAGGGTAGAGCACGATACATCCGTGGCTGGAGGATGCCAGAGCAGAGCTGTCCATAGAGACAGTATACGTATGTTCTTTAAAATTTTCTAGGAGCCATGTTAAAAATATTTTAAAAAAAACAGGTGATATTTAAAATATTATTTCAACATAAGAAGTTGTTTTACTTTTTACTTTTTTTGGAGGGGGGGGGTTGTTAAGCCTTTGAAATCTGCTGTGAATTTTATACTTAAGTTCAAACCAGCCATGGTTTGTGTACTCTTAGCTCCATGGCTTTGAAGCTCCCCGTTAGTGCTGGGCTGCTGCCCCACTCAGCAGCAGGCGCTCCTCTCTCACTCCCCCTTCCTGGTGTTTCCCAGTGGCAGCACTCTCCAGGTGCATTGCCATCTTGGCCCTGCCTGGGCTCTGGGCCTCCATCCTTTGCTCTTCCAGCCTGCCCGTCACTGTAGACAGACCTGTCTGTTTAAATGTTAGATCTGAACCTCTCACACTACAAAGCCGCCTTCAGCTCCACATACTTAGGAAATGGCATTCATAATCCTTGGACAACGCTTAGGCCCTTCCCCAGCCTTCTGTTATTATGCTTCCTGACATTGATACGTTGCTTCAGGTCTTGCAGAGGTCTTTAAAAGGCCACTTAATTCTCACCGCTGCTCTCTGGGGCAGGTAGAGCAGGGCAGGTGAATTATCCACATGTTTCAGGTAGAGAAACAGACACTCGGAAAATTTGAGTTGCCTAAGATCGACCAGCTAATAAGTGGCAGCACCAGGATGGAACCTGCATCTTTTCCATTTACTCTCTTGTTACATTCCTGCTGTTGAATCCATCCCCTTTTCCCCCATTGTGTTACACTGGCAGCCTTCCCCGAGTTGCTGTGTCCCTGGCCTGCATGTGTGCCTCTCCTCCCACTGTTTCCTCCCCCTAGAAAGTCCTGCCACAGCAGAGCTACCCATCCACAGCCCACCCTTCTGCTTTCTCTTTCCAAATCCACTTAGCTACCAACATGCATGCATTTTCTTAGTGAATGCTTCACTGTTTTATGTACAAAATTGAATTCTACAAATCTGGGAGAGTGAAGAATTTAGGAGCTTAACAGTTCTTACAGAAGGCTGATGTTACTCTCTGCTATAAATTCATGGAGAGGCTAACGTCTTCCTGCTTTCTTTAGTCTTTGTAAAGCTGAAATTGTGAGTTTAATCCTGATTTATATTCATTATGGAAGTCACTCAAAACTTTAACTGCTTTGATGAATATATGCTTAATGATACTTTGATGTCTGAATTTCTGTCATGTGTTACCTGATTATATCTTCCAACACACATCTTTAAATATCTACTATATGCTCTGTTCTGGAGCTGCTTTGTGCTCTAGACAATGAAAGACATGAAGTTTATCTTTAAACAGGGGAAGCAGATGTTAAGCTATCAAAAAAAAGCACTTGGGTCTGGTGTTGTGACACAGCAGGTTAAGCTGCTGCTGGAGTCTCAGCTGTTTGTCTTCTGATCCAGCTTCCTGCTAATGTGCCTAGGAAAGCAGTGGAAGATGGCCCAAGTGCTTGGGTCTCAGCCACCCATGTGGGAGACCAGGATGGAGTTATTGGCTCCTGGCTTTGGCCTGGCCCAGTCTTGGCTGTTGTGGCCATTTGAGGAGTAAGCCAGTGGATGGAAGATCTCTGTCTCTGTCTCTCTCTCTCCTTCTCTCTCTGTAGCTTTGCCTTTTAAATAAATAAATCTTGTTTTTAAAGATTTATTTAGTTATTTGAAAGGTGGAGTTATAGACCGAGAGACAGAAAGATCTTCCATCTGCTGGCTCACTCCCCAAATGGCTACGGCTGGAGCTGGGCCAGTCCAAAGCCAGGAGCTTCTAATGGCTCTCCCACGTGGGTACAGGGGCCCAAGCACTTGGGCCATCTTCCATCAGCAGAGAGCTGGATTGGAAGAGGAACAGCTGGAACAGGAACTGGTGCCCATTTGGGATGCCAAGTGCCACAGGTGGAGGCTTAGCCTATGCCACAGCACTGGCCCCTAAATAAATCTTTTTAAAGAATGTACTCAACAATAATCTTTTATATTGAATGAGGCACTATGAGGGGAAACTCCAGTATAGTGAGACGTCAGAGAAGAGACACTTCAGCTGAACCCCAAAGAGTGGGTATGGATTCACTTGGCTTAAGGCAGGAGAGAAAGCCCTTGGGGTTAAAGAAGTGAGCCGGGGAGATGGACAAGAGGAAAAGTCTGAGAATAAGAAGAAGGACTTGTGAGTCATGTTCAGGATTTGGAACCTCAGACAAGGACAGCAGGAAACCACTAAAGGGTGTTATATCTTCTGATTTATCTCTTTAATGATGATTGCTCTGGGGGTAGAGAATGAATGGGGACTGAAGGAGTTGAGGCTGGAGTAGATGTGATGGTGGAGAGAGGGAAAAGTAGGCAATCTGTAAATGTCGAAAGATCATATCAGTGTGCTGAGGAGTTGATTAGATTTGTGGGAGCTACCGAGGAGAGTTCTGATTTCCGGCATGAGCCACTGCATGGCACTGTTTGCTGAGGAGGAGGCTTCTGACCAGAAGCAGGGCTGGGCTTGGGCTGGGGCGATGAGTTTCAGTCTGAATATTTTAGTGTTGAGTTGTGAGTGAAGGTAATTTCATCCTTCCTAATCTGAGAATGGTGATATTATCCACATTTTTTAACTGGGAAACTGAGGCTAGGAGAGGTCAGGTGATTTGTCCAAGACTACATAACCAGGAAAAGGCTAAACCTGAGCTTGAGGCCAGTAGTTTGACTCTCAAAGCTGTGCTTTTTAAAATCGTACCTCGGAGCCTGTGTGTTAAGTATACAGTGTTGGGCCATGATAACCAGTCCTATCAACAAAGCAGCTCTCAGCCTTCCTCCTCTTCGACACATCTGTCTGCCAAGTCGTCTGCCCTGAGAGTTGTAGTGTCTTGAAACCCCCTGTTCCCTAAGACATTTGTGCAAGGAGAAAGGAGAGCCTTCCTGGCCCTGCCCTATGTAAGATTCAAGCACTCAAGGGTCTACCCACCTTTCTTCACATTCTTCACACACTCATTCATTTTTTTTTAAAGGATTTATTTATTTATTTGAAAGGCAGAGTTACAGAGAATGGGGGGGGGGGAGAGAGAGAGAGAGAGAGAGAGAGAAAGGTCTTCCATCCACTGGTTCACTCCCCAAATGGTCGCAGCAGCCAAAGCTGGGCCAGTCTGAAGCCAGGATCTTCTTCCAGGTCTCCCATGTGGGTGCAGAGAGCAAGGACTTGGGCATCTTCCACTGCCTTCCCATGCCATAGCAGAGAGCTGGATCAGAAGTGGAGCAACCGGAACCAGAACCTTTGCCCATATGAGATGCTGGCACTGCAGGTGGTGGCTTTACCTGCTAGCCACCACTGCACCGGCACTGCAGCACTCATTCTAGTCCTGTTCCTCTCACCCCTGACATTTGTTAAACAAAAGCCACCCATTGTGAACCTGGAAATGACGCAGAAAAAGCACAGTAAAGCCATTTGCATAGGACTTTACACTTTCAAAGCACTTAACAAATATTACCTCTTGGTGCTCACATCAGCTCTAAAGAGAAGAAAGAACACAGATACTGCCTTGGCCAGTGATTTTAGAGTGAGTACCCACTATGCACTTAGGCAATGTGCTGGAACTTGGCTGCTGCTATGAGGATAAAAGACACAGTCCTTATTATCAGGGGCTTGAAGTCTACAAGGGAAGACAGAAAGCAGATGATAGAATATGCATTCATCTTACAGGTGAGAAAGCTGATAATAGTCTCAGAAGTTAAGGAACTTACTCTGAGAGTTTCTCAAAGTTCTGGAACTCTGAATAAGGAACCAGTTGGGGAATCCTTATTAAAATAAAAATAAATTCTACACTGTAGACCTGCTGAATCCCTGGAACATGGGACCTCAGGTGATTCACCTGCTGCTCAGTGCTAGTCAGAGATCCAATTCAATGAACCTTTTCTGGTCTACAGCCAAAGGCTTTTCTACCCCATTTGTCCCCTAGTTTTAGAGATGAAAGAGCTGACATTCATGACCAAGCATCTCTCCCCACACCTTTACTGTAGGATGTGTAGGCCAAGGAGGCTTTGTTTGTCAGCCTCAGACCAGGGGGAAATTTCTGCCCGAAGGCAGAATCCTTGGAAAGTGAGGGTGCGGGAACCTGCTCAGAGCTCCACCCCGAGAGATAAGAGAAGCTAACCTGTAGACCAGGTCAGGGTTCAGAGGGCGTGGACTCTATCTGGAGCTAAGTTCCTGGCACCTGTGACTCTTTGCAGGTTTGCTTACTGCTGGCTTTGGGGAGGGCTCACGAATATTACTTTGCCCCAGACTCAAGAAGGTTTAGCTCAGCCTACATGTAGTGAGAGTGTGCCTTTTTACCTGTCTGTGTCTGTCATATATGTGTGTGCTGTATACTTTACACCCATATACAGTATATGCTTTGTTATCTTTATGGTATTTATGTGTATACATACAGTATAAAAAGTAAAAACACATTATCTTTGCATAATATGTCATGCATGTATATATGTATATGCACACATGTGATATCTATATTATATTTGTGTATATATTCGTATGCATGCATGTAAAAGAGAAAACAAGATCAGTAGATCTACATATGGCCACAGATCATATAACTGTTTTAGGAGCACAGACCTTGAAGCCAGACCCAGCTTGATGTCTCAGTTTCATTTATCTAACTTCTGTTCACTCATCTGAAAATAGGAGTGTGCTACCTACCTCGGCAGGCATTTGAATGGTCAAAAATGAGATAATATTATGTGAGATTCCCAGCACAGTGCCTGGTAGGTAGGAAGAACTTTATCATAATTACATAGCATAAGTCTTTGAAGTGGTGTGTTTTTTGTTTTTTGTTTTGTTTTATTTTTTTACAGGCAGAGTTAGACAGTGAGAGAGAGACAGAAAATCTTCCTTTTTCCATTGGTTCACGCCCCAAATGGCCGCTACGGCCGGTGCACTGTGCCAATCCGAAGCCAGGAGCCAGGTGTTTCCTCCTGGTCTCCCATGCAGGTACAGGGCCCAAGGACTTGGGCCATCCTCCACTGCCTTCCCGGGTCACAGCAGAGAGCTGGACTGGAAGAGGAGCAACCGGGACAGAATCCGGAGCCCCGACCAGGACTAGAACCCGGGGTGCCGGCACTGCAAGCAGAGGATTAGCCTAGTGAGCCGCGGCGCGGGCTTGAAGTATTGTCCTCATTAACACATTTGCGCTGGGCTGTGGGTAAGAGTGAAGAGACTGGGCACCCCTCATGGACAGGAGGAAAGGATGTGATGTTGCTTATCATTGTTTCTATAAACTCCAGAAGCCAGTTCTCTTTGACCACCTTGACTTCAAACTCCTGTACCTTTTAGGGGTCTGAGAGAAGCAACAAGGAGTGTCAGGTGTGGGCAGTGGTGTGCCCATCTGGGGGCTGACCCTAGCCAGGTCTCACTGATTGACCATTGCTGAGTGAGGCCGTAAACCCAACCGTACCAGAACTTCTGCCTTTAAATAGGAACCAGAAATCTGTTTTTTAATGTGAAATTTCCTAGCAACACAATAATACACACACATGCCTAATACAGACACATATAATCAGGGGCCATCATTGTGGTATAGCAGGTTGAGTTGCTGCCTGTGATGCTAGCATCCCTATGGGTGCCAGTTTGAGTCCTGGCTGCTCCACCCTTCTATCCAGCTCCCTGCTAATGCACTTGGGAAAGCAGCAGAAGATGACGTGAGTTGTTAGGCCTTTGCTATCTACGTGGGAGATTTGGATGGAGTTCCAGGCTTCTGGCTTCTGCTGGACCCAACCCTGGCTGTTGTGGCTGTTTAGGGAGTAAACCAGTGGTGGAAGATGTTTGTGTGTGTGTGTGTGCATGTGTGTGTGTATCTCCTCTATCCCCTCCATCTCTTTGTAACTCTGCCTTTCAAATACATAAGTAAAACAAATTTATGTATAAGTAAATCTTTTTATGTGTATACATACACACACACACAAACACACCATAAGCCAACAAAGAGGATGGACTCTCTGCAGGGTCTCCAAGTATTTCCTTGATGTATTCCCCTACCCTGTAGGCTGGGAGGAGGAGAGTGTTCTCACCACACGTTAGCACCTGCTGTGTCCACACTGTGACTTTGCCCTCTAGCACACCGGACACTAGAGGCCCTGGAGGAGGGACAAGCTCGTGTCAGAGTGTGGGCTGCACCACAAAGAAGAGGAGGAGGAAGCTGGAGGATTTCAGTGAGTTACTTCATGGACATTATAAGTGGTAAAAAGCAAAGTACAAAGGGAGTGCAAAACTACCTGTTATGTAAGCAAGAAAGGAAAATGAACATATGGAAAAGGAAACCAAAAGGGAATGAAAATGGTTATTTGGGGGAGGAATAGGGTGAAGAGATAGGGACACTTCTGAATATACTTTGAAATTTTCATTATGAATTTTCAGTGAGGCAAGTGTCTGACATACTCAAAAAATAAATAAGCCTGAAAAAAGCAAACCCTATAATTATACAGAGAAGCCTAAATATATTTCAGATTGATAACATTAAAAAATAAGTATTCCAAAGTAACTTTCGTTTACAGTACTGACTTGTTCCTGTGATTTGTCTAAGGACAAAAGGAGTTGCAAGGAAACCTTGAACTTAGTAAGTTTGTTGTTGCTAGTGATATTGGTGTAGCAACTCCAGAAATTATCTTGTCTGTATTACACAGTAGAGCAAAGGAGCAAACATATTGTAATTGTTGGGAAGCAGGGTTCTCACTGTGAGAAAAGAGAACATAAAATATGGAAAGGGAAAGATGAGAAAATCTGTTGTGTTCAAATTGGAGATAAGTGTGAAGTCAGAATTCATAGTAAGTATTTTCTATCTCTGTCCATTGAGTCTTAGCAGCCAGTTGTTTCAAAACACATTTCTTTCTAAAAGGAACCAGGATGCCTTAGAGAAGTATTTGATGATAGGTCTGGCAGAAGGAAAGTACAAGGTGAGCCTGAGGTATCTTTTTGTGCCAGAAAGCAAGGACTTGATCAAAGACAGATGGTAATAAATTAAAAGGACACAGATGCTGGCTTACAGAAGATCCCCTGGCCAAATTGGGACATTTGAACCTTCTTCCTTTAAAAAAAAAAAAAAAAAAAAAAAAAAAGATTTGAGAGAGATAACACAGGGAAGGACAGATAGAACTACCATCTGCTGGTTCATTCTCCCAAATGCCTACCACAGCTGAGAGGGCCAAAGCCAGGTCCTGGGAACTCAATCCAGGTCTCCCATTTGAGTGGCAGGAACCCAATCATTTCAGCCATCATCACTGCCTCCGAAGGTCTGCATTAGCAGGAAGCTGGAATCAGGCCTCAAACCAGTCTCTCTAATATGGGTTGCAGACATCCTAACATGGTTCAACTGGTAGGCCAAACACCTGCTCTTAACTTTTTTAAAAAAATAATCAACTATACTACAGTACTTTGATGGGAAAAGAGACTGAGTTCGTAACACTACTCAAAAAAGGGATGAGATGACTTCTCTTTACAAAAGAATACCTGCAGATAGATTTAGAAGGAATGATGGAATTAGCAGATTTCCATTTGCAATCATCAGTGCAGAGGGTAGTCCAGGCAAGGATCAGCAGTGCATATTGAAACTACTGAGTTGGAGAAGAGGATATTCATACAGTCTCAAAATACCACCCCACAGATTTTCATTAATTCAAATGGGAAAATAGCATTAAGAAGAATTCTCAGGATCACCACCTAAGTAATCAATCCTAGCATCATCATCACAGGGCAGCTAGACATACCACTTATATAAGTCTTTTAAAATGTTCCACCTGGTAGCTGGTGCTGTGGCATAGTGAGCTAAGCTTCTGCCTGTGGCACCAGAATCCCATATGGGTGCCAGTTCAAGTCCCGGCTGCTCCACTTCCAACCCAGCTTTCTGCTATGGCCTGGGAAAGCATTTGAAGATGGCCCAAGTGCCTGGGCCCCTGAACCCATGTGGGAGACCTGGAAAAACCTCCTGACTCCAAGCTTCGGATCAGCTCAACTCCGGCCATTGCGGCCATCTGGGGAGTGAACCAGAGGATGTAAGAGTTCTTTCTGTCTCTCCCTCTCTCTGTAACTCTACCTTTCAAATAAATAAGTAAAAAGAAAAAAAATATTTAAAATGTTCCACCTGAATCTCTCATTGTGATGAAACGTCAGATTCAGAGTATAGGCCATTGAACAAGACAACTGTCAGTTGAATGTCAGTGTTGTGAGAGACCAAAAAGAGTGACATGACAGAAATACAATTTGAGATCTTTGACCTTGATTGGGACCTGGGTTGAGGCATTTGGGGAACAGATAAAAAGAATATTAAGAAGACAGCTGGGGAAATTTGAATATGTGCTGCATATGAGATAATATTTTTTCAAGGTGAAACTCACTAGAGATTTTGAAGGTTTCACCAGACTATAACGATAAATGATGTGGAATATATGCTAATTACCCTTATTTGAACATTACACAATGTATACATGGGAGTGAAAAAAAATCACATTGTGTATCCCATAAGCTTAGACAATTATGTGTCAAAAATAAAACTAATAAAGTTAAGCTCATTGGGCGTGTTAATGGCCTTATGGTTATCTAAGAGAATTTCATGGTCCTTAGGTGATATATGCTAAAGTGTTTAGGGGTAGAATGTCATGATGTTTGTCACTTTCAAAGGAGAACAAAATGTGTACACAAAGACGAAACAAAGCTGTCAGTGTTAATTGGTGAGTCTGGATCAAGGGTGTGTGGATGCTTCTCATGCTGCTCCTTCAACTTTGGTGGTTTGAAATTTTTCCAAATAAAATGCTGGGGTAAGTGAAATGTAGGCTGCAGTGTCCAGGGGTAGCTTCATGGAGTCAGTGCCAGGTCATGTGACCAGGACCTTGAAAAAGGAATAAGAGATGGATAGAGAGGAAAGGGGATGGAGGCCAGCACAAGTCAGGCAGGAATGAGCGAAGCATCTCTTAGGATCCAGTAGAGGTTGGTAAAAGCAGATACAGTCTAAGCGGTATCTTTGAATCCATATGGTGAAAGGTCTTTAACATTGAGCTATTGCCTGCACATCTGATTGTATAGATAATAAGGAGAGAAATAGGAGTTTTTAGAGGGTAAGTGATGGGGAGTAATATTCAGAGAAATTATCCTGTGGGGTAGCATGCTGGACAGACTGGAGAATGGAACTGTATTTTTCAGTGGTCCTTGAGATCCCCAGCTAAAAGTGATGGGTGTCAACGTAAGGAAAGGAGGAGCCTGGGAAAGATTACCAGGGACCAACAGTCTCTTTAACTATGTGGATAGGGGAGATAACCAAGAGATTGAATCAGAAGGTCTGTCTCAGTGGAGTCATTTAGAAAGCACAAATTCAGGAGGGAAGTGCTCCACTCTCCAGAGCCGAGCCCCCAGGTTAGGCTGAGTGGAATCTGAACCCTGCTAACAAATCTTGATGGAAAGTAGGCGGGGCCACCATTAAAGTCTTTCCCTGACTGCCTGCTCCACTCCCTGCCAGACTGCCTTCCTCTCTCCTTTCTCCTCCCTGTCTCTCAGATTTTAACCTTCCAAGGTATTCCTCCAAGCTCAAAAATCCAGTGACTCAGTACTCTGTCCATTTTTCCCATGCCTTTTTTTTTTTTTTTTTTTTTTTTTTGTGACAGGCAGAGTGGACAGTGAGAGAGACAGAGAAAAAGGTCTTCCTTTGCCATCGGTTCACCCTCCAATGGCTGCCTGCAGCCGGCGCATTGTGCTGATCCAATGGCAGGAGCCAGGTGCTTCTCCTGGTCTCCCATGGGGTACAGGGCCCAAGTACTTGGGCCATCCTCCACTGCACTCCCTGGCCACAGCAGAGAGCTGGCCTGGAAGAGGGGCAACTGGGACAGAATCCGGCGCTCCGACCAGGACTAGAACCCGGTGTGCTGGCGCCGCAAGGTGGAGGATTAGCCTATTGAGCCACGGCGCCGGCCTCCCATGCCTTCTTGTAGGTATTTCTTCTTCCTCTGGTTCTATGAGTTTTTTTTTTTTTTTTCTTTAAGCTCTCAGAAAAATTTTTTCCTTTAAGTGCTCAGAGAGAAAAATTTTTGAATCTGTTTCAGTTAATTCTGTTTCAGTTTGTTTGTTCCCCGTCATCCCTGCCTAGTCCTGTATTTTTTTTTAAGAGGAATTTTCAGCAGCCAATGAAATGATGTTTGTCCATGATCCTAACAGTCCTCTCACTTAGGTACAGGACCTTTGCTTCATTTGCCATTGGTTGTGTGGAACTGCCTACATCCCAGCTCAGATGCAAACCCAACCTGGTTAAGAGTTAACCTGGTTAAGAATGCACCTTCTAGGCTTTAATATGGGGTCAGCTTCCTGCCAGGGTCAAGAAGAAGGCGACAGAAGCCCGAGGTACCCCCAGTTACAGTGGGCTTTCTCTTGAGGTAGTATAGAGGGAGAGTTCAGTATGAACGTGGGTTTCCCCGGTGACAGGGTGTTGTAGATACGACCAAAGACAGCACTTGAGAGTTGGAACAAAAGGCCTGTGAGGGCCCCTGCTGTGAATCCCTCCCTGACCTGGAGGGTTGTTGCCACTAAGTGTTTATGCAAACATCTGTGTTTCCCTCATTCATCAGCTGCACAGTGTATAGTGCATTTCTATCTCCCTTATGCCTGACAGTGGCCAAAGTAGCACTGCCCTGTAGGACTTTCTGCAGTGATGGAAGTGCCCTGTTTGGCACTAGGCACTAGCCATAGGCACCTGCTAAGCACTTGAGATATGACTGGTATGACTAAGAAACTGAAGTTTAAATTGTGCAGAAGTTTTTTAATGTATGTATGAGCACAGGTCTAGATTCTAGAATGTAAGTTATTAAAAGGTGAATTAAGCAGAATCTTTACCCTGAGTGGGGAAGAGGGAAGTAAACAGGTGATTTCTCAATAGGACAATTTGAAGAAAGCCAGAAGTTGTCACTTCTGGAAGTTTACTTTCTCCTCTGGCTTATAGGTGCAGTAATAGGCAATAGAATGGGAAGAACATCTACAGTAAAGTAGTGTAGGCAAAGGCACAGCCAGAAACTGTAGCAAGTGAAAGGAGAGCAGTAGAAAGCAAAGACCAATAACAGCACTGAGTACCTGCTATTTGGGACTCTGGGAACAAGGACCAGAAAGCCCATCCCTGCCTTCCTGGCAGCTTTACAGATATGTGAACAAAGAGTGCCACTGAGTATTCGTGCTGCAGGAAAGCTAAGTCCTGGGAGCTGTGGAGGACCTCAGAGGGGCACTTAGTTAAAGGCTGAGCTTGAAGACAGGGCACCTAAAAGGTTGTAAGCAGTGAAGTGACCTGGGTATGTTTGCACTTTGGTAAGCTGCCTGCAGTGCTGTGGCCAGTTTCCACCTCTGGGTCCTTCATAGCTCTGCTGTGGTTTTTCTTTTGAACCAACCATCTCCAGTGTCTTGTCTGGTTTATGTCGTGTTTTGTTTTTCTTTCCTTTTCTTCCTCCTTCCCTGCACCGCTTTCTCCTGGGCCCTACGTTCTCTTCTTCCTTGATGTCCTTCTCTGTCTGACCCAAAGATCAGCCAGTAAAAAGCAGACTCACCTGTCCAGGTAAGAGGAGTGCCACAGTGAAGGGGGAAGATGACCCCTTTCTTTACATTTCAAAGTTATTTCTCTGTTCTTTGAGTTGATGGTACCTATATGTGTCTCAGAATTTAAGGAGTGCAAAAGAGAATGTAGCGAAAGTCTCCATGTCTCAGCCACTCTGTCACCCTCCTCAGAGATACCAACATTAGGTGTTTATTTTATGCCCTTCCAGAGATACTGTAGGTGTTTTTCATGCATAAACAAATATATAGCATGTATATCATAAATAATTCCTTCTGTCTTTTACCTTTATTTCCCCTTTACTTGCCCACGTAATTCTGTGTCTTGCTTCTTTTAATTAATAACATTTGGACTTTATTCCTTATTGTATATAAAAAGCCTCCTCGTTCTTTTATAGCACCATGTTCTGTGTCATTATATTGATAGACAGTAATTGATTTAGCCAATCTCCCACTGGGAACACTTGCATTTTTTCTAATATTTTGCCATTATGCACAGTGCTTCCATGACTACTGCTTAGTCATTTGCAGGAGACAGGAGAGGAATTGTCCCTTTCTGAGGGGCAGCAGCTGTTGATTGGGGAACTGGCATCTTGTATGATTTTCTAAAAAGGAGGGCCATAGCAGTAATTTGTATTTCTTCTGTTCTCATGCAGATCTCAGTTAAAGATGGGGCAAGCAATGAATCTTGGGATGGGTAATCAATGGTACTTTGAGGTTTTAGGATCTCTAGTTGCTTTTTTTTTTTTAATTTTTTTTGTAAGATTGATTTATTTATTTGAAAGAGTGGCAGAGAGAGAAGGAGAGACAGAGAAAGATCTTTCATCCTCTGGTTCACTCTCTAAATGGCCACAGCCACCTAGGCTGGATCAGGCCAAAGGCAGGGACCCAAAGACCTGGGCCATCCTCTGCTGCTTTCCAAGGCACATTAGCAGGGAGCTGAATCAGAAGTGGAACAGCCAGGACTCGAACCAGAACTCATTAGATGCCGATGTTGCAGGCCATGGCTTTAACCCGCTGCACACAGCACCAGCCCCTCTTTCTATTTTTGTTTTACGATTTATTTATTTATTTATTTGAAAGGCAGAGTTACAGAGAGGCAGAGAGAGAGAAAGAAAGATCTTCTACCAGCTGTTCACTCCCCAAATGGCTGCAATGGCCGGAGCTAGGCCAGTCTAAAGCCAAGATCCTGGTCTCCCACGTGGGTGCAGGGGCGCAAGCACTTAGGCCATCCTCTGCTGCTTCCCCAGGCCATTAGCAGGGAGCTGGATGGAAAGTAGAACAGCCGGGACTCAAACCAGAGCGCATGTGGGATGCTGGCATAGCCGACAGCGGCTTTATCTGCTGTGCCACAGTGCCAACCCCTACTGGTTCACTCTTGAAATGGCTACAATGACCAGGGCTGGGCCAGACTGAAGCCAGGAGCCAGAGCTTCTTCCGAGTCTCCCACATAGGTGCAGGGATCCAGGGACCTGGGCCATAATCTGCTGCTCTTCCTGGCACATTAGCAGGGAGCTGGATCAGAAGTGGAGCAGCCAGGACTGAAACCATCCCTCATATGGGATACTGGTGCTGCAAACCATGACTTTAACCCACTGTGCCACAAAACTGGCCCTCTTTTTCTTTTTTTAAGATTTATTTATTTGAAAGGCAGAGTTACAGAGAGAGGGGGAGAGAGGGAGAGAGATCTTCCATATGCTGGTTTGCTCTCACAATGGCCAGGGCTGGGCCAGGCTGAAACCAGGAGCCCACAGCTCTTTCCATGTCTCCCACATGAGTGCTGGGACCCAAGCACTCGGACCATCCTCCACTGCTTTCCCAGGCACGTTGGCAGGGCACTGGATCAGAAGTGGAGCAACAGGGCCTCAAACCAGCACCCATATGAAATACTGGCATAGCTGGAGACTTTACCCACTACATACCAATGCTGGCCTGAGGATCTCTAGTTTCTAAGCAAGACACCTCAACTGACTGTGGGAATGGGGCTGAATATGGAGTTGGGGCACCAGCGCCATGGCTCACTTGGTTTATCTTCCGCCTGCAGGTGCTGGCATCCCATGTGGGCACCGGTTCTAGTCTCGGTTGTTCCTCTTCCAGTCCAGCTTTCTGCTGTGGCCCAGGAAGGCAGTGGAGGATGTCCCAAGTGCTTGGGCCCCTGCACCCGCATGGGAGACCAGGAGGAAGCACCTGGCTACTGGCTTTAGATCGCTGCAGTGCCAGCCGTGGCGGCCATTTGGGGGGTGAACCAACGGAAGGAAGACCTTTCTCTCTGTCTCTCTATCACTGTCTAACTCTGCCTGTCAAATAAAATATATATATAATAAAAAAATATGGAGTTGGAATACCATACCCAAAGAGACCAGATGCCTGTTCCCCCTTGGCACCCAAAAATAAATGGAACTTTCAGGGACTTGAGCCATTGCCCTGTTATTTCTTTCTAGAAAAGTATATAAGTTGCCAGTTACCCAGCAGGTTAGTACTAGATGCCCAGTTACACTCCTGGAGAACACTGTTTTGGAAAGGTAGAGCTTTGGAGGGCCAATGAGGTAAAAATGGGGCGCTTTTCTCTGCCATAGCCACTGCAGTCCTCTGCTGTGTGCACGCAAGCTTCTTGTATGTGTTTGACCCACCATGTCCTTCCCTCCAGTATCCTCTTGCTTTGCAACTCATCACATAAAACTAACTAGCTGTTTTTTCCCTGTCTTTTTCTTGCATTCATTTATCTGCTGCTCGTCTGTTCCATCAGCCCCCTTGCAACCTGGTAAGAGCCAACAAGCCTGTATATACTGCGCATCCCCTTCTTGCTGTTGTTTCTTTGTCGCCTGACTCCGGGAAGGGCTATTTCCCGGCACATCCTGCTGGCTATTAAACTAATCATGCTTGCTCTGCCAGTGAGGTAGTATTGCCAGTAGTGTAGACATGGCTAGTCTGCCCCAGATTAAGAAGTTACAGGGTGGGGGAATCAAACTCAGGGCCCCTTTTGACAGAGCCTCTTCACACTACAAGGCTGTTCCCTCCCTGCTCAGCTCATCGACGTGCTTTCCTTCCCCAGGTTAAGTAGCCTGTCTTCTCTGGGAGATTCTGCACCTGAACGCAAGTCCCCTTCCCACCATCGCCAGCCCTCCGACACCTCTGAGACAACAGGTAACCTTGAGCATTCACACATGAGGTCAGATCTGTAGATACCCCAAATGTAAAATCGCTTAGCCTTTATGTTGAGCACATGTTACAAGTTTTATATAAACTGCATCCTTATATCAAGTGTAGAAAGTATGTTTTGTGATCCTTATTTTACAGACGAGGAACCTGAGGCATAGAGGGCTAAGTAACTTGGCCAAGTGCACAGGTTTGTCAGGCACAGAATCAGGACTTTAAACCAGTTGAGTGATGCATGCTGTAACCACTGCAGGATGCAGCTGCACAGCCTCACACACACACAGTGTTGGGGGGAAGGGGGGGGCCTCGTAGTCTACGTTTTTTAAAGACCTGGGTATGGATGTTCATGTGAGTAAAAAGGTTTTCTCTAGTCGTTTATCATTTTTTTGATTTGGCAAGGATCAAGCTCTTAGTCACTCTGTGGGAGTTATCCAGCTCTACAAGAAAGAGTCAGCAAACGTTACTGTCTTTCTTGTCGCATTTGTTAGCTGTAACTTGGCCTAAAGCTTTCAATCGCATTTGGGCTTCAGTCTCAGGGCTAACTTACCTGTAATGCAAGTATTAGCCTTCAGAACGTAGCTAAATTTGGCCTTGCCTTTTCCTAGACCAATCTCATCCAAAACAACCAAAAAGGGCAAACATACGTAAGAGAAACAAGCGTCTCAGCATCTCAGGGAAGGGTCGTTTCCTGTATAGAGTACAAAGTAGGTTGCAGGTTTTTGCCAGCCACTGAGGTAGTCAGGTCACTGCAGTACTGTGCTTGAACAGGAAAAGCATGGGAGCTTTGGTTAGTCTGGAAATGCTTCTTGAGGAAGAAGCTGACTTGGGGCTTTCCTGGGTTGGTCTTGGCTTATATGCACTGACTGTCCAGTGACTCTGCCTACTGAACGTGCTTCTTTGTTTCTCACCTCCTGCCAGGTCTTGTCCAACGCTGTGTCATCATCCAAAAGGACCAGCATGGCTTCGGCTTCACTGTCAGTGGGGATCGCATCGTTCTGGTGCAGTCTGTGCGGCCTGGTGAGTGCTGCCTGCCTCCGGCCTGCCCTGCGCTTACGTGGTAGTGCTGCGTGACTTGGAGACTGCTTTCCTAGAGCTCCTGGGGAGTTCTTGGCAGGATGAAAGAACTACTGTAGGACTGGTTCCCACAGACATCTGGGGAAAGCTTGTCAATGCAAAGTCACTAGGCCAGGTTTCTGGGGACCACACTACATGCTGGCTTCCATAGTTGGTAAGCATAAAACTGGCAGAACAGCTCTCGGATCACTGGGCAGGGGCCTGACTGCCGTGGAAGGAAGCACTTGCAGACTGGGTTAGAAGGTGCTGGGTAGGATTCTGGGATGCTGGGTATGAAGGTAGGTCTTCGTGCCTACCTTCGTGGTGCCTGGCTAGTGCACAGGCGTCCACTTTGTGCAGAGTTCTACAGTTGAGACAGGCACAGTGGCCCGAATGGTTCTAGAACACATTTGCAGATGCAAGTAACACTAATAAACTACCAAAAGATAAATTGCATGTGTCAGACATTACTTTGGAGGCAATGGTGTTTTGAAGTAAGTTTGAGTGGTTTGTTATTTGCCTTCCAGTCAGTTTGGGAAGCCCCTTAGAAGAAATAGAACTTTGGAAACAGCTTGAAGGATAGAAATTAAACACAGATCAACAAGTTGGAATTGGTGGGGAGAGAGTGAAGAGGGGGAAGGTTTCACAAGCAGGTCCATCCAGTGACGAGTTGTGTGTGGAAGAGCTGTGCACAGTCAGCTCTGTCACGTGCTACCTGGGAGGGCCATGGTTAGTGACCCAGGCTGAAGAAGACAATGAGGAGGGAGATAGATAGAGTGCAAGCAAGTGTAATAGAAATGCACAGGGAGTACGTCAGTGTAGCAAATGGGCTTGGGCCAGCAGCATGGAACATCATAAGCCTGGGTTGTTGGAGAACACGAGAAACTAGGGGGCAGGCTGGTGTTTCACACGAGGGATAAAAGAGAAAGGAAAATATACTTGCAATAATTTTGGAGAAAAAGCTAGGATGTTTGTAGGAAAAGTGAAAGAATTTTAAAATTGTGACCAAAACGAGATGTATGTATCATACAAGGATATACATAATTATTGCTTCATATGTTTCAGAGTTAATTTTTATCAGTGGGAAGAGTTTGTCTTTCAAATCCTAGGGTAAGGCTCTGAAAAGCTGAAAAGACAGGTTTTTTTTTTTTTTTTTTAAGAGTTAGTTATTTATTGTTTGAAAGGCAGAGTTACAGAGAGGCAGAGGCAGAGAGAGAATCTTCCATCTGCTGGTTCACTCCCCAAATGACCACAACAACTGGAGCTGGGCCAGTCAGGAGCCAGGAACTTCTTCCAGGTCTCCCATGTGGGTACAGGGGCCCAAGGACTTGGGCCATCTTCTACTGCTTTTCCAGGCCATAGCAGAGAGCTGGATTGGAAGTGGAGCAGCCAGGACTTATACCAGCGCCCATAAGGGATGTCAGCACCATAGGCGGCGGCTTTAGCTACTATGCCACAGTGCCGGCCCCAAGATTTATTTATTTATTTAAAAGGCAGAAGTACACAGAGAAGGGAGGGAGGGAGTGGGGGAGAGAGAGATCTTCCATCCACTATTTCATTCCCCAAATGGCCACAACGGCTGGGGCTGAGTCAGGCCGGAGCCAGGAGCTTTCTCCAGGTCTCCCACATGGGTGGGTGCAGGGCTCAAGCACTTGGGCCATCCTCCACTGCTTTCCCAGGCACATTGGCAGGGAGCTGGATCGGAACTGGAGCAGCCAGGTCTCTAACCAACACCCATATGGGATGCCAGCATTGCAGGTAGCAGCTTAATCTGCTACACCACAACGTCAGCCCTCTGCTTTAGTTTCTAGGTGGCTGTGTAAGAAATTGCCAAGCTATTTGCAAGTACTCTTCCATAAACAACACTGTATTTTAGATGAGGGTAGTCTTGAGTCTTTGTAATGAAAAGCCAAAATATAATGTAGTTATCAGTGTATTTTTTCTTGTAGACTAGAAACATCTAGATAGGCTTTGTGGGAGTTTTGTTTTGATCAGATAAATACAACCTAACAAATTTAATGATTATCTAGGGTCAGATTTACAAAATGTAATTGTTACGCTTTTCTAACTTGTTTCAGCTGTAGTGTTTCTTGTGCTTCTTGGTTGTAAATTAAATTAGGAATACAAGTCATTTAAAGCTGTACAGTGGGGGCCCATGTTGTGGCTCAGCAGGTTAAGCTGCCACTTGTGATACCAGCATCCTATAGCAGAGTGCCAGTTCACTACTGTTATTTCCAATCCACCTCCCTCCCAATGACCTGGGAAAGCAGCAGATGACGGCCCAAGTGCTTGGGTCCCTACCACCCATGTGGGAGACCAGGATGAAATTTCTAGCTCCTGGCTTTTACCTTGCTGAGACCTGGCTGTTACACCCATTTTGGGAGATCCATCTCTTGCTTCCCCCAACCCCTACTCTGCCTTTCAAATAAATCAGTATTTTTTTTTAAGTAACTTTACTATGGTCAAAACCACTGCAGCCTCCAGGTGAGTGGTGGCCTGAAAAAGTTGAAAGCATATTGTTTTGAGTACCTCATACTAAGTTTTCATCAGAAGCTCTTAACTGTTTTAAAAGAAAAAATTGGGCCGGCGCCGCGGCTCACTAGGCTAATCCTCCGCCTAGCGGCGCCGGCACACCAGGTTCTAGTCCCAGTCGGGGCACCGGATTCTGTCCCGGTTGCCCCTCTTCCAGGCCAGCTCTCTGCTGTGGCCAGGGAGTGCAGTGGAGGATGGCCCAGGTGCTTGGGCCCTGCACCCCATGGGAGACCAGGAAAAGCACCTGGCTCCTGGCTCCCACCATTGGATCAGCGCGGTGCGCCAGCCGCAGCGCGCTGGCCGCGGCGGCCATGGGAGGGTGAACCAACGGCAAAAGGAAGACCTTTCTCTCTGTCTCTCTCTCTCACTGTCCACTCTGCCTGTTAAAAAAATAAAAAAAATAAAAAAAAGAAAAAATTGCAAATCATTTTAAACCATTTTTAACAGAAAATAAAATTTGTTGTTAGCTTTAAATTTATTTGTTTATTTGATAGGCAGAGTTAGAAAGTGACAAAAGGAGAGAAAGAGATCTTCCATCCGCTGGTTCACTCCCCAAATGGCTGCAGTGACCAGGGCTGGGCCAGGCCAAAGCCAGGAGCCAAGAGCTTCTTCCAGGTCTCCCACGTGGGTGGCAGGGGCCCAGGGACTTGGGCCATCTGCTGCTTTCCCAGATGCATTCGCTGGGAGCTGGATGGGAAGTAGAGTAGTCAGAACTTGAACTGGCACCCATATAGGATGCTGGCACTGCAGGCCACAGCTTAAGCCACTGCACCACAGCACCAGCACCCCCAGAACATCTTTATAAACCTCTGAAGGCATAGGAACCACCATTTTGAAACTCTGGTTTCAATCATTTGTTCCATATATCTCTTAATGATTATTATGACTTTAATAATTATATTGAATACAGTAAACTCATTTTCCCACTGGATAATAAAAAATAACTTTTATCTGACCTTGGAACATATCCAGACACAATGCAAATAAACCACATATACTCTTCCCAGAGCCTGGCCCTGCCTGTCTCCTGCCTTGGCCTTTGATTATCAGAAGCCTGGCATGTGAGCTAGATGGAGGGAAGAGCAGCTATGACCTTGTGTGCTCCACTCTGGCTCAAAAGTCGTGCCACTGGCACAGAATAGGTTGCACACCCAGCATTTGAGTTACGTAATACAGAAAATGAGATGAAATCTCTGAGAGAGGAAATATCTTAGTCTGTGTGAGGCTATTATACCAGAATACGCCGGACTGGGTGATTTATAAAGAGCAGAGACTTGCTTCTTAGAGTCCTGGAGGCTGGGAATCCATGATCAAGGTGCTGTCATCTGACAAGGGCCTTCTTGCTGCGTCATCCCGTGGCAGAAGGACAACAGAGGACAAGAAGGCAGACTTGGCAGCAACAAACCTTTTTGTAATCAGCATTAAGCCATTCTTTAAAAAAAAAAAAAAAAATTGAAAGGCAGAGTTACAGAGAGGGAGAAGCAGAGAGAGAGAGAAAGAGAAGGATCTTCCATCCACTGGTTAACTCTCCAAATGTCTGCAACAGCCAGGGCTGGGCCAGGCTGAAGCCAGGAGCCAAGAACTTCATCCTGGTCTCCCACGTGTGTGTAGGGGCCCAAGTACTTGAGCCATCTTTCGCTGCTTTCCCAAGTGCATTAGCAGAGAGCTGGATTGGATATAAAACAACTGGGACTGGAGCCTTTGCCCATATGGGATCCCGGCACTGTAGGCCATGGCTTTACCCGGTACGCCACAGTGCTGGCCCCAGAATTAAGCCATTCTTCAGGGCAGAGCCTTGGTGATCTAACACCTCCTCTTAGGCCACATTCCCCAAGACACCTGCCTTGGGGGTTTAGTTTCCAGCATGTGACTCTTAGCAGGCACTTTCAAACCATAGCAGGAGATGATCTGACAAGGGCCTTGATGTACATTCAGTGACTCTGGGGGAGGTTGTTGGGCTCTGCTGACCAGGCCTTCTCCTTCCAGGAGGTGCAGCCATGAAAGCTGGTGTGAAAGAGGGCGACCGGATCATTAAAGTGAGTGACCCCAACACGACCATCCCCTCCACCCAGGAGAGGACAGAGGTGTGCAGGGACACTTCTGGCCTCAGTCCCTCCTGCTTACTGCCATTTGCATACCAACTCTCAGTCAGCTGCTGAATTGGGTGGCACTGTGAAAGGGAGCACAGTTGTGCAGTCTGAGAGAGAGTGGGGATGAAGACTGCTGCATTCTGTCCTCTAGGCCCTTGACTCTAAAGCAGGCAAGCTTCTAAAACAGGCTTCATTATTCGCGTTTCACTAGATGCCAGAAATAAGGTTAAGAGGGCAGAACTGTGACTAGTGAAGGGCCCAGATTCTCAGGCTGATGTTTGTCTTCCATCAGTGCTGACCCGAGAACCTTGCCAGTTCTAAAACAGTTGTGATCTGCCCTGCCCACTCAAGTTTGTCTGCTGCAGAGTGCAGTCTTAGAAGCAGCAGGGAAATGCTAGGTGTAGGAACTTGCAGCCCTCTGGTAAAGAAGCACGCTGGGTCAGAGGTCACGCACTTGTGTGCAAGGCAAGTAGCTGGAAAAGTGTTCACCAAAATGAATAAAGGCGTAGGTGAATCAGCAAACAAAGACACAGATCTCACCCTTGAAAACCTAAGGGTTAGCCAGGGAGACAGAACACATAGAAGATGTGAGCAGAAATATGTTTGTAACATGAATTTGAGTAAGCATTACCAGATGTGGCTAAAGAACTTTGGAAAATGGCGTCCTAAAGTGTGCCATTTTAAACTTGAAGGGTCCCCTAGGTTTCCCTCACCGTTACTCAGAATTTATTATTTGTCCCTCCAACAGGTCAACGGCACCATGGTGACCAATAGCTCACACCTGGAAGTGGTGAAGCTTATCAAATGTGAGTTGGGAGAGAGGTGACAGCTGAAGCGAACAGGGGAGCAGGTGGGCTCAGGGGAGGGAGGAAGGAGAGAACAAGCTACTGAGCCAGGAGTCTTCCTCTGCGGATTGTGAGGCAGCCGAAATGATATCTGTAATCTTGACGTGGAGTAATCTGCTTGGACAGCCACAATTCCCTGTTATTTCAGATGGAGACACGATTAGTCTCTCATCAGATATCTTCACTTTTACTCACACCCATCATTGCCTTTCCCAGCTACACCATATCCTACTGACACGCTTCACTCATACCCTTCAGTCCCCTCTCCCTCACAGACTTTTCCCATTTGTTCCATATTTTGGCGGGTGAAAATATTGTTTGTAGCCAGAAGAAAACAATAATTGAATCTGCACAGGTAATCAAATAGAAGCAATAAATGTTAAGGAGAGAAGTGAAGGATGTGGGCAGTTTGGGCGCATGGGATAGAATTTGAATGTCTCCTGTGTGCCAGAAGGCAGGGTGCCAGAGGCTCTACATGGGCCATTTAATTCGCTGAGCTGCAGGAGGAAACGGGACTGATGAGGCAACCCATGGGGAGTGTTCCTGGTATTTGTGGATGGAATCTGGGTTGAGGTCTCTCCGTGAAGGAAGGGAAGGAAGTGGTACTTGGGTTAATGCAGCAGGGGAAGACGGGAATGAGAGAATGAGGAGGTGCATTGAAAGTGAGGAGAACTTAATCCGCAGCATCAGGAGCTTAATGAAGGGAAGAGGGAGGAAAATCCTCTCTGTAGCTTGAAAGTCTGCTCTCCAGAACAGTACCACCCAACAAGCCTGTCTTGTTTTCCTCCAGCTGGCGCCTATGTTGCACTGACGCTCCTAGGCTCTTCTCCTTCGTCTGTCGGTGTCTCTGGGCTCCAGCAAGACCCATCCCCAGCAGGAGCTCCCCGAGTCACCCCTATGATCCCCCCACCACCACCTCCTCCACCTCTACCACCTCCACAACGCATCACAGGACCCAAACCTCTGCAGGTACTGGTCCTCCTGGCTTCCCCCTACCCTAACTCTGTTGTCCCTTTGAAGAGCTCCCCATTGGGAACGAAAGCAGTTAGATTGAATGAAGCTTTGGTAATCAGAGACCAGCCCAAAGACACATGAATGACCATCAGAGAGGCAAACAAAAATGCAGTCTCCCTGAGAGGGGCTGTCCTATGTCTTGGGGCTCTCCTGCCACGTGAGTGTGTAAGGGTTGTATCAGACTTGCAGCATTTGGGATGCAAATGTGTGGAAGACTCTCAGGAGGTCCACTGAGAGTGCTCCTTCTCATCAGGGAGAGTGCACACCTTCAGGCAAGAGCAGAAAGAAACTACCTGTTAGAGATTTGCCAGTCAGTGTAATACAGGTATGGTATAAAAATCAAGAAGTAGGTGAAGGCTTCCTTGACTAGAAAAAAGACTGCTTAGAGGAGCAGAATAGGAAGCCCAGTTGGTACAGGACAAAGATAAGTAGAGAACTGTAGCGTGAAGGAAAACTTGTGAGAGTTAAGAGGACAAGGTGCTAGTAGGTATAGGGAATAGGGATTTTTCCATTTGAAAAGAAGATTGAGCCAGTGCATCTCGAGAAACCTTAGAGAGCAATTTGATACTAAAGGTGATTATAGCCACGGTTTCTAGGAAGTTCAAGAGTGAAATTAAAATACTAGTTCATGTTAACTGGCACTCTAGCCAGGTACCAAGTGTTATGCAACACATTCTTACAACCCAGGCTCTTCTCATATCTTTCCTTCCCCAAGAATCATCAAGTAGAAGAGCCTTAAGCTATTGAGCTAGTCCCCAAATCTCACCACTGTCATATTTTCTATTCCTAGGATCCCGAAGTTCAAAAACATGCTACCCAGATCCTCAGAAATATGCTGAGGCAGGAGGAAAAAGAGTTACAGGTAAGGTCACTGCTGGGGACAAACTTATCATTGCCCTTACTTTATCAGAGCAATCTGCCAGTGTGTTCAACTTGATTTATAGGCCATATCCTATTACAGTAAGGCTTTTAAATTTAAAACTTCAGGACCACTTCAGAATTGTCATTGGAGAGTAGAATTTGTTCAAACAGAATTTAACTAATAGAGTGAGTGTGGTAACCGCTCCATGGATAATAGATGAAGATAATGAATATGTAGACAAAAATGTACATATAGGACAAGACAGATAGACTAAATTGAGGGGACATTAGAACTGAGGAAATTCAGGGTCAGCTGAAATTGATCTCAGGGGTTTCTGAAGAAGGGAAGAGGAAAAGGCCAGACTGGTGGTAATGGTAGGTGGAATCGGATGCTGGCCAGACTGATAGAAGTGGGAGCACTTTTGGTGGAGGAGATAGAGATTTCCAGGCCTAGAAAATGATACACACAAGAACAATAAAAAAATAATAATTTTTCCAGAGTGGAATAACCAAATTTTTGTCATAGCTGTGGCATATAGCTGTCTCTTCACCCCTACATTTCAGTTCAGCACATTTCTGTAAGAGCATACTATGTGTAAAACATTCAGTTCCTGTGGTATACAGAAATGAAAAAGATGACATAGTTCTTGCCCACAAGACATTATGGTACTGCCATAAAGATGTGTTCAAGATAGTGGAGGTAATTCACGTGACAGCAGGAGGGAGAGTGGAAGGAACAGTGAGCTTGCAATAAGAGAACCAAGAAGAGAGTAGTTAATTAATAATGGGAAATGTGGGAAAAGGCTTTGCAAAGGGAATAGTATTTCAGCTGTGCCTTAAAGAGTGGGACTGTGGTAGGTAGAGAGGAGGGAACACTAGTGAATGGACAGCATAAGTCAAAGGCATTCACTTATTTAACTAGCATTAAGTTCTTGCTGTACACTAGGTACTGTGTGTGTGTTAGTACTATGGATGGGAATAATATTAGGAGTAGGAGTTGGAATCATTACAACGAGAGATAGATTAACCTTTCCTTTAAGGAGTTGGTAATCCCATGGAAATGTGTGGCTGAATAAAGATACACTACATTGTCAGTGCTGATGCTTATATACTGACAGATGCCATAAAATAATCATGACAGTATTGACTGGTATAAGACTAGACCTATGTAGATCAGTGGAATAGAATTCAGAGTCCAGAAATTAACCAGTGCATTATGGTAAATTGATTTCCAACAAAGGTGCCAAGACAATTCAATGGAGAAAGAATAGTCTTTTCAACAGTGGTGCTGGGACAACTGGATATCTACATGCAAAGATGAATTTGGACCCTTACCTCACACAATAAACAAAATTTAACTCAAAATGGATCAAAGACTTAAATGTAAGAGCTAAAACTCTTTTTAAAGGCTGTAAAACTCTTAGAAGAAAATAGGTGTAAATCCTCCTTACTTTGTATTAGGCAGTCAGGTTTGATACCAAAAAAGCATGAACAGTAAAAAAAAATAATAATAAAATAAATAAAAAAAAAATTGGATTTTGTCAAAATTAAAAGCTTTTTTTAAAAAAATTTTTTTTTGTTTTTATTTGTTTGAAAGGCAGAGTTACAGAGGCAGAGGCAGAGGCAGACGCAGAGAAAGAGAGGTCTTCCATCCACTGGTTCACTCCCCAGATGGCTGCAACCACCAGACCTGTGCCCATCCAAAGCCAAGAACCAGGAGATTCTTCCAGGTCTCCTACATGGGTGCATGGGCCCAAGGACTTGGGCCATCTTCCACTGCTTTCCTAGGCCATAGCAGAGAGTTGGATTGGAAGTAGAGCAGCCAGGACTCAAACCCACACCCATATAGGATGCCAACACTGCAGACGGCGGCTATACCCGCTACGCCACAGCGCTGGCTCCAAGCTTTTATTTTTAATTGAAAGGATACTATTGAGAAAGTAAACAGACAACCCACGGAGTAGAAGAAAAGTTGGCAAATCATATATCTGAATATATCTGATAAGGGATGTACAACCAGAATATATAAAAGAACTCTTACAGATCAGTAATAAAAAGAGAACTCAATGTTTTAAAAGGCAAAGTATTTGAATATAGTTTCTAAAAAAGACATTCAGATGGCCAGTGAGCACATTGCCAAGATACTCAACCCTGTTAGTGATTGGGAGGTGCTAATCAAAATGACAGTGAGATACACTTCACACCTGGTTAGGATGGCTGTAACCAAAATAACAGGATATGGAGAAGTCTCAGTAATGCTTTCTTATATTTCATCTACATTTTCACTGTGCTAATCTATTCCCACCGTTGCTGTGGGAAAGTAAGAGAGTACAGCAGCTCTGGAATAAAGTACTGATACATGCTATAATACAGAAGAACCCTGAAACATTCGGCAAAATGAATTAAACCAGACACAAAGGTCGGTGTACTTTATGATTGCATTAATAGGGAATGTCCAGAATAGGCAAATCCATAGAGAGAATAGATTAGTGATTGCCTGAGGATGGACGAAGGGGAAATTGGGAGGGACTGCTGACAGGTACCAGTTTTCTTGTAGGAATGGTGGAGGTGTTTTGGATTTAGATAGTGCAAATGGTTGTATAACTCTGTGGATTTACTGAAAACCACTGAATTGAACACTTTAAAGTGGCGAAGTTTACTTTCCAGGAACTATACCTCAATAGCAACGTAAAAAAATTTTAAATGCCATGAGAGCCTGTCGCCTCAAAAAAATAAATAAATAAATAAATAAGTATGCAATAATAAGAAGGCATCATGAGTTGGATTCAGTCTGCTGTGACCAGAGGCTTGAAAATGGCTTGGGGCTATGGGAGATTGAAAGTGTTTTGGGGCCTTGAATAACCTGGTGAGCTTGGAGTTTGCTCTGGAAGCAGTAGGAATTGATCAGAGGATTTTGAGCAGGGATCTGAGTGCATTTTCGAGTCAGTTTTCTTTAGAGAAGTGTGTTAAGTGGATTGATGTAAGGAAACCATAGGCAGTTGTGGTAGATAAGACATGATGACAGATTTAACAAGAACAGTAGGAGTAAGAACAGAAAGCAGAAGATAGCAATGGGAGGCATCTCAGAAGTCACATCAGTACAGCTAGTAAGAGTCAGCTGGAAGGAGAAGAAAGAATAAATGGTGGCCTGAAGTTTGGGTGCCTGGGTAGATGTGATGCCATTGATGGAGCGAAATGGAGGAAAAGATCAGAGCTTAGGGGACAGGACGGGTCAGCTTCGGGTGTACTGAGTTTAAGGTACCATGAGACATTCAGACAAAGACCATTCCCCAGGCATTTAGAGATAACACGGCTGACACATAGAAGAAAAGGCTGAGTTGGAATAGGTTGGGCATCTCAGTATGAAGGTGATAGTTGAGATTGGAGCTGGGTGAGATCCCCCAGGGCACCAGGGCAGAGAGGAGATGCTCCTACAGTACGCTTCGCCAGCCTCTAGTATTGCACCTCTTGTAATCATATTTGATCTTCTAGGCAGATGTTTGACATAATGGGGAAGAAACTAAAGTGTGCATGTTGCATGACTGGAGGCAAAGAAGTATGGGACTCCTAAGTGTAGACTACTGTTTTTAAACAACGACTGTGAAATGAAGGAGAAACAAAGTGGTGGGGCAGGTGCTTGAAATCAGAGTTAATGGGAAGGGTTTTGGTGGTTTTGTTTTTCTTTCAAGTCAGGAAACCTGAACAGTTTTGTAGGGTGAAGGCATTGGAAAAACGAGACTTTGAAGATAGGTGAATGATGGCCAGGAAGAGCCCCAGGCAGTGGCAGGATTAACTTCATTAACGATTTAGACGTCACTTGTCCTTGATGCAGGAAGAAAGATGGCCGCAGATATTTTGAAGTGGAATAAAGTTGGGCCAGTCCATACCAGAATGGTGTCTGGTGAGAATGGGGAAGTGTTGGGGCCTTAAAGGTGTGGAGAAGATGAAGCACTAAATATGAGATTTGTGTCAAAGTTGTCAGGTAGCAGGGAAGCCCCAAATGACTTTAGAGAATCAGCGTAAAAAAAAGAGATAATTTATGTAAACCCGCAAGCTTTATTGAGAATCTCTATTTTAGTAAATTATGAATAGCTTCCATGTAGCCAGGCATGTGACTGTGCAGGGATACCCCGCTGAGCACTCTACACATAATCCCATTCAGATCTTAATAACCATTCCCTGAGGCAGGTCTTGTCATCTCCATTTTATCGATGAGGATGTACTCAAGCTTGCCCAAGTCTACACAGCCAGTAAGTGGAGATCCTGGAATTTAAAGCCAAGGCTCCCTGACTGAAGCCTCTAGACCTCTACCCTAAACCATGAGTGTTACCATGGTTCCTGCCCTCAGGGAGCTTCCGAATAATGGGCAGGGGAGATGCTGGCTGCTCTGGTCAAGCTTCTTCCTCTTCCCTCCTGTGGGTCTCGTTGTATGTTCTGATGTGGACAGTCACAGAAATATTTCACACTTGAGTGCTGGTAGTCAAGGAAGACCTCAGCTAAGATGGGGGACTTAACTCAGGCCTTGGAAACTGGGTGAGGTTAGGACAGGCCTTTGTGTTTTGTCTTCTTTTCTCCATTTGCGTCATGTGTTCTGTTTCTCATCACTTACACCGTTTTCTGTGCCTAAATGATGGCAAATTAACGTGCACCTAGCGAAGGCAGAGATCCCTCCTCTCTCCTCTTTGATTTGGATAGCTGCCCATTCTCCCCACTGGTGAGTCGTCCATTCTCTACTAACCGCCCCTCTACCTTCTCCCCTCCTCCTTGTCCTCACCCTCCCCAGCGTATCTGTGAGGTGTATAGCCGGAACCCCGCCAGCCTGCTAGAAGAGCAGATCGAAGGTGCCCGGCGGCGAGTCACTCAGTTACAGCTGAAGATCCAGCAGGAGACTGGTGGCTTAGTGGTGAGTGATGGTAGGCATAGCCCTAGGAAAGGCACCATGTGGTTGACCGGGGCTAGAGTGAAGGAGAGAGCAGGGACAAAAGGCTTCCTGGGCTGTGCCAGGACCTCAAGGCTCACCTAGTGTTTAGTGTTTTACAAAGAAACAAGTTAGCAGTTCTTCATCCAGCACCAGTGGCCAAGCTCTATAACATTTGGGATATCATAAAAAGAAAATGTTTTTTTATTTTTCATTTTATTTGAAAGGCAGAGAAATGGAGAAAGTCAAAGATAAATAGACCTCTGTGACCACTGGTTCACTCTACAAATGCCCATAACAGCCGGGGCTTGGCCAGGCCAAAGCTGGGAGCCAGAACTCAGTTCAGGTCTCCCATGTAGGTGGTAAGGACCCAAGTACTTGAGCCAGTACACACACCTTCTAGTGTCTGTGTTAGTAGGAAGTTAGAATTGGAAGCGGAGCTAGGACTTGAACCCTGGCACTCCAATATGAGATGGGGACATACCAAGCAGTCTCTTAACTGCTGAACCAAATGGCCACTGGAAAAAAAGAAACATAAATCAGACTGTCAACTTGAGTCTCTTAAATATCCTTCCTTTCTGTGTAGTTTCCTTGTAGTTGACATATTCCTACCCTGGTTTTACTCAGTGTTCATCTGGCAGCTTTTAAAGTCAGCCAACGTAAAGGATCCCTGGTCAGTTGAGAGGGATCTGTCTCAGCAGCTAACCACCCTTTATGGAAAATTCTAGAGAGAAGATGGTTCTTCATTCAAGTCAGGGACTTTACTGTTACTGTTAATTAGCTTCATTCTTCAGGTAAATAAGAAATAACTCTCCAAAAACTTTAAGGTTTCCAAGAATAATATTTACTGATGCTAGTAGAAATTATTTAAGGATTATCCACTTTCCCTATTGGAGCAACCAGATGAGAAAAGTTTGGGAAACACAGGCAAATGAATTTGAGCTATTTTGTTTGCTAAAGAACTCCTCCTGTTGTATGGTTTATAGGAGCTCAGGTGTGGAGGTAGACCTTGAGGATTCAATTCCCAGCTCCAGTTCTTACAAGCTTTAGGACTCTTGGGCAGGTTACCTAGTCCCTCGGAGCCCTCAGTTTCCTCATTTATAAAATGGAGATCACCATAGTAGCCACCTGATAGGGTGTTGTCAGAAGGGAAGCATGCCCTTGCATGGGGCCAGCCTGTGGCCACTGCCACTGCCCTGGTGTCAGTGTGCCCGTGTGTGCTGCGAAGGGGTGCATCGGAGACTTGCCTCAGAGACTGCAGTCTGAGGCTCTGAGCTCTGACTTGGCGTTCGAGTTGACCTGCTATGTGGCTTGAACAAGGTACTTAAGATCTGTGAGCTTCCGTTTGCTCATTTATAACATGGGAGTAGTGTGCCTCACTCAGAGTCATTGCAAGATTCAATGCGACCTAGGAAAGTGCTGTGTAAACAATTAAACCTTGCAGCATCCTTCCCTCCACTCTGGCTGGGGCAGTCAGGCCCAGGCCAAAGCCTGTTAGTCTTCAGAGATCTCTCGAGGTAAACTTTTCATACTTTCCCTCAGTCAACCTGCTTGAGCTTTTTGTACTCCTTGATAGGAAGTTTGTTCTTGTATCCAAACCACATAAGGTGGTAGGTGCTTTGAGGCCCAGGGTGATAAAGTGAGAATTTAGTTTTATGCATAGTAAAGCTTCCTTACTACCAATAGGGGTCACCATCCTCCCCAAATGGTGCAAATAAAACCCTGTTTCTTCCAGCTGGGCCTTTTGAGGCGGTGAAGCAGAAGTGGCTACTGACTGTTAGCAAATAAAATCCTGGTTGGAGGAAGCAAACAGTAGGGAGAGAGGTTTACAGAATTTGCCCACCCTCTGGGCCTTTCTTTTTTAGGACATACTTCCACTGTATGGTGACACCAGCCAGAGGCCATCAGAAGGTAAGTCCCCTCGTCACTTCTTTGTTCTGTGGCGTATCTGTGTCCAGGTTTCTTATCCATTGTTTCTTCTCTGTAAGGCAGATTCTGAGAAAGAGAATATTTAGTACCTGCCCTCTAAGAAGAAAGGATAAATGTACAAATACACAGCGGAACTGGACTACTTAGGCAGTAGAAATGAACATATTACCCAAAGCATTGGATAGAGGGGGCCAGGGAGATAGTGGTATAATTATGGTCCAGACAACAGCTTGCCTAACAGAGCTGGCACACACTTGTTACAAGAGGCAGACAGTAACCGGTTGGGAGTGAGTTGAGGGGTAGGACTAGCCCTGGGAAAGCTGCACTGTATTACTCAGGAGGTAACATGGCCTTTGCATAGATGCTGAGGTAAGTGAAAGGTGTGATAAGAGCAGAGAACAGGTGTGCCAGCAAAGTCTGGGGTTCATGAGATGAGAGAACCAAAAGGAAACTCATAGAAGAAAGAAAGGTGGCAGCTGCCTCTCCCCTGTGCACAGGTGCCCAGAATAAAGGGTGGGCTTTTTTTTTTCCCCTTTCAGGCCACAGCTACTTTCTTTTAATAAACACTGTGTTCTTCTTAGGACGTCTCTCTCTGGATTCCCAGGAGGGGGACAGCGGCTTGGACTCTGGAACAGAACGCTTTCCTTCTCTCAGTGAGGTAGGTGCCCGCGGAGATGAGGCCAGTTTAAGGCAGTATGTTTGTGGGCAAGCGTTTGGCCCAGCAGTTAAGAGGCCTTCATCCCATCTCAGAATCCCCAGGTTCTGCCCACCTCACGCTCCTGACTCCAGCCTCCTGCTAATGCAGACCCTGGGAGGCAGTGGTGATGGCCCATGTAGCTAGGTTCCTGCCACCTGCAGGGGAGACCTGGATTACGTTCCCAGCTCCCAGCTCTGGTCCTAGCCCTGGCCCCAGCCACAGCCATCATGGGCATCCAGGGAGTGAACCAGTAGATGGGTGCACCCCACCACCACCACCACCACCACCACCTCGTATTCTCGCTCTTTGTCTTTGTGCTTTTCAACTTAAAAATGAAAAGACTAAAGCAAACTGTCTACATGTTTTTTTAAAAAATGGTCTGTACATTTGGTGTCCCTTTCCTGGGCACCTAAAGGCTCTGCTGCCACCTGGCCACAGTAAGGCCTCCAGCTGTCATCTGTGCCTTTCCTCTCTGGCTCCAGCCCCTAGGGTTTTAGTCACTGTACTCTAGGTTCCAATAAAAGGGTCATCTGGCTTCCTTGTTATCATTGTCAATTCTGCTACAAAAGAGCAGAGTGGAGAGAGAGACCATACCATTAGCAGGCCTCTGAGAATGAGAGAGCAGCACATAGATTGGCAGAGACAGTGACTTGATTGAAGACACATTTCTACCTGGCTGGGATGAAATCATCTTAGAGTACTACAATGGACCTGGCCTAACCAGAAACGATCCTTTTTTTCTTTACCACAAATCTTTTCCTACTTGATTGGCTCATTTTTTTTTTCTGTAGCGGTCAAATAGTTTCAGATTTTTGACTGAAGTGATCTCTTCCAGGTGTTCGCAGTTTGCATATGTAGACTAAATAAATATATGCTTACAATATAAAAGTGTAGAAGAAGGAATAATGATAATATCTACTTAGCTAGATAAATTAAACATGTGAATGATTAGTTGAAAACACATTAAGGCCGGCGCCATGGCTCACTTAGCTAATCCTCCACCTGCGGCGCTGGCACCCCGGATTCTAGTCCCAGTTAGGGCGCCGGATTCTGTCCCGGTTACCCCTCTTCCAGGCCAGCTCTCTGCTGTGGCCTGGGAAGGCAGTGGAGGATGGCCCAAGTACTTGGGCCCTGCACCCGCATGGGAGACCAGGAGGACCTGGCTCCTGGCTTCGGATTGGCGCAACGCACAGGCCGTAGCGGCCATTTTGGAGGTGAACCAACGGAAGGAAGACCTTTCTCTCTGTCTCTCTCTTACTGTCAAACTCTGCCTGTCAAAAAAAAAAAAAAAAAAAGAAAGAAAACACATTATAAAGCCTAATTTTAGATAGCTGTTACTGCTCCTGTTTGTGGGAAGCTGATTATATGTGAAAAGATCAGTAAGTTTCAAATGTCAGAGTATTTCATATTTTTTCGGATTTCTGGATTATGCATGTTCAGCCTTCTGAAGTCTGTGCAAATGTTCCCAAATCTGGAAAACTCCAATATCTGAGAAACACTTCTGGTCCCAAGCATTTTGGATAAAGGGTACTCAGCCTATATCTAGGGGGTAGCAGGGCTGGTGATGAATAGTGGGGCTGTGGGTTGAGACTGCCTGGGTTGAATCCAGGGAACACCTCATTGCTTCCCCTTTGACCTTCAGCAAATCTCATAACCTCTGAAGTCCTGGTTTCTTCGTGTGAAAAGGGACAGGAATAACAGGCTCTTCCTCAAAGGGCTGTTGTGTGAATAGGGTGAGGTAAAAATAAGCAGGAGTGCAGTGCTAGGCACAGAGTTAAGAACTGAATGCCTCTCTTTTTTTAAAGATTCATTTATTTATTTGAAAGGTAGAGAGATCTTTCATCTTCTGGTTAACTCCCCAAATGGCTGCAGCAGCCAGGTCTTGGCCAAGCTGGGTATGGTTATCACCACCAAATGAGCTGAGCCCCAAGGGCCTCCCAAACAGGGTTCCTTCTCACAGAATTCTCTGTTCCTCTAGTCATTGATGAATCGGAACTCGGTACTGTCAGACCCTGGACTAGACAGCCCTCGAACGTCCCCTGTGATCATGACCAGGGTGGCCCAGCACCACAGGCGGCAGGGCTCAGACGCAACAGTCCCCTCCACCAGCGACCAGGTGAGTGACCTAAGCCATCCACACACTTCCTTTCCCTTTTTTCATAACAGATCTGGAGCCTGTTATAAGTGTTACCAATACATAGTCTTGAATAATCATACTGAATTGCATCAGCAACCCACAATTTGAGATAATCACTTAAGGAACAAATAATAAGAAAGATCATGATATAAAAAGAAACACGGAAGTAAGGTAATCGGATTCTGTGTAAAGGGTCAGCATCTTAGGGAGGTGACGGCTGAGGAACAGATAGCTGGTCTGTCTTTGAACACCTGTAGAGAATAGGAAATAGGTTTGTTCAGTGTTCCTCCACAATACAACTTTGAATTTTCTCTCCTTAGCAAAATGAACTCTTAGTATATAGAGCCGAGTCTAGAATAATAAGCTCAGCTCTTCTGGGACCTTTCCTGATCAACTCCGTCCCTCCCTCTCGGGTGTTCTTCCATGGAGCCCCGAGGTTCTGCAGAACCTGGTTGAAGCCCCTGCTCTCAAGGGCAGACCTAGTCCAGGGCAGATTTCAGAAGACTGGTTTTGGCTCAGTACCACAGTGTGTGAAGAATCTGGGCTGTGTGGCAGTGGAACGGGCTGAGCCAGAAAATTGTTTGTCATGGTTCAGGCTGCAGCTGGGCCTCTACTTCTTAGAGACACTGAGAAGAGGTCTCCTAGTTTTGTAAACCAGCACTTTAAAATATATATATATATATATACACACACACACACACATATATATATATTGAGTCAGAGTTACAAAGAGAGAAATCCTCTACCACTGGTTCACCCCCTAGATGATCACAACAGCCGGTGCTGGGCCAGGCCAAAGCCAAGAACCAGAAGCAGCTTCTGGATCTCCCATGTGGGTGACAAGGGCCCGGGTACTTGGGCCACTTTCTGCTGCTCTACTAGACCACTAGCAGGGAGCTGGTTTTGAAGTGGAGCAGCCAGGACATGAAGTGACGCCCATATGGGATGCCAGTGTCACAAGCAGAGACCTTCCCCATCATGCCATGGTGCCAGCCCCAACAGGTTTTGTTTTGTTTTGTTTTTTAAGATTTATTTATTTATTTGAAAGAGTTACAGAGAGGGGCCAGTGCTGTGGCACAGCAAGTTAAAGCCCTGGCCTGAAGCACCGGCATCCCATATGGGCGCCAGTTCTAGTCCCAGTTGTTGCTCCTCTTCCGATCCAGCTCTCCTGGGAAGGCAGTGGAAGACGGCCCAAGTCCTTGGGCCCCTGGGCCCACGTGAAAGACCTGGAAGAAGCTCCTGGCTCCTGGCTTCAGATCAGTGCAGCTCCAGCTGTCGCGGCCATCTGGGGAGTGAGGCAGCGGATGGAAGACCTCTCTCTCTCTCTCTCTCTCTCTACCTCTACCTCTCTCTGTAACTCTGTCTTTCAAATAAATAAAAATTCTTTTAAAAAAGAGAGAGTTACAGAGAAAGAGAGATCTTCCATCCACTGGTTCACTTCTCAAACGGCTGCAACAGCTGTGGCTGGGCCAGGCCAAGGCCAGGAACCTGGAACTCACAGGGGCCCAAACACCTGGGCTGTCCTCTGCTGCTTTCCCAGGTGCATTAGCAGGGAGCTGGATTAGGAGTGGAGCAACCAGAACTCAAACTGGAACTTAAGGTGGGATTCCAGCATTGCAGGTGGCAGCTTAACCTGCTGCACCATGCACTGGCTCCAAAACAGCACTTCTTGAAATTCAGTGATCTACCACCATAATGTTTTTCATCTCCACAGTCAAAATGTATCATTTACTTAACATTTTTCTTCAAGCTAACTCACTTTTTTTTTTTTTTTTTTTTTTGGACAGGCAGAGTTAGTGAGAGAGACAGAGAGAAAGGTCTTCTAGTCTTCCTTCCATTGGTTCACCCCCGAAATGGCCGCCACGGCCGGCGCACTGCGCCAATGCAAAGCCAGGAGCCAGGTGCTTCCTCCCGGTCTCCCATGTGGGTGCAGGGCCCAAGCACTTGGGCCATCCTCCACTGCCTTCCCAGGCCACAGCAGAGAGCTGGACTGGTAGAGGAGTAACCGGGACAGAACCAGCGCCCCAACCGGGACTAGAATCCGGGGTGCTGGCGCCGCAGACAGGATTAGCCTAGTGAGCCGCGGCACTGGCCGCTAACTCACTTTTTAAAGCTTAACTTCATTTTAAAGGAAATATGCCATTGCCTTAAATTAAAAACAGTATTATAAGTCACTAGTAATCTAGTTAGCTAAATCTAGTTCTTGATTGTCCCTAGAATCCTGGAATTTAGGTCTAAATGTTTGTCTTTTCCTCCCTTCCATGAACAAAACTGGGCCTTCCTTTGTCCTGTGACAAACAGACCAAGTAGGTCTCCCAGAGGAGTAGTTTGTGAGCTCATGGTAGCCAGCCCAGTTCCTGCTCATGAAGGCCTTTCATGCCTGGACGTCAGGGAGTAACTGCAGCCAGTAGGGTTTTAGTTTCCTGCTTGCTGTCTTTCCTGTCTCTGCCCCCATCCCAGCTCTGCCTCCCCCCCCCCCCCCACATACACACATCTCACTGTGTTCTCTTTGATGGTGTTGTCATTCTAATAAATTTGTCTTCTTTTTTCTGATCCAGCATTTATCACTCTGCTGTATTTCTATGTTTACAAGTATAATTTCTCACTAGACTTAATTCATCTTCGAATCCTGGGTACCTAGCGTGGTGTCAGGCACAGAGTAGGCACTTTACAGTGTTGAATGAATGAATGAATGAGTCGATACTTGGGCATGAAATTCATCAAAATTGTCTTCTGGGAGGGGAAGACTTCTCCGGGACACAAAGCTTCCTGAACTTCTCTAAACTGAGGTTCCACAGTGTGGGCTGCAGATAGGACTGCAACCTAGGTGAATCTTTTTCTTAAATCCAGAGTTATATACAGTCATCAAAAGAAAGTTCTAATCAAGAGCTACTGTGCAAAAGAACACATTTGATACTCTATGTGTACCCATTGGATAGAGGGGAAGGTGGAGAGGTGGATCCAAGGTGTATTAAAAGGTATAATGTATCAGCAGCTGTACTGGATCTCACTTAATCCTCACAATCAGTAAAGGAGATGACTGTTAGAATCTTCATGTAACAGAGAAAACTTAGGCAAAGAAAGGTTAAGGGACTGGTCAAGGACTCTGTTGCTGGAAGAGTCACAACTAGAACTTAGTTCTCCTGAGCCCCAACATAGGGCTGTTTTTCCCCTCCTGGCTGTTCTGTGATTGTCCATTCCTGCTCCTCCCTCTGCAGAATGGCAGGACCAAGGTCAGGTTGTTGAAGGATGTCAGGCAGGTTGCTGAGGGGGTCAGGCGTCCATCTTGTTCATAGAGGAGGTTTCCCTTTAGATAGTTAATAGGAGCAGGTGTGGAGTAAGCGGCCTTGGAGTTCTTTTTACCCTGTGAATTTGTCAATCTTCTAAAAAACTTAAATAGCTGTTTTTGAATGATAAGATTAAGTATAGTGTAGTTCCAGTTTCTTAATATGTATTGAGTAGGAAAAAGCCTATATATCCATGAAACTGTCAGCAGCAAGGGTAGAAGTGTAACGATCACTTTTTGTTGTATAATTCTATAATATTTGATTCTTTGATGATAAGCATATTCTGCCTTTACAATCAGAAAATAAAAATATGAAGACTTAGAAAAATTCTCCCTGCAAATAAGCAAAAGCCTAGTTTACTGGCCAGCCAAGTAGAACCAGAAGTACTCACCCACCTCTTGGGGGTCCTGGAATATTAGATATTACAGAAAAGGCCACTGCTTAGGATGTGTCTGAGAAATACAAACACAGCACGTCAGACTTGGCTCTGCAACTTGGGGCACATGGTCAGTCTCTCCGGGGCTCACGTTTTTTATTACAGATGGGTGTAGACTCTTGTGGGGAGCAATCCGGACTGGACTAAGTTACTGGAATTAAGACTTATTCTATGCATCTGCTCTCCCACAATATGGCGCTGGGAGAGGAGAAAACAGCTTCTACACAGCTGCCTCCAGTTCAGCCAATAAACTGTAGGACTTGCTCCTGATTGGAGGAGAGCAGCGTACTCGGCGTGTGGGCAGCCAAGTTAGGATTGGCGGAGGAGGACTATAAAGGAGGAGAGAGACGGCATGCACCAGGAACATCTAAGGGGAACATCTAAGGGGAACACCTGTGCAGCCCCCGAGAGAGCCAGCCGGCGGTGTGCCGCTCCCCTGCGGAAGTGGGGAAAGTGGCCAGGGGGAACCGCCCTTCCACGGAGGTGGAAGGGACAGCAGCCAACCCGGGAAGAACCAGCAGCAAACCCGGGGAGGGCCAAGCAGACGAAAGAACAGCGCAGGGTCCTGTGTCGTTCCTCCATGAAGAGGGGGAGCGACAGACTCTGAGCTCTGAGAAAGGTGTTCACATGCTGTAACTCTGTCGTTCTGGGCATAGAGTCTGCAAATATGTGGGAGAACAGAAAAGGAGAGAGGAACATCAGGAAGGGACTGTCAGAAAAAGCCACTTTAGGGGCCAGCGCTGTGGCATAGTGGGTGAAAGCCACCGCCTGTGGTGCCAGCATCCTATATGGGTGTCAGTTCGAGTCCTGGCTGCTCCACTTCTAATCCAGCTCTCTGCCATGGCCTGGGAAAGCAGTAGAAGATGGCCTAGGTCCTTGGGCCCCTGTACCTGCGAGGGAGAGCCGGAAGAAGCTCCAGGCTCCTGGCTTTGCATTGGTGCAGCTCCAGCTGTTGCAGCCATTTGGAGAGTGAAACAGCAAATGAAGACTTCTCTCTGCCTCCCCCCGCCCCGCTTCTGCCTTTGTAACTCTGCCTTTCAAATAATAAATAAATCTTAAAAAAAAGAAAAGAAATTTATACTTTAAAAAAAAAATAAAAGAATAAGCCACTTGCCAAAGTGGGTGAGGAGGGTGTCTTCTCCCTGGTGAGAATAAGCAGGGGTAAGCCAGATGGGTTCCAGAAGCAATATCTTTGTTGGGGAATCACCACAAATGAGGGAGATTAAACTGAATGAAAAATACAATTGGTAGAAGAGCTTTGAAAGCTCAAGGAACTTTTAGGAGAAAAATTTGTCCAGTGAGGCATCTGAAAAGTCTATGCAACATGAACTGCCTCTCATGTATCTCACCAATGCATATCAATCAGGATTAGATTTATATTAAGATGTGCATAGGGTAGAAAGAAAAGCCAGGGCAAGTAGTTTGGATTTTAGATAGGTAACAGGGATTCTATGCTGGATTCTTGCGCAAGGAAATAATGCAAATGGCGTTTGAGAAAGATCAGCCCATCCCTTTTTGCTCAGCAGGCAGAGACCCACCACTAGGCTCTGACAGTTGCTAAGCCAGTGGGACTTACTAGTACACAGCAGCTGTTCTCAGCACTGTAGTGGACGCTGGGTTTGGAGGGTGTGTGTTTGGGCTTTAGGGTCACTGTTTAATCTGTTTAGGAAAACAGCCCCCAGCCCAACCATCCCACAGGAGCTGCAGGCCCTTATTTTGTTGGCCAACCATCCCTTCCACCCCCTCAGATCTTTTGAAAACAGGAAGAGAGCGTTTTCTCTTACTTCCCATCTTCATATGTCATGTGACCAGGCTGCTGTGAGTCTGCTCTGCCCCACCCAGCAGCCGTTGACTTCCTGCAAGTGGAAATCATTTCATCTGTGCTCTGAGATTTGCGGGTGGTAGGGAGAGGCCAGCGTTTACCTGCTCAGTGGCTGTCTTAGTGAGTGCTGTGCTGTAACCAAACAGACTTCGCTGAGGGAGTTGAATGCGCCGTCCTCTGTAACTTCTCATCTCTACAACTTGAATCTCTCCCCCAGGGTGTAGATCAAAGCCCAAAGCCTTTAATTATTGGCCCAGAGGAAGATTATGACCCGGGCTATTTCAACAACGAGGTAACAGTTTCCTGGTTCTTATTTTCATCATTCTCCTGTCCTACAAGCTGCTCTTGGCCTGAAGCAGTGGGACTAGTAGCAGCTGGGGGAGGGAGCCTCCACGTATCAACCCTGGAAGGTGGATAGCATGGAGGCTAAGCGGGAACAGGCTGTGCTGCTGTGGCCTGCCTCCATGCCTCCCAGCCCACAGGTACCCTTCTGCCTTCCAGAGCGATATCATATTCCAGGACCTTGAGAAACTGAAGTCACGTCCAGCTCACCTGGGGGTTTTTCTACGTTACATCTTCTCTCAGGCGGACCCTAGTCCACTGGTAAGTTGGAAGTGTCGTTCTGGCCCTGGCCCTGCTTGATGTTACAGATCTGAACCCTGGGCGTAGGCGGGCATCTCAAGAACAGCGACAAAATAGGAAAGAGGACAGACCCCAGGCCTGGAGGCTTCTTCACTGGGTGTGACACGGTCCACTCCGGTCAGTAGCCAGAAGGGAGAAAGAGCTAGGCCAGAAACACTGCCATCCTCGGTCAGCTTAGGCCATTGTTGCGAAGAAGAGGATCTTTTCTGGGGGTTTTCGAATGAAGGTGGCTGCAGAATGGGGAGTTGGCCCTTGCAAATACACAGTGTTACTGCAGGAAGGCTTGGCAGAGAGCAAGATTATACGAGGTCTTCAGTCTCAAGGTGATGACAGGAAAGAATGTGGGGGGTGGAACCCAGAGTGCCCTGGGCAGTGCTCAGAGCCAACAGCTGTACAGTGTCTCTCATTCTGCTTGGCTGCTTAAAAAGGAATGGGGTATAGGAGAGAGGCTGGTGGTGTAGTCTTCAGAATGAACTTGCCCCAGGCTTGCGTTGCTGTTTCGTGTTTCTGGGAATACCACTGTGGGAAGCCAGAATGAGCACTGATTTGCTCATTATTCATTGAACACCTGGGTTTTAAGTCCCAAGTGCTAGGATCTCAGAAACATTCCTGAATAAAAAATGACAAAGAAAACTAAAACATGAATCCTTGGGAAACAATAAATGAACAAGTCAGTGGTGAGATAGCAAATGTGGAAGAGACGGAGTCAAGGGGCAGTGGTTGGGTGGCTGGGATGCAGCAGGGGCGGGGCCAGGGCCTCTTTTGCCACGGGTGTCTGGTATGTTCCAGCCACCCTTTCTCAGCCTCAGCACTGTTAACATTTTGCACTGGATTATTCTGTTGTGGTGGACTCGGCTGTGCATTTTGGGGTCTCGAGCTGCATCAGTGAACTCTGTCCACCAAATGCCAGGAGGAGACTTCACTCCTTAGTAACCATAATGACTAAAAAGTGTCTCCTCAGGGACAAAATCATCCCTGGTTGAGAACCACTGCTCTGACCAGGTGCTCTCTCCCCCTAGCTTTTTTACTTGTGTGCAGAAGTTTATCAGCAGACAAACCCCAAGGACTCCCGAAGCTTGGGAAAAGACATCTGGAATATTTTCCTAGAGAAAAATGCGGTAAGGCAGTCATGGATTGAATTACAATTTTACTATACTCTTTGGACCACTCAGAGACAGAGAAAAAACTAAACAAAACATTGAGGCCAAATGGAGAAGAGAAGTCTTGGTTCAGGGATTAGGATTTCCGGATTGCATTCCTGGCTCTGCTCTAATAGATTCATCTTCTTTCTATACTTCTTTCGTTCCGTGTGTAGAATACACATTGCCTCTCTTCAGAATAGGGAGAGAGTCTAATTGCTCTCCCTTGAATCAGTGCCCTGCTTTCCACAGCCCTCCCTGCCTTGCCCTCCATATGATGAAGAAACAGGGTGTAGATCAGTGGGCACAGGGAGAGCCCAGGTTTCTGCAGCTCTGCCTGACTTCAGCATTATTGCCCGGAGGCAGGAGTCAGAGGTGAGAAGGCCCTGCAGTGCCTGGGACAGGTGCACACTCAGTGTGTCTGGACGCGGGTCCCAAGTGTTTCCAGAATCTTGCTGAGCAAAAGCACTTCTGCGTGCAGAGGCAGTTCCCATCCTCAACGTCCCAATCTGATCAACTAAACTAATCCCAAGATGGCTTTATGTTTCTGGTGATGAGCTTGAAGACAGCGGATTTTCCTCAAGACTTTACTCTCCCCTTTAAATGGGGCTTGAGTAAAGAGATAGAGCTGCCAGTTCTCTTTTATGGAACCACCCCCGTATCCAGGGGTCAGGGACTTAAAAAGCAAAAGCGGGAACACCAAGCTAATTGTGAGACTAGGTGACGTAGAGCCAACTCTCCTTTGGGAGTGAAGAGGAGGGGAAGCCCATCAGATAGCCTGGTAAAGGTTTCTCCCTTCCTGCTAAATTATCACCAGTCCACTTTTTGAAACAACATTTCTGTTCCATAAACTCTAATGACCTGAAAATAAAGAGTGGAAAAACTGCACATCCACTCTTAGAATATAGTCTCGACTTTCCCTGTAAGCCTCAAATTTTATTTCCCGTAAACCTTGGTCTAGAGTTTAGGTATACACTGAGAGATGAAAGGAGGGTGGGTAGATGTTGGCAAAAAAGGAGAGAAGGCAGTGGCTGCCAAGCCTGTTCCCCAACTGTCTCCCTGGCGAGTACACCCTCACCATTTCTGCCCCACTTTTGTGTCTCCTAGCCTCTGAGAGTGAAGATCCCTGAGATGTTACAGGCTGAAATTGGTAAGTTGGCTCATTGGCCAGTAAGTATTCTGATGCTGCCCTTCTTATCTTCAGTTCTTGGAAGCCTCTAGACGACAGCCACTGTCCTTGGGCAGCTGTCCTCCGTAGGACAGTTCCTCCAGAATACTGCATAATAGCTTATAGGCGGGCACAAACAGGGCACAGCCTGACCAGGAAGTCACTCTGCCTGGTGGCATTTGTCACAGGAAGACCCTGTCTGTTGCATGAGGAGGCCTGGGCTCATTTCCACAACCTTCCACATGACCCTTCCGGGCCTCAGTTGGGTCATCTGTCCAAGAGAAAATTGGAGTCAATCAGGGATTGCTAAGCCAGATCAACCATTAGATTCCCTTGGGAAGCTCTCATAGATGTAGAAACCAGGGCCTCACGCCATCCCGCCTCAATTCAGACTCCCTGGAGTGTTACAGGGTGGGGATGGGGCTATGAATTCCTTAACTGACACTGATAGCAGCTGGTCTGGAGTAAGGATCCAGTAAACTGGATGATTTCTGAGCCCCTAATCCTAATCAAGACAGAGGAATGGGGTGGGCGGGGGCGGCACACAGAGGGTGGCCGCCAGAGGGGCTGTGCAGGAGCTTGTCCGAGGCTTCTCAGGCAGGAGAACTGAAGGGCACAGGCGGTCAGGTGAACAGAGCTTGTGCTCCCAGCAGCTCAGCCTCACCTGGGTGGAGCAGATGCTGACCGAAGGATTACACCTTTTACTTTAGCTGGGGAGTTGGTGTTTCATGGAACGTGAAGTGCTTGCTTTTTCATCCTTGTGAGCTGGCCACGGGCAGTGCAGGGGAGTGAGCATCTCCCTGGGAGGGCTGCACTGTGGTGTCACAGGACAGCATGGGAACATATCTGATGAAAGGGGTTTTAGCACTTCACATACTGGAGCATGGAACATCCAGAAAGTGTTTTTTGTCGTTGACACGGACCTTGGACATGAGGTGTCCAGTTCTGAATTCGGGAATGATCTGTGAGGCGGAGGCCTTCACTTCATTTAGACTAACGGGGCAGAAAGCCAGCCTGTCCTCCCTGGGCACCCCGCCCATGTTGCTTTCCCTGGGTTCCCACTACAGACCTGCGCCTGCGCAACAGTGAGGATGTCCGCAGTGCACTCAGTGAGGCCCAGGGGGCTGCCATGCCAGAGATCCAGGAACAGATCCACGACTACAGGTTTGCCAGGGTCCTTGCCCTCCTGCACTACCTCCTAGCACCTCTGCCTCTTGGCCCTTCCCTCGCTCTGTGTGTGTGTATTTATGTTTGCCTCACTCCTGGGTGTGCATCTAAGGAGTGTTTGTACATTTGTTCCTTGCTGTGTATCTCTCTGGCTTAGAACAAAACGCACTCTGGGGCTGGGCAGCCTGTATGGTGAAAATGACCTGCTGGACCTGGATGGGGACCTTCTCCGAGAGCGCCAAGTGGCCGAGAAGCAGCTGGCTGCCCTTGGAGATATTCTGTGAGTCTTTAGATCTCCTCCCACCCCCCACCCTCACCAAATATGCCCAACAGGTTGACAGGTTTTAGGGGTTTCTTTTCCAGCTTCCCTCTAGCTATTCTTGCCTGGTTGTCCTTCCCCTGAAGTGCAGGGCGAGCTGGGTTTCTTAGGCAGAGGGCTGCCCTCGTGCATGGGGGTTGCTGAACCTTGGGGCTCCCTGTTGTAATATGGTGGTCATGACAGGCACTGGGCTCCAGGAATGTGGTGAGCTTTCTGCTTCTCCTTTCTAGCCCTCTTCCTAAACTTCCTCCCTTCCTGCCTCTAAGACCATGTCTGACACAGCGTGAGCCCAGCGCTGCGAGTCTCTGATAGATAAAGCTTCTGCAGAACTTCATTAAGGGAAATGGAATCACTTTTACTAATTATCGCAGAAATCTGAAGTTACCTGATTCAGGAGCTGCTGGCACACCTGCTATGCTCTTTTAGAGACATTTTCTAAATGTCAGGGGTGCCTGTGATATGAGTCCCAACGTGACAGGCTTTGTGGGAACATTTCCAGGCTTAGCAGTTTTTTGCCCCAGTACTGCTTCTCACTAAGTAAACGCATGACCTTGGCCAAGCCATTTTATCTCGCTGGGCCCCACGTACAGAATGATCAGAGTTGGACTGGATGATCTCCATAGCCTCTGGGAATGCTGCTGTTTCAATTTCATGGCTCTCCTGTACCAAATGTGGTTCTGCCTCCGGCATTCCTGGGATGCAGTAGTGAACAAAGCAGCCCTACCTCTCCAGAGCTTACATCGTAATGGGAAGAGCCATTAGTGCTTAACAAAGAAGTAATGGGGTAGTATGTTACAAAGAAGTGCTGGAGGAGAAAGTAGAGCAGGCTGGGGAGGACCAGGAGAACTAGAGCCCGTGGGTTGCGAGTCTAACCTGGACAGTCGGACAAGCCACAGGGCAAGGGAACCTGATAAAGCCAGAGGGGACAGGAGGGGTGGCCGTGCAGAGCCTTGTGGACAACCACACCCACTCTGGGTTTTTCTCTGAGTGAGAGCCACTGGAGCTGTGCGAGACTAGATGGGGCCCAGGACAGGAGAGCTGGGGAAGGCTCTGCCGAGGGTTCTGTAGGACAGCGTGTGGCAGCCAGCCAACCAGACTGGGAGAAATGGTGGAGGCTGTGAAAAGAGGTCCCCTCTAGGTGTATGTTGATGCTAGAGCCACCATGACTGCGGGGAGTGAGGAAAGAGAAGCACCAAGGAAGACCCTCAGGATTTCTCTTTCTGTCTGAGCTACTGAAAGGGCGAAGGTACCAGCAGTCAGAATAGGGACAGTTACAGGGGAGCAGTTTTGAGATAGAAAATGAGGACATGTTAAACAGTACCGGGTAGGCGTTCCATACACAAATCCGGCATTTGAGGAGGTCTGGCCAGGGATGAGATGGATGAGATCACACAGAGCAGGAATGCTTTGCAGACTTGACCGTCTGACCCTCAGCCAAGCCCTGAATCTTTCTGAGCCTTGGTTTCCTAGCAGTCAGATGGCACTAAACCAGCTCAGCCAGCTCCAGGATGGAGGCAGGACTGACCGAGCCTATTTGGACATTAGATGGGTTAGTATATACAGACAGCTTAGCATGATGCCTGGCCCGTGGGGAACACTCAGATGCTGCTGTTTCCATTTATGTCTTCTAAAAAGATTTGTTTGGATCCAGTCTCAAGGTATTGTTGCTTCCTTCTCATCTTCTGTCCTCCTGCCTCAGTGATGCTCCAACCCTTCTTTTTAATTTTTTTTAAGATTTACTTATTTATTTGAAAGGCATAGGGGCCAGCGCTGTGGCCCAGTGGGTTAATGTCCTGGCCTGAAGCACCAGCATCCCATATGGGCACCGGTTCGAGTCCTGGCTGCTCCACTTCCTATCCAGCCCTCTGCTATGGCCTGGGAAAGCAGTAGAAGATGACCCAAGTCCTTGGGCCCCTGCATCCACATGGGAGAACCAGAAGAAGCTCCTGGCTCCTGGCTTCAGCCAATTAGGGAGTGAACCATCGGATAGAAGTCCTCTCCCCCACCACCTCCTCTCCTCTCCTCTCCTCTCCTCCTCTCCTCCTCTCCTCCTCTCCTGTCCTCTGCATAACTCTGATTTTCAAATAAATAAAAAATCTTAAAAAGAAAGGCATAGTGACAGAATAAGAAACTGAGGAAGAAGGAGAGAGAAAGAAAGAGGGACATCTTCCATCCCCTGATTCACTCCACGAATGCCTCCAACAGTAAAGGCTGGGCCAGGCTAAAGCCAGGAGCCATGAACTCCATCCAAGTGTCCTGGGCAGGTGGCAGGGACTCGAGTACTTGAGCCATTATCTGCTGCTTCCCAGGTACATTAGCAGGAATCATTCAAAAGCAGAGTAGTCGGGACTTGAACCAGGCCCTCCAATACAGAATGGAGACTTAACCTACTGCTCCACAATGCCCAGCCCTCACCTCTGCCCTTCTAACTCAGTCCTAGGTGGGTACAAAAAGGAGCCTCTTTCTGTATAACTTCAGACACCAAAAACATAGCAAGCGAGAAGCTTGTGTTTACCACATTGCCCTTCCATTTCACTAGAAAGACATTGTCGTCATCATCATTGTCATCATCATCACTCTGCCATTAGAGTCCCTTGAGGGAAGAACTCTCACCTACTGAGCCCCAAGCTGGCTCTAGAGCTGTGACCAAGAGTCTGGCCTTTCATCATACTCCTCCCTTCTCCCCACCAACCCGCCCTTCCTCTGAGAAAGAGCTTACCCTCCTCCCAGCCTCTGCCCAGGCGACAAGCCTCTGTCTTTGCTGTGTGAGTCATCTGTTCTTTTCTTTTGTTCCAGGTCCAAATACGAGGAAGATAGGAGGTGAGTCCATGATGTGGTTCATTTGCAGCTTTCAAGGTGGGAAGGTGTGGGGCTGATCTGTGCTTTGCATTTTTGCTCATTACAGGGAGCCCCTAGCTTTGTAAGACCACGTAAGAGCCTGGTCTGCAAGTTTCATTCCCTGATGACTGTAATTGTAACACGTGGGGGTCATGAGATGGTCCAGGCCCCTAATGCTCAAGGATCACCACCTGAGGGTGTGAGTGGCTCCTAATACCTGCTTCCTCCTCTCCACCCAAATCAGCCCTGTGGCTTCCTTCCCACCTCTTTCCCTTCATCCACTTAAAAAAGCAGCAGTGGTGGTTTTATCAGCCTGGATTAGGGGCACCTGCACAGGGGAGTTGGGGTATAACATGTTTAATCTCTTGGCATGTGTTGTATTTTTTTCAGTAGCCTATAAACAGGGATGCTTCAGAAAGCTCATGAGAAAATGGAATTAAAAGGCAAATTTATTTTGCTGCAAAAAATGCTGAGATCCATACATAATTTCTGATGAATTTTTTAAGACCCCAATGCATGAATTTTAAACATTTTTGTACAAAAGTAAGCTTACCTTTAAATTGTGTTTCCCACAGACTTTTTGAAGTATCCTTTTTATGTCATTGTTTCTCATCAGCCAATGTCAAAATGACTCTGCATTCCCTGAACACACACACACACACACACGTAGTAAGAGAGAAAAGATGGCAGTAGAAGTCCATTTAAAAAGGCAGTAAAGCCAAGGCTGGTTGAAGATTCGATGCTCTGAATCCATGAAGTAGATAATCCGTCTACCAAATTGCAGGCCAAATACATTTCTAAACATAGAGCTCTGGACAGTTTCATTTGTGGCAATTGGAAGCTACTTGACAGCTCCTTTCCATCTCTCTTTGTACTTGGGGAAGGGAGGGTGGTGAAGGCAGGGTACCTTGACAGAGGATGAGTGACAGTTCTCCCTTCCCTTTGCACCCCACCCCCACATCCATGCTGAGAGCAGCTGCAGACCTCAGCCGGCCCTCCAGGTCTGCCCATGCCCTGGCTAGCAGGGAGTTGTTTGCTTGTCTTTTAGGGAATTGGCCTGTTTTTCCACTGACCAGCATGCCCTCACTGGGAAGGTTCTGCTTAGGGAAAGAATAAGATGTCTCCCGGGAGTCTTGCCAGTCAGCTTCTGCCTGCTGTCCCATTTGATTATTGCAGACTTCCCTGTGAATACCTCACTCCGTTACTACCCCTGCCCCGCTTCACTGGATGTCTGTGGGGAGATTGTCTAGAGCAGAGATTTGCCCTTCTGCCTGTGGGTAGGAAGCAGAACTTGAGCCTTCTGATCCGTGACACGGTTCTTCTTTTGCAGTGCCCCCATGGACTTTGCCCTCAACACCTACATGAGCCATGCTGGAATCCGTCTCCGAGAGGCCCGGCCCTCCAGCACGGCAGAAAAGGCCCAGGCTGCTCCTGACAAGGACAAGTGGCTGCCCTTCTTCCCTAAGACCAAGAAGGTGACAGCTACCCTAAAACTCAGCTGTTCTCATGCCGTCCTCTGTGCTGAGGTAGACTAGGAAAGCCATTTTGCAGCCAGTAGCGCTGTCACTCCACCTTTGGACGTGCAGTCAGTGAGAATCCCGGGACTAGAGCAGCCGTGTCTGTTCTAAACCCGGCCTGGGTAAATTGTGCTTGGCAGGCTTTGAACGTGAGGCATCTTTCTGGTTTGGTGGCAGTGACAGAGTGATTAGCAACCACATAGGGGCTGGGACATTGGAGTCTCCTTCAAACCCCAGTGTCTCTTGTCTCAGCAGAGCAGCAATTCCAAGAAAGAAAAGGATGCCTTGGAAGACAAGAAGCGAAACCCCATCCTCAAATACATTGGGAAACCCAAAAGCTCTTCTCAGAGCAGTGAGTATTTGGGGAGCAGCAGCCTTGGACATACCAGTGTGTTTGTTGGTGGAGGGCCTTCCTGTGCTTCCGGGAGCCATGGGCCCCAACTCTGAGACTGCAGCTTCCTCTCACCACTGCCCCTCTCTGTCCCCCATATCTAGTGCAGGCTCTGGGTTACAGGTCAGTGTTTGAGCCAGAAAGGTCTCGCCAGTCACTGGGTCTTAGTCTAGGAACTCAGAGCCAAGGAACTGTAGCCACTGAACAGCCAAGCAAAGGAACATTTCCCCCTTGGCAATGAAAGATTGTCCCCTTGAGAGTAAATGCCCTCTTCACCCTCGTCCATAGCATTCGTGCGTAGGCCTGCAGTCCATGTGTTGGGAGCAATTCTGGGCCCTGGGTGGGGGATGCGAGTGCGTATCAAGTAGAAGTGGGGGAGGATGGGAAGTTTGGGAGCCAGCAGTTCCCCTAGTGTCATCTGTAACCCCAAAACTGACTTGAGCTTCTCACTGATCTCTTCCCAGCTGAGTCAAGTGTCTACAAATGACTGGCCCTCCCAGTCAATGTATTAAGTCCTTGGTCTCAGGGGCAATCTGTGCTGTGGAGAGCCTAGGGCGGGCAGGCTGACTTGTCTGAAATGGCTGCCACAAGGGAGGCGGTAGGGAGGGACTCTGCTACCACCTTGATTTTTGCCACTACCTTTTCATTTTCCAGATTAATGTAATTTTTATTTTGACTCTTGAAACATTAATTTGACTTTTCATGGTTTACTTTTGTTTTTGTTTGTTTTTCTTTTAGCATTTCATATTCCTTTGTCCCCTGTGGAAGGTAAAAGGACCATTTTCTTTGGATTTGTCTTTGCATTAGCATTGATTTTCCATCTCCAAATCTTACCTTCCCTTTCCCTTCATCTTCTCCTGCCCTATCCCTCTTTTCTCCCTCCCTCTCCGTATGTTCCTCCTTGTTGCAAAAACTGCTCTGTGTCACAAACCCATGTCCAAGGGGGCTTCTACCCTCATGCTGGGTATAAGACTTGCCTTCCTAACCCAGGGTTTGAAGGGGCAGGGACCTGCTTCCCCCAGGTAGAGAGCCTCCTTGTGGGTCTGGCAAGGGCCAGCCTTCTAAGCCCTAGCAGTTGTTTTTGTTTTCTTAACAGCCTGAGGCCTTTTCTCCTTGATTCTCTGGCCTCTCCAAAGAAGAGGTTTCAGAGTCCAGGGTTCTGTACTGATGAAGGAGCCCCTCACAGACTGACGTGTCGATAGTGAAGCAGAAGTACCTAGGATTTTTGTTTTCAGTTGAGATTAGTTTTGGAGATAATTTTTCTTTTAGTAAATTATGGTTCTCACAATTTTTGTTTGGGGTATTTTTATTTGTATCATCTGCTTGCTAAAGCCCCTGGATGTGGCTCACTGATTGCCGACACAGTATCACTGCAACAGTTAACAGAGAATTACCTAAAGTACTGTAAGAACCTAATACTTTCCCGAATGTATGGATTCAAAAAATTAATATGGTGTCCACTGACCCACAGGAAGCTGGGACCCTAGTTTGAAATGCCCCAGAATTGGGAAGTTCATTTCCCATCAGTGAGTTCATATATACATGTAATTGAGTGAGTGATATTTTTTAGGATTTCTGATAAATACAGAGAGAGCAGTGGGATGCAATAGGAAATTATTCTGTTGCTAGAATTCATTTTATGTAAAAATGGCAATACTCCTAGACTCATTATGCCATTTAAAAAAATGAATTATTGAAAAGAATATTTTAAGAAGAGTGGCCTCCATTCCAGAATCCCTAATTCTTAGCAGATACTTCTTGTCCACCCTGCCAGGAAGGCCTGTGGCCCCCGCAGGCTCCCAAGGCTGGTCGGCTCTGCCTAAGCAGCTTGCTTGGCATCAGCTTGCGAGAGCCAGGAACACCCAGGGTGCAGCTGCGGTTGCTGAGTCCAGGGCGTGCTGAGGATGCCAGGGCCAGCAGCTCTTCAAGTCAGAGCTTTCCATTGGGATTTCCTGGTTTGGCTTGGTGTTCTCAACTGCCCAGGACAGTAGACAAATCCATATCTAAAGACCAGACACCTGCCAAAGCTGGAAAGCCTCAACAGTGAAACTTTTGCCTTTCAGGATCATCAACTATTACCCGTTTATTAGTGAAGTATCTGTTAATAACATATAATTCACTTTTATTTAGTTCTGTTATCATTCAGGGGCTAGAGAAAGGAGGAAAAGACTGGTAGTAAAACTTCACTGTTTTAAAAAATGTGTTCCTTTCTACCATGGGTCATTCTATTTAGACTAGATCTTAGTGCTAGACCTGTTTCTTCCCAAATGTTCCACATGGCTGATAGAAGAGGAGCAGTGGACTCAGCGTGGTGACATTCCACAGAAGGATGCTCCCAGGCTCCCGTATAGTCACCCAGTCAGGGTGGCTCCGAGTTGTGGCTGCCCGGCTGACCCTGGTGTCCAGCAGCTCCAAGACACAGAGGCACATTCAGTACGGGCCAGCAGATCTAGTCCTAATCTCATCCAGAATGAAAGTGATGGTAGCCCCAACACCGGAAACGTACACAGAGCCTCTGGTGCAGTTTTAGAAAAAAGTTACCCTAGCCACTTGCCTCAAAGACGTGGAATTGTAGGCTTTGAAGAGAGCAGATAATGTCTTTCTGTTCTCTCTAGCTTAGCACATTTTGAAAGGCAGGTTTTGAGACAGGGAAGTTGTGCGTTTGTGTGTGCAGATAGCAGTCTGTTGGTGTGGCTAGCATGAGGGCCTAGACTGCCTCCCCAGTTCCCGCTGGTCTCCTGCGGAGCAGCCCCTCTGCCTCAGCCCCTGTTCTAACATCACTCACTCAGAGCTGAGCTAGGGGATTGGAGGTGGACTCCTCATCTCCCTGTCATGCAGAGAGCTGCCGAAGCCCCGGCTCGGGGTTATTTTCTCCAGGGTCTCTAAGCGGTATCTCCTATGCCTTTTTACTCTCTCTCCTGCCCTCTCTTTTTTTGAACAAGAAGAGTTGTGTTTTGTCTTCGTTTTTAAAAAGGGTCTGAAATTTGAATGCTGGAGAGTGACATCTCCTCTGTTCCCCTGGCTGGTAATAAAGGGTCCGATTCTTTACTTATGGACACCTGAGGGGACGGAAAGAACAGAAAGGAGAGTCAAGGAAAAACAGAACTAATGAACTCTAAGAATAATATAAACTTGAAAAATGTCTGATATGATTTGGCAGCACAGCCAGAGCACATGTAGGTGTTTTTCATCTTCCTGACTTTTTTTTAAACCTGTACATGGCTCTGTAAGAAAAACCTAGTCATGGTCTTCAAGTAGAAGTATCATTTAATAAAGACCATAAGATCCAAAAGAAAGCTCCATGGAAGATGGGCATGCAGATCCTTTCATTTAGCACATGAGGAAAGAGTGGACTCAGAATGGTAGAGTGGCCGCCCAGGGCCACACAGCATAGCCATAGAAGAGCCAGGACAGGACCAGATCCATGCCGCCTGATTCTCGGCCCTCTGCTGTTCTCATCCATGCTTGCTCATTGCTCTGTCTTCTGGGCTTGCGGGGACTGAGGGCTGGAGAAGTGATCCCGGAACAGAAAGCGTAGTACCCTTCATTTCCTTCTTGCCTCCAGTCAAACCAGGCAATGTGAGGAACATCATTCAGCACTTTGAGAACAGCCAGCAGTGTGACGCCCCAGAGCCCGGGACACAGCGACTCTCAACAGGAAGCTTTCCTGAGGACCTCCTGGAGAGTGACAGGTAGCAGTGACTGGGCAGGGCTGGCCAGCTGCCCAGGGAGGAGAGCACGGACAGGGTGTGCTGCTGGCTTAGCCTCTCCGCTAGGCGCTAAGGCTCCCACTACAGAACTCTCCCCAGCTCCCCAGCTCCCCATCCTTGATGTCTCAGAAGATACCCTGTGTGTTGCAAATCAGGCCAATGAAGAGCAAGAGGAGCTCCTGACCTCTGGCCCATGAACTGCAGGCTTTTACAGTTTCCTTTGGATTTAGCCCCTGACTACTTGGTAGCCTGTATCCCAAGATTGAGCTAGATTGTATTATAAAGCAGCTGATAAGGAAACCCTAAAGGACAAGGATTAAGGAGAGTCTAGAGGGGGACAGAGAGAAGTCCTGGAAAATAAAAAACCAGGGGCCAGTGTTGTGGTGTAGTAGGTTAAGTTTCTGCCTGCAATGCCGGCATCCTGTATGGACGCTGGTTCAAGTCTTGGCTGCTCCACATGGGATTCAGTTCCCTACTGCTGGCCTGGGAAAGCAGTGGAAGATGGCCCAAGTGCTTGGGCCCCTGCACCCACTTGGGAGAACTGGAAGAAGCTTTTGGCTCCTGCCTTCAGATTGGCCCAGCTCTGGCCATTGCAGCCATTTGAAGAATGAACCAGCAAATGGAAGACCTCTCTCTCTATCTCTCAAATAAATAAATAAATATTTTTAAAAGAAAAGAAAAGCTGGAGATGAGGCAGTGCCAGGAATTTTAAAGGCGAAGTAGCTGGCTGTGAGCAGCAGGTGTCTACCCAGCAGAGAGATAGAAAATTGATGGGTTCAAAACCAACTGTTCTTCCCTTCTCAAGAAAAAACGGAAATTGAGCCTGTGGCATATCTCATGTCTGTCACTGGTCAGTTTTTGTTGTTGTTGTTTTTAAGATTTATTTATTTATTTGAAAAGCTGAGTTACAGAGATCGAGATCTTCCAGCCACTGGTTCAGTCCCCCAAATGACCACAATGGCCAAGGCTGGGCCAGGCTGAAACCAGGAGCATGCAACTCCATCTGGGTCTCCCATGTGGGTGGAAGGGCCCCAGATACTTGGGCCATCTTCTGCTGCTTTCCCAGGCACATTAGCAGGGAGTGGGATTGGAATTGGAAAAGCCAGGACCCAAACTGGTGCTCACATGGGATGCCAGCATCATAGGCAGTGGCTTAACCTGCTGTAACACAGCTGGCCCCAACTGGTCAGGTTCTTACTAGATTCCTTGTCTGATATTAAAATGCACTTTTGGACTTCCTTGCTTTTGACTGTGGCATGACAACAACCAAGTCATATCTCAAATTCTGTAGGCTACACTTAAAGCAAAGATTATTTATAGCTAGAAACATCCCTCAGGTCACCCTTAAGGAATAGTAATGTGGCGTTGTGCATAGGAAAATAATTTGTATGTACCCTGAAGTCCGAAAGCCCCTGAGCTGGGGTAGAGGCAGCACAAACAAAGGCAAGTCCATGTGTAGCAGTCTGGGTAGATGTTCCAGCCAGTTTGCCTTTGATAGAACTATCAAACTGTAAGTCAGATGCTCCTACTTGAATACATGTTTATACCTCTGTTTATATTAAGCCTTTATAAACTGGTAAAAGACCTGACCATAGTGAGAACTGACAGGTTTAAGGACAATAAAGTTAGATTTGAGCTGTGGGGAGAGGTTGAATTCTAACATCAGTGGGTAAATTCAATACACAAATCACATGATTGCTGCAGTAATCATGATCCTATAACAAATATTTAAAGATCATAAGATGACAACATTTTGAGAAAATATTTGAGACCGTTAACAAACTTGCATTCTTGGCATTGCAAGTTAGATTTGTACTAAGACATTCACCAGAATCCTAATGCTACTCCAAGCAGAAGGCTTGGATTTGATCATTATAAACTCATGAGCAATCTTGGGATAAATAGTATTAGCAGGGGCAAGTGTTGTGGCTCAGCAGGTTAAGCCACTGCTTTGGACTGCTGCATCCCACATCACAGTGCTGACTCAAGTCCCAGTGTGCCACTTCTGATCTAACTTCCTGTTTCTTCCTGGAAGGCAGCAGATGATGGTTCAAGTGCTTGAGCCCCTCCCATGCGTGTGGGAGACCCAGTTGGAGTTCTGTGCTCCTGGCTTTGGCCTAGCCCAGGCCTGGCTATAGCCAGCATTTGGGTAGTGAACCAGGAGAAGAAATCTCTCTGTCTCTCTCCCTCCCTCCCTCCTTCTCTCTGTCTCTCTTCCTCCCTCCCTCCCTCCCTCTCTCTCTCTCTTTCTGTCACTCTGCCTTTCAAGTAGATAATAAACTTTTTAAAATAATATTAGCAGTATGATAGGTCAGAGGTTGCAGATAATCAGCAGGTGTAAGAGGTTATCCTCAGTTCTAGAAGGCAGAACCCTGGGGATGTTTGGCTAGAGGTAGATCATATTCCTCACTTCTTGGTCGGAGTGTCACTCACTTCTGTGTACTTGGAGGAGAGTTCTGCAGCCCCAGTGACCCCACTGGATGAGGTTTGCCGTGGGGCTAAAGTGACGCATTGCAGAAACTGCTCAAAGCCTGGGTTCACATTGTTGTAACAGATTCCCAAGCGATGAGTTCCGTAGGGGATCAGTTGACATTATTCGTTCTAACCCTCTGGACAAACCCTCAGAACCCCGGGAGGTGAGCTGATTTTGCATCCTGCAGTTTGGAGAGAGGTGATGAATGGAAAGCAAGACGCTGGGCTCCCTCACTGCAGCAGTCGCTGTGCTGTTAGGAGCTCTCCAGACATCTGCAGGCCTTCTGTGGTCCCCGAAGCAGAGCAGGATGTAGATTAGTAATAATGTCAGCAAAGAACCAGCCCTGTAGGGCATGGCAGGGGGGAGAAGGGGGGCTGTCCTAGGGCAGCTAGAGGTCAGAGACGCCAGTTGTCTCGGGGCTGACGCACTGCAGGATGCAACAGAGCAACAGCAGTCGTCAGCAGCTCATCAAGCCCAGAGATGCTCAGTAATGGAGCATGGCAGAGCCAGGAGCAAATCTGTCCCCTTTAAGCTCCCTCCCAAGCCTGGCAGCTCCCTAGAGAGGAAATGAAAGCTGAGGAAGGGTGCTATTAAGAATGAAACATGCACATGGTGATGGGAGGAGTTGAAATCCAAGCACAAGTAGAACTTTTTTTCGAAAAAATTTATATATTTATTTGAAAGGCAGAGTTACAGAGAGGAAGAGACAGAAAGAGAGAGAGACCTTCAATCTCATGGTTCACTCCCCAGATGGCTGCAACAGCTGGCACTAGGCCAGACTGAAACAAGGAGCCAGGAGCTTCTTCCAGGTCTCCCATGTGGGTCCAGGAGTCCAAGGACTTGGGCCATTCTCTGCTGCTTTTCCGTGGCCATTAGTAGGCAGCTAGATTGGAAGTGGAGCAGCTGGGACATGAACCTGCGCCCATATGGGATGCCAGTGTCAAAGCAGAGGCTTCACCCACTATGCCACAGCGCCAGCCCCAGATAGAATTGTTTAGTAGCAGTGTATAGATCCTGGGTTGAGCATGTGGAAATAGGGACTGTACTTGCCTCTAGGAAGATCCTAAAAGGAAAAATCCACCTGAAGCAGTCAAACTGGAGCCAGAGAGGGCTGCCCAGGACCCAGGTCCTTGCTGTCCCCTCAAGAAGGAATTCAGGAGCATCGGAGAACAGCAAATGATGAGTGGCAAGCACCTTGTTGAGAAAGCAAAGATACACACTGCACAGACCCAGTGGGGCCTACTCGGTGGGACGTGGCCCCATCTCTGAACTGTGCTTAACACTGTGTAGCTGGGAAAAGGGAGGCACATTCCAATAAGGGGGAGGAATATTCATGGTTTTTCTGGGAAATGAATGAATATTCCTGGAATCTAGCTACTGCCTCTATTCAGTCTTTACATGGTCTGATGTTTCCTATCATGGTGGCTGGTAGGTGTGCCCTTTAGAATGGGAACATATTAACAACGTATGTATATAATGAGCTATGGGTCATCTCAGGTCAGCCTAAACCCTAAACCCATTTGAGCCTGATCCAGGCAGGGGTCTGTTTACCTTCAGAGTGAGTGACTTCAAGTGGTTCTACTGCTTCTGCTATCTCCCTGTCTCAAAACAGGGGTGACAGCTGGTTGCAAAGTAGAGGCAAGACAGAATCGCCACTAGAGGGGCCCAGAGCCAGGGAGATGGGACCTGTAGTCCCTGATGGGGACTGTTGATGGCCCCAGCTTCACTGACAGGAGCGTAGTGTCTCAGGCCTGTGGACGCACCACAAGTCTGATTGTATTCCTCTAAGGTTTCAGCTTCCTGGTAGGACCCTTTCCCAGTAGATCAAGGAGGATCCTGAGAGATCCTATCCACCAAACCAGGCAGGAGAGAGGGAGGATTTTGTAGAGCAGCAACAGGGCAGGCGTCCAGCACACAGCGGTTCGCCTGCAGCCCTTGTCGGCATGCCTGGACTCAGCAGCAGGAGTGGTTTGTCCCTGAGAAGCTTCTACATACAGGTGCTTTGGCTGTGTGAGGGTGGGGTGTGGGGCCTGCAGCATTGAGGCACACTTGAGCTAGGGCAGCAGGTCAAGAGCCGCCAAGATGGAACATCCCAAGCCGCTTGTCCTTTTCCCCAGCTCTCGCTCAGAGGTTCGCCTGGGCCGCTCTGAGAGCCTCAAGGGCCGGGAAGAGATGAAGCGGTCTCGAAAAGCCGAGAACGTGCCCCGCTCTCGCAGCGACGTCGACATGGATGCTGCTGCGGAGGCTACTCGCCTCCACCAGTCAGCTTCGTCCTCCGCCTCCAGCCTCTCCACCAGGTCAGCAGAGCTGGCGTGGCTCCACCCCATGATGCCCCGGGGCAGAGGCTGGGATCGAGGGTTGCTGAGAGTCTGCGTTCCCTCCACAGGTCTCTTGAGAACCCAACCCCTCCCTTCACCCCCAAAATGGGCCGCAGGTGAGTGATGGGACAGGGTGCCTCTGGTGGCTCTCTGCATCGTATCGTGTCTGGCTGCACTTCCCTCCTGAGCAGCTGGCTGGGTGTGCGGCTCTGCCTCGTGGCCTGCTGGCTTTCAGTGGGCGGAGGAGGAAGGGGTCGGGCTGCGTGTTGAGTTCTTCCCCTACTGAATCTAAGCTACTGGTTTTCCTTCAGAAGCATTGAGTCTCCCAGCTTGGGGTTCTGCACCGATGCCCTCCTTCCCCACCTCCTAGAAGATGATCTGGGCCAGCTCTCTGATCTGGAGCCAGAGCCAGACGCTCAGAACTGGCAGCACACGGTGGGCAAGGACGTGGTGGCTGGGCTGGCCCAGAGGGAGATTGATCGGCAGGAAGTCATCAACGGTGAGAACGCACTCCACTCGCACCTGTGTGGGAACAGCTCTGGGGCTTCTCCGACACAGAGGGTGGGAACCAGGTAAATAGGGCAGCACCCGGTCCATGGGGCCTGTTGCTGTAAGTCCACTTGAGTTATGGCCTTTGCTGTAATCAGAAACCAGCGCTCCAGGTCTCCCAAAAGGAGAGTGGTGTGGGGACCAGGGCAGTGACTAGAGGTACTCACGTTTGCACCTCCTTGTCACAACCACCACTTAGAGTTGTTTGTGACCGAGGCTTCCCACCTGCGCACACTGCGGGTTCTGGACCTCATCTTCTACCAACGGATGAAGAAGGAGAACCTCCTGCCGCGGGATGAGCTGGCCCGGCTCTTCCCTAACCTGCCTGAACTCATAGAGATTCACAGTAAGGAGCCTGTGCCCTCCCAGCTCCTCCCCTGCGTATCTTCAGCTTTCTGTCCTGTTTGATCCACCTGCCAAGGCCTCCCTGGCAGATAACCCTCCCCGTCCTCTTGGGTGAGAGAAAGTTTGGTGGGCAACCTGAAACCACTGCAGTTACCCCAAAATCCAATGGTTTCCACACCCTTCCCATGGCACTGCTGTCAAAGATCCTTTTGTCGTCATCACAACAGAGCCTGGCAGTGCAGCTCCACTCTCCCGACATTTCTGTTCCTTCTCTCCTCGCCCCAGATTGCTTGTGTGAGGCCATGAAGAGGCTCCGGGAGGAGGGTCCCATCATCAGAGGCATTGGTGACCTCATGCTGTCTCGGGTATGGCCCCAGCCTTTTCTACTTGGCCAGAGGAGACTGGAGGAGGCACAGTTCCATTACAAGGCTAGGGAATTTGGCCAAGGAAGGGGTGGGAAGGGACCGGTCCCAGGCAGGGGTGTGATGCTTGGGCTCGTGTCCATTCTGCCTCCTCAGTTCGATGGAGCCGCCCGGGAGGAGCTCCAGCAGGTGGCTGCACAGTTCTGTTCCTATCAGTCCATAGCCCTGGAGCTGATCAAGACCAAGCAGCGCAAGGAGAGCCGGTTCCAGCTCTTCATGCAGGTGTGTCCTTGGCCTCACCTAAGCCTTTCCTCATCCCCGTCAAGCTCACGAAGGATCTCCTGAACTTCTCTCCTCTGGCCACCAGCCTCTTCCTTACACACGCAGGATTACCCAGCAGTGCACTCTCCCACATCCACCTCCTCCACTCCAGCTCTCCCAAGGCATTGACACCCTCGAGAGCTGGAGATGTTCACAGGAAGGAGTGCTGGGTTAGCCTTCAGAAGGCCTGGCTCACCTCCCAGTGCCTGTGTGCGCTTAGATGAGTCTCAGCATCCTTGTCTGCAGGATGGGAATGATACCTGCCCTCTGTTCTGGCCATAATCCCCGCCTTGGGTGTTGTCGCTCTGCTCACCAGCCCTCCCCTGAGTATTTAAGGAAGAAGTGCCTTCACTGTTGGCTAAGGGACCTGACTCGGGTTAGGGCCTATCTGACGTTTTCACATCCACCTTGGCCCTGAGCCCTGAAGCCAGCTCCCAGCTGCAGGTTAACACCTTCCTTGGTCTGTCCCGCCGCCCATCTAGGAGGCTGAGAGCCACCCTCAGTGCCGAAGGCTGCAGCTTCGAGACCTCATCATCTCGGAGATGCAGCGGCTCACCAAGTACCCCTTGCTGCTGGAGAGCGTCATCAAGCACACAGAGGGTAGGGGCTGGGGGCCTCGCGCGGAGGGGCTCCTCCAGGCTCTGTTCTGTGGCCTTAGCAAGTCGTGCCCTCTGTGGCCTTCAGTGTCTTCGTCCTTACCTGGTTGTTGTGCACCACAAAGGGAAAACGGTTGTTCTTGTGTTTGGAACGATGCAGGGAGGAGAGCACAGCATGGCTCCCGGGCTCCTCCGTTCCTCAGGGCCGTCACGGTCGTACGGCACGGGCCGTGGCAGGATTTTAGCCTCTGTTCAGTGCTCAGAAGACACAGCCATGGGTGGGACAGTAGAGGAGTAGGGAAGCAGGCTGGATGAGGGGGTCGAACCTAGGCTGTGCCCGTCCTCAAGAGCCTGAACATCTGCTGCCCTCAGATTTGGATTCAGGTTGGAGAGGTGTTAGGAAGCTCCACCTGTTTTGCACAGGCTGTCCTAGAGGCATTGCAACACTTGCCCCATCCCCACCCCCAGCCCCCCAGCTGTAAAGCTGGTTGTGCCTGGGGAGGAATTTTCAGGAATTCCCAAGGGTGCTCAGCTGGGCAAGGGTGGGTGTTGGGGCAGCCCCGGGGTGCCTGGTGGCATTCTGCACAGCCTCTTCTAAGGGCAAGGGTGGCTCTCCTATACCTTGGGTACAGCCGGTCACCATGGGCCTGGGGCAGGCAGGTAGTATCTGGCCCTGAGATAGCCTTCTCAGGTAGGGACTTCTAGTTGCCACCTCTGCTCATTTGTAGGCGGCACCTCTGAGCATGAGAAGCTGTGCCGGGCCCGGGACCAGTGCCGGGAGATTCTCAAGTACGTGAATGAAGCAGTCAAGCAGACGGAGAACCGACACCGTTTAGAGGGCTACCAGAAACGCCTGGATGCCAGCGCCCTGGAGAGGGCCAGCAACCCCCTGGCAGCAGAGTTCAAGGTCGGCAGACTGCAGCACGGCCAGCCCTACACACACACACACACACACACACACACACACTCACACTCTCTCTCTCTCTCTCTCTCTCTTCTCCTCTCTTCTCTCTTCTCTCTCTTACTTCCTGAGCACCCTTGGGAGCAGAGCCCTGGTCAGGCAAGGCCTGGAGAGTCTTCGAAGTGAGAGACATGGACCTTCTATTACAGGGTGGCACCTTGGGGCCTGGAAGACACACACAGCACATTAGCATTGTCAGCTCATCCCCAGAGGGACAGAAGAGACAGCCCCACCAAGTAAAGCTAGGTGTCAGGACTCAGCCTGAAGGGCAGGGGGCAGGGTAAGACTTGAGGCTAAGTTAGAGCTCCTTGGGAGAGAAGAAAACTGAAGGGGTGGGCAGGAAAAGCAGTCTTGGGAAGATCTTAGGAAGCGGGGAGCCCATGGCGGGACCCCAGCCGGAGTCGCAGTGTACTCCCAGTGTAGTGCGTGACACTGCCTTGCCCCTTGTCCGTGTCCTCACAAGCTCTTCCCCATTCGTCACTGATTCCCAGCGCCTTCGTACTGGCGCAGGTGCAGGCAGTTCTCCACTGCTTGGTGAGCGAGCAGGTGATGTGTCTTCTCAACAGAGCCTGGACCTTACAACCAGGAGGATGATCCACGAGGGCCCCCTGACCTGGAGGATCAGCAAGGACAAGACCTTGGGTATGTGCCCAGGGCTGGGCATGGGAAGGGGTCTGTGGGGGATGGGGTCCCCCAGGTTCTCCTTTCTGTGTTCTCTGAGTCCTGGGCCCTGATGCTGTAAAGGGGATGTAAGGCGACCAGAGAGAAAGGAGTTGGGTCCCTAGTCCCCCAGGGCCTAGCCTCTGGGGACAGGCATCAGAGACCCTGTGGTCCCCACTGTGCTGGTGAGGGCTGAGTGGACACCAGGGCCTACCTCCCCACCACCCCCAGACCTGCACGTGCTGCTGCTGGAGGACCTCCTGGTGCTGCTGCAGAAACAGGACGAGAAGCTGCTGCTCAAGTGCCACAGCAAGACTGCCGCGGGCTCCGCAGACAGCAAGCAGACTTTCAGCCCCGTGCTCAAGCTCAACGCCGTGCTCATCCGCTCCGTGGCCACAGGTACCTGGGAGGAGGCAGGCCAGGACCACTGTCACTTGTGTCCAGTGGACCTGGACAATGGGGGCCGACCTGGGGCCTTACAGGACACACCTGTCCACCTGGGTGCCTTTCCCCCTATCCTGAACCAGTCTAAGCAGGAGGATGTGGTCTGAGATCTGGCAGGGCGAGGGGACGGAGGGACCAAGATGAAGACAGATGACCTGGAGCAGGGGAGGTGGGTTGTCGTCAGCCCTCAAGGACAGTGCTGGCTTGGATGGGAGGTGGACACCTGCGATGGCTCAGGGTGTTGCAGTGAGATTAGGCAAGATTAGTAGGACAAGCCGTCATGCTCCAAGAGTGTCCGTGGCAGAGCTTGGGTACAGAAGGCTGCAGCACCCACAGTCCAGGCCAAGTGTGGTAGAGAGAGGTGCTTCAGGGAAGTGGGGCATGGCTGAGAAGGGGCCCTGGTGCAGGCACCTCAGAGGAGCCGCCTACACCTAGGTTCCACCCCCTTATCCAGCCTGCTCCCCTGGAGCAGGAGTCAGGCAGCTAGATGGTGGGCGCTCCCTTTCTTCATCTTAGGGCGTGATGCCCACCTCCTCAGGAGGGGATCAGAAAGGGTGATGGCTGGGAAAAGGTTTCATAAACCCTGGCATACACATCAGCCATCACTGTTATTAAGGCAGGAGTAATGAGGTGGCCGTGACAGGCGACAGTAGTGGTCCTGGTTGCAGTGGGTTCCCAGTGGTTCTGATGACTCAGGCCTGTCTCGTGCGGCATTCACCTGTGTTGAGGGTCAGGCCTTCGAATCCACACTCTGTCGCCCTGGCCCAGACTGCAGGCACACGCGCCACTCCCAATTCAGACGTCCTGCCTTCCTTTCCTCACACAGATAAACGGGCCTTCTTCATCATCTGCACCTCCGAACTGGGCCCGCCCCAAATCTATGAGCTGGTTGCATTGACATCATCAGACAAGAACACGTGAGAATTGAGGGGTCCCGCGTAACTGCTGTTCCCTTGGGACCAGGGTGGTGTGTATGAGAATGATGTGTAGTGAGACCAGGGCTGGGCCCCACAATAGTCCCTGCCAGTGAGCCAGGAAGGGAAGTGGGAGGTGGGAGGTTCAGGCAGAGAGAAGCCATGAGGGGCTCGCCAGCCCGACCCCCCGAGCAGGCCTGGTACTGGGAGAGTGAGCTCCCAGAAGGCTGGCAGCCACCACGACTGCTTTCCTTTCTGGCCTCCTTCCTTTCCCGTCAAGGCTGTAAAATCCACACATCCTTCTCAGACCTTTGTCTCCAGGCTGCTGCTCCCACCCCCCAGCCCCCATGTCCCCTGACAGCAGCCACCACAGGTGACGGGGTGAAGGAAGGCAGGTTGAGTCGACAGTTTCTCACCCTCAGGGTTTTGGTCTATGGAATGTGGATAATGCTACCTCTTAAGGAATTATTTGGAGAGAGAAGACGTATAGAGGGCTTAGTACAGGCCCTAACAGAAGGCTGGTTCCCAGTCACTGGTCACTGCAAGCCATGTCACCCCAAGGGAGAAGCTAGTGAGCCCGGGAGGGGAGGTGGGAGTGTGCAGCAGGGTCTCGGGGCAGGGTGGAGAAGCCTTGAAGCTCTGGAGCAGCAGGCCTGCAGCAAAAGAGCTCTGTGCCTGCTCGTTCTCACCACCAGTCCTCTCTGTTCCTGCCGCGCAACAGGTGGATGGAGCTCTTAGAAGAGGCCGTGCAGAATGCCACCAGGCACCCCGGGGCTGCCCCAACACCCATCCATGCCCCAGCCCCAGGCCCCCAGGAGCAAGCCCACCAGGGCCCCACACCCAGCAGGTGCAGTACCTACCCCTCCAGCCCGTGTGTGTGGCCCACACTCCAAGCCGCCTATCTCCTGCTGCTTCTAAGCCTTTCACCGCCGGGGGTAGACAGCCTCAGTGGGAAATGCTAGTGGGGCAGTGGACAGCTCCAAGCTCCAACAGATGGAATGGAGGCACAGGCCCCTTTCACTGTCTTCTGTCCCTCTCTGCTCTCTCCCCACAGCCTCCCACTTGGCTGTCAGAGACTGTCCTGGCTGGGGGTTGGGGTGAGACAGGGGACTAAAGAAGCTGAGTCAAGGCCCGTCTTCGTCAGGTTGCCAGCCAGACCAGGCAGGGGATGAGGCCTGGCACCTCCCTTCCTGGACCCTACTCCTTCATTGTCCCTTTTGTTGGGCAACCCAGGATGGAGTTTTACGACATTGTCTCACCTTTGGTTGGTTTGCCCCTCAGGTTAGACCTGGATGACTCTGAAGTGTTCCATAGTGAACCAGAAGCAGAGGAGCCACTGGAAGGTAAATCCCCGGGCTGTGTGGGAGCTGTGGGCACTGGCGGATCAGTGTAGAGGGGCGATGGAGGAGTCCATCATGTCTGGGGAAGACACTGGTATAGGGAAGAGAGAGCCTGGCGGCCCAACAGGCTTCAGAAAGTGAGTGTGCCCTCGCTCCCTCCCCTGGCCCTGCCTGTCTGGATGACAGGATTAGCAGTGGAGGAAAAGAACAGCGAGCCAGCCAAGGCTGGGGCTGCTGGCAGAAGGGGGGAGGAGGATGCAGAGACTCTGAGAACAGGAACGTCTCGAGGAGGGGAGCCGGGAGCTCAGGTTTAAGGCATAGTTACTGGGGTCAGGTAGAAGGGTGGTCCTCAGACAGAATTCTCATTGAGAACTTTTATGTGAAGTAACTCAGGGTCATGGGCCCCTGGCAGAGGTCTCTGTTCTGGTTGCCTCCTGTTTTTCCTCCTGGCTCCACACCTCCTTCCAGGCTTTGCTCCAGTGTCCCCTTTGCAGCGCTGCCTTCTCTGACCACCCCAGCCCCACCAGTCCCCGTCCCCTGCTCCATTTCCCATAGCCTTACCACCTTCTCACAAGCAACACAGTTTACTCATTTTTTATTTCTCTGCGTCCCTCCACTAGAGTTTAAGCCCCCCAAGGATAGAGGTCTTCATTTTGTTTAATGATGTATACAAAGGTCCTGGGCCAGTGCCTGGCCACAGGATGCCCAGTAAGCATTTGCAGAATGAATCAGAAGCCGGGCTCCTCCCTCCCATATGTGCCCTCTCCCTTCCTTGCCTGATACTCTTTTCTCATCCCCAGCAGGCCCTGGGCCCCCGCAGAGAGGCCAGGGGATGCAGCCAGTGCTGCTGGAAGATCCAGAGCAGAGGGGCCACGGAGAGGAGGAGCTGGGTGCCCTGCCCGACCCTCCTGCACCCCTGGGTGGAGAGAACAGCACCATCAGGACGAGGGACCCCATCCACCTGGCCCTCCCAGGCCCTCTGTTCATGGAAGGACTCGCTGATTCAGCCCTGGAAGACGGTGAGTGCCTCAAGGAGCCACCATCAGCCCCTGGTCCCCAGTAGCTTGGCCAGGGTGAACTGGCAGACGCCGTCACCCTCCACCTGCCGAAGGCGCTCCCTGCTGGTGCTTGAGGACACCAGCGAGGTGGCCAGAGCCCTCCAGCCCTCCCCTGGGAGGAGGCAGGTTGACCACTTGGAGTGGGGGCAGCTGCAGTGCCTCACCCGTGCCGTGCTCTGCCCCTGCTGACGTGGCGAGCAGACCTGTGCAGGAGAAGCCAGCCCCCTCTTCCCGCTCCCCCTTGCAGTGGAGAACCTGCGGCACCTGATCCTGTGGAGCCTGCTGCCAGGTCACACCCCAGAGACACAGACTGCCAGGGAGCCCGAGGATGACCTGACACCCACGCCTTCTGTCATCAGCATCACCTCTCACCCCTGGGACCCAGGCTCCCCAGGGAGAGCTCCTGCTGCAGGTGAAGGGGACAGCACCCAGCTCCCGGGGCCAGAGCGGGGCCAGCCAGAGCAGGACACGGCGCTCTCTTCTCTGGAGCACCTGCCCCCACGGACCAGAAATTCTGGGATCTGGGAGTCTCCCGAGCTGGACAGGAATCCAGCTGAAGAGGCTTCGAGAACAGAAGGCACAGGAAATTACAAAGTTGTGAGAAAAGGTAAAGTGGGCGCGTCCCCTGGGGAGACAGAGGCCTGGTTTTACAAGAGTTGAGGTGGGTCTTCCCTCCCCATCTTGAGCTGGGGACCGTGTGAGCAGAGCTCACCCCCAGTGTGGGAGGAGGTGCAGATGTGTGAGGGCCCTGCGGTCAGTCAAGGTTCAGCGCCCAAGGCCGGCCACACCTAATTCTAAGGTACTCGCATGGAACATGTATTAAAACATACGGGTATCTGGGTGCCAAAAGATGGTGGAGTCCACACATGGTTTTTTCATAATATGCATTTTACATGAACTTTTTGATAAGCCCCCATATGTAGGTGGATTGCAAGCTTTTTGTACCAAAATAAACTTATCTTGTAATTTCATTTTCCAAGAGCTTTTTTCCCCTCATATCTGTGACCTTAGACAAAGCTTTGAATTCTCTCTGACCTTTGTTCTCTGATAAATGAGGACATTTCCTGTGCCAGTGAGGGCTCTGGTTGATTTCCTGGGACCTTCCAGGCCTGAGAACAGGATGTGGCTCTGCTCAGGCGCTCAACCCCGAAAGACAGTGCAGCCGCGTGCAGCCGGTCACTCCAGATAGCAGCCCTGAGGACCCAGATGGCTGCTGGGACTGGAGGGGCTATAGGACAAGGAGACAGAGGGGTGAGGCCGAGTGGACACACACCAGGGTAGGGGACTGTCATGGACAGCCGGGAGACCGCTGTAATGGAGGCGCCCTCCAGGAGGCTGAGGACAGGCTCATGTGGCCAGAGCAGCGAGCCCAGGGCAGCCAGGCTCGGGAAAGGCAAGGTGGCGACAAGGAAAGGCTGCCAGAGGCACGTGGCAGGGCAGAGGAACAAAGCCTGGGCCACTGCTCAGGGCTGGATGGGGTCCACGTTAGCGGCTCTGAGTCTCCTCTCCTCCCCTAGTGCTCTGCTCCACCTCCCATTCCAGTAGTGTTCTCCCTGCACCTGCCCGAGGTCTGCCCTCTCCGCTGGGTTTCTGGGACCTGACCTTCCTTCTCTCTGTTCTGGTGAACTGGTGCAGAGCTCTCTGAGCTCCCTGGGAGGTGACCGCGTGTGGCCTTGTGTTCACTTTGTTCTTCCCTTGTTCCTCCTCCCCTCCCCACCCCCACCCCCTCCTCTCTCCTTTCCCCCTCCCTTCCCTCTCTCGCCCTTCCCTTTCCCTATCTTTCGGACTCTGCTCTCCCTGGTGGTGGTGGTGGTGTCGGTGCAGCCGAGGTGGCAGGCGGCAAGGGTGTCCCTGCGCTACCAGAGAGTGGCCAGTCAGAGCCTGAGCCACCTGAAGCAGAAGGCGGAACAAAGGCTGCGGGTAATACACCTCTCCTGGGAGCCCAAGCCAGGCCAGGGCTGGAGCAGGGCGCTGTGGGGGCAGACCTGCGGTCACACACACCCCTCCACACTCCATGGGCCGCCGGGGATGGGTGAGGAGTAGGATGTGGGCCTGAGGACAGGGCACTAGACCCTGTGACATCAGGTCTTCACTCGTCAGGAGCTGTACAGGTCCCTTGTCCAGGCAGTAAGTCAAGCCACCTGTGTTGAATTGTGAGGTGAGGTGGGGCAAAAAGCGTGGCCTATGCCCAGGGCCCCAAGTCCTTTGCCTGACGCTCGGAGCTCCCACCCCCAACTCAACCACCACGCATGTCACTGTAGAGTAGGCTTCTGTGGCCTCCCGGGTTCCTTGGTGCTCACTGCCCTGTCAGGACCCTCCACGTCCTTCCCCAGCTGTCTCTGACCCCCCTCTGACGGGTCATGGTATGTCCATAGGAGGGGGACACAGGTGGCAGTTGGGGCAGGAGGTAGCGCTGAAGTTCATCAGCAGAGCTTGAGGTGAGGCAGGTGAGAGGCTGCTGCCTGCTTCTCTTCCGGAGGCTGAAGCAGCCCAGCGTCCCCACCCTTCCCTCCAGCCCCGTGTCCCTGCGTGAAGCACTGCGCCTGCCACTTCTCCCTTCACTTCCACCAGTCAGTATCCCGCCCTGCATTCGCAAAGTGGCCATCCAAGGAGGCTCTCTGGAGGAGGAGGGCTTTTAGGTGATATGGGCAGCACAAAGCCAGCATCTCCACGTTCAACTGGGGAGGGCTTCCCTGGCCCTGTTCTGCCCATCAGTTGAGGGGGTGGGAAGATGGACTTGGACAGCTGTGTCCACGCCTGCTAACCACTTCCTCTTGCCGTGGGCACAGGGAACTGTTTTTACGTCAGCATGCCAGCAGGACCCCTGGACTCAAGCACCGACCTTCCAGAGGCACCTGCAAGCCCCTGCCAGCCTGATGGCCTCCCTGCCTGGCAGACAGAGCCTCGGCCCCAGCTGCAGGGAGGCAGTGAGGACCCGAGACGCCCCAGCCGCTCCGCCCCCAGCCTGGCCCTCAGGGACGTGGGCATGATCTTCCAGACCATCGAGCAGCTCACCCTCAAGCTCAACAGGCTCAAGGTGAGGGACACAGGGCTCAGCTCCCTGGAGGCCTTCCGTCTGGGGCCCTTCCCCAGGAGGGAGGGCTGTGTCTGTGGGCGCGCTGCATCCCCCAGCCTGCTCGGCCACCCTGAAACCATAGCCCTGTCTCAACATGCGTCGGTCAGAGGCTGTGACCCCCTCCCCTAAGGGCCTTGTGACAAGAACACCGGGCACACACCTCCCTATGACTCTTGCAGGACATGGAGCTGGCCCACAGGGAGCTGCTCAAGTCGCTTGGGGGAGAGTCATCAGGGGGCACCACGCCGGTGGGCAGTTTCCACACAGAGCCGGCCAGATGGACAGACAGCTCCCTCTCGCCTCCAGCCAAGGAGCCCCTGGACCCGGACTCCGGGAACAGCCGTGAGCTAGGGCCCTGCCCTGAGGATGGTGAGCACAGCAGGTACCCCTTGTCCCTCCCAGGGGAAAGGGCTGCCCACTCAGGACGTGTCACCATGCGGTGGCTCTCGCTCCCCTCGAGTGGGGCTAACAGCTCTTTATAGAGCCGCACCTCAGCAGTGCCCTGAGAAGTGGGAGCTGAGACTTGACGCCGTCTTGTCCTTGTGCTACAGAGCTCACGAGCCCCGGGGCACCTGCGGGCACTTCTGAGCCCTGCTCTCATGAAGTGGTTCCGAGCCAGCGTGTGCAGGCCAGAGCAGTTCTGGGACCTGGCGCAGGAGGGCAGAGCACAGCCCTGCCTGACCTGGGGGCTCTGGGCACGGACAAAGCACAGGCCCCACAAAAGCAGGCTTCCTGGGAGACAGCCAGGTGCCACCGAAGGAGCTGCTCTCACGAGCTTGAAAGGACCTTGTGGACAGAACACACAGGGAGGGTCCCCTCGGGCCCCGGCGGGGTTCCTCACCGTGTCATCCTCCCGCAGGCCCTGACACAGCCCTGGAATACGGTGCAGCAGATGCCGCCACGTCACCAGGACTGTAACCCAGACCGCCAAACCCTCCGCGAACCCATTCCTTCAGGGACTGGCCTGAGGCAGGGGCAGAGGGTGGAGGGGGCAGCTGGGGAGACTGGGATCCAGCCGAGGCCGGGGGAGACCCGCATGTCGCTTGGTCGCTCAGATCTGAGTCAAGTTTCAGTGTCTTTGCCCCCCCTTCAGCCAGCCCTCCAAGGTCTCGGCTCTCCTAAGTAAGCATGCCGACTGCACCAGAAAGGCCGCCCAGCGCTCTGCCCCTCCCGCCACACACACGCACAGGTGTGCGCCTGTGCGGGAGAGGAGGAGGCTGCTGTGTAAATGCACTTTCTTCCTCCCCCTCTCCACAGGCCCCCGGGTGGAGGTGGGTGCTGCCCTCCCCTTTGTCACTTTGGTTCCTATAAATATGTATGTATTGTATGTGCATCTTTGCTATTGTACATAACTTTGACCTTTTTTGTTTCTGTTCCTGGAGTGCTGAGGCAGTTACAAAAGGGATAGCCGAGGGAAGAGGGGATTCACGTGTGTCTCCTGGTCAGCAGCCCAGCTCTGGGGTCGGGACCTGCGGTGGAGTGGGTCACTGCCCCTGGCCCCGCGGGTGGGAGGTCGCCCGGCATCCAGCTCCACCTGGCGCCAGAGCCCACCTCCACAGACTGGTGCTGAGCCCCTCCCCCTAGGACTTCTCGTCCTCACCAGACGGGGCCGTGGGGACTCTCACCCCACCTGTGTCCACCCTTCCCCACCTGGTCCTTACAGAGAACCAGAGTAGCAGGTACGGAGCTGAAAACTGGGCCCCAGGAGGTGGGAGTAGGGGATTTGAATCCTGGAGCCGCTGGGTTCACCCAGGACCATCCCCAGGGGCCACGGCCACCCTGGCCCCATCGCCATGCCTGCTCCACTCCTCTGATGAATATACACACTGTGCTAGGTGTATATATACATATATATATATATAAATATATATAATATATAAAGTATAGATATGGAAATGACTGTTTTGCTGTTAAGATAATGTATACTCTTTTATTTTCTTCCTTTCATGGTTAAGATTTTTTTTTTAAAGAAAAGTTAAATATTCTTCCATTGTGGTGATGTGTGTGTGATTCCTGGGACTGCTAGGGTAGGGTGCTGTGGCAGTTGCGAAACTGTAAACTGGCTGGGACTGAGCAGAGCCAGGCAGAGGAGCCCTCGCCCCTGGTACCAAACCCGAGGTCTCGCCACGCGGGCGCCCAAGTTTCAGGCATGTGCTGCAGAGCTAATTCCAGCACACACATGGCAGCAGCAGACCCAGGGGCAGGGACCTCGTGAGCTGCTCTCTGTAAAGGCAAACTGAGGAGGGGGTTGTCTCAGGCCTGGCCAGATCCTCGCTGCCATCACGCCTCTGCGCTCCTGCAGGTGCAGCTGCGTCACCACGACCAGAGCCATCCAGATTAAGGGCTGGATTCTTTCAGCACCAAGTACTGGATACTCTTGACTCCTGCAGCTCGCAGTGAGCGAACAGTCTCACTGGGCATCAGAACTGACAGCAGCATCCTTAGTGACAATGTATGGGACTAAGGACAGGGCTGTCCTGTCACCGAAGCCTTAGAGGCCTTGGGCTGGAGAAGCCAAGATGAGCCATCGTCGTCAAGCTTCTTTATGTGCCAGGGTTGGCAGTTCACAGAAATGAGGGCTTTTTCCTGGGGCAGCTCAGCGGCCAGAGCCACCGAGGGCCTGGGAGAGCCCCTGAGCTGCCGAGAGCACGCTGGGCAAGGCAGGCGCGCCCTGGGTGGGCACGGACATTGAACGAGTGGCATGGAGGCTGAGTGGATTGTGCACTCGTTCCTGCCTGCACCTTCACAAGACGCTGCCTGTGGACTGCTCGTGGCCCCCAGGCCTGTGCACGCTGGGCACCGGTGGAGGCAGCACTGAATGGCAAAGATGCAGGGTCACCTGCCCTGCCAGCTCCTCAGGCCCTCGCGCCATCTGGGTGCCTCTGGTTCCACATTGCTGACACGTGCAGGCTGTGTCCTGACGTTTGTGTTTAATGCTTTGCCAGCTCCGCCTGGATGTTGACATGTGCAGCACCCTCTGCAGGGTGGCCTGCCAAGGCGCTGTGCATTTTCTTCAGCTGAGCCCACCCCTCCCTCAAAACCAGTGAGACCCCTGGGCTGGGCAAGACAAGGCAAAGCAGGTGGGGCCTGTGCTCGATTCCTCCACCTCCTCTGTCTACTCGGTCCCATGGCTTGTGCCTATCAGGTTGCAATCCCAGTCCCAAACCTTCCCCTTCAGCCTCTGAGGCCAAAGGCTTAAATGCAAACACTGGCAAAGCACACATCCTCTAGGAAACACCGTGCAGAGGGTAAGGAGCAATACGCTGGGGCAGTGTGGTGGTGTGGCTGACTAAGCCACCACCCAGGATGCCTGCATCCCAGGGCGCTAGATCAAGTCCCGACTACTCTGCTTCCAAGCCAGCGCCCTGCTAATGCACGTGGGAAAGCTGCAGATTGTACTTGGGCCCCTGTCACCCATGTGGTAGACCCTGGTGGAGTTCTAGGCTCCTGGCTTTGGCCTGGCTTGGAGAATGAAGCAGTGGGTGGAAGATCTCCTGTCACTCCACCCTTCAAACAACTAAATAGATTTTTAAATGAATGAAAAAGCAGTGCCCCTGGCCAGCTGTTGCCTCGCAGAAACCATAAAGTGCATCGGACCGTCGCTCTCCTGCCGCTGCTGGCCCTGTAAGGTGAACAGACTGAGGCCAAATGGTCCAGGTAGTTCCGGAGCAACGTTTTTCAGACAACCGCAAAGGAGAAGTACAGCAATAGGCTGCGTAAGTTCTCCTGCTGGGCTCTCCCCCAGGGAGCTCAGCCCACACACGGAGAAGTGCTTGGGGCTCAGTTTCAGGCGAGAAGGGGCGGGGCTAGGAGGGGAAAGCTGCGGCCTCCTCCTCCCTGAGCTTGGCCTTGATGGGGTCCCTTGGCAGCATCAGCTCCTGGATCATGGTATACGTGGGGCACTGCGGGGCAAAGCAGTTCTTCTGAAAGGTAAAGGAAGCCTGACAGTTGGCAAGGAGGAGGGAGACTGGGCCTGTGGGAAGCAGCAACCCCGGGGCAGGCTGTCAGGGGCCCTGCAGGCATGGCCAAAGGGCAGACTGGTTAAGCAATGGGAAACTCCACAACTCTGGCAAGGAGAGACAAGCCGCCCTCAGCGACAGGCGCGTGCCCCGGACTCACCGCTAGGGACAGCCACAGCAGCCCCATCGGGCCCTTGGAGGAGCTCTTGGGCTTGGAGATCTGTACCTGGTACTGCACTGCAGCCAGGAAGCCCTCCAGCCCCACTTCGGTGATGCGGTTTCCTGGTGGGAGGCAGAGACGGGGCGGCCTCTCGCGCCAGCAGGCCCCCTCACGCCCAGCACCCTCCCCGCCACCCTCAGCAGCCGCCTCCTTGTGTAACTTCCCTTCTCCCACCTGTCTCTGCCCTCAGCACTCAACCTGCCGTTGGCTCCCTCCCTGCAGGTCCCATGCGGGCAAGCCTCTGTCTGGCAATAGGATGCCCAGCCAGGGGAGACTCAGGCACACTCCGTGCACGGAGTGGGGGGTGGCACCCGTGTGGCCAGGTGGAGCCCAGGTGGCAGGAGTGTCCAGGGGTTGGCGAACATACGGAGGAGGTTGAGGTGCAGGAGGACCCTGTTCCCAGGCATGAAAACTTTGCCATCTCGGTGCTCCACGGGCTCCAGCAGAGGGTTGACCATCTCAGTAGCTTCGGCAACCAGCTGCTACAGCAGAATCACGACAGCGGGGGGTGAACTGGTGGCCGGCCGGGCCGTTCCTTTTTCCCTTCACTATACGTGATTTGTATGCCAGCTTTGTGTGGCTGCTGGAGACACAGGGACATAAGCCCGTACCCTCAAGGAGTGCCTGTTGGCAGGGAGATTGCGGGGCGGGGGGAGATCAGGGTGAAAAAGCGACGCGGGCCAGCACAGCACCAGACAGAGGCAGGTTCACAGTACCCTGCGAGCACAGAGGAACAAAACAGCCCGGTCTGGGAGCCAGGAGCAGTCTCCCGGAGGCAGTTCCTGTGAGCCGTTTGGGGCTGGTGAACTGAGGCAGTGGGTTAAGCCACCACTTGTGACACTGGCATCCCCTATCAGAGTGCTGGTTCAAGTCCTGGCTGCTCTGCTTCTGGCCCAGCTCCCTGCTCATGAGCCTGAGAAAGTAGCAGAGGATGGCCCAAGTACATGGTCTCTGCACCCACTTGGGAGACTTGGATGGAGTTCCTGGCTTCTGGCTTCAGCCTGGCCCAACCCCAGCTACTCTGGCCATTTAGGGAGTAAACCAGCAGATAAAAGATAGTCTCTCTCTCTCTCTTTTCACTCTCCCTTTCAAATAAATCTTTCTATAGTGGGTAAAGCCACCACCTGCAATACCAGCAGCCCATATGGGCACTGGCTCAAGTCTTGGCAGCTCCACTTCTAGTCCAGCTCCCTGCTAATGGCCTGGGAACAGCAGCAGAGGGTGGCTCAAGTGCTTGGGGCTCTGTCACCCACATGGGAGACTTGGATGAAGCTCCTGGCTCTTGGTTTTGGCCTGGCCCAGTCCCAGCCATTATGGCCATCTGGGAAATGAACCAGCAGATGGAAGATTCTCTCTCTCTCACTCTCTCTCTAATACAAAAATCAATTTTCTAAGAAATGGGAAGGTTTCTGGCCACCATCAGATGAAGATGAGGGGCGTGGGGTTCTCCACAAAGTGAGTTGCAGGTGCAAAGGCCCTGCAGACGTGCAACAAGTGCACTTGGGTTCCCTCCTGCCTTGCATAATGAGGAGTGAACGGGCACAGATGACACTGCAGGCCGGGTGAAAAGAATCATGATAGCCCAGGAGCACGGCAGCCCCATCAAGACAGGGCACAGGCCGGCACTGCGGCTCACTAGGCTAATCCTCTGCCTGCGGCGCCGGCACACCGGGTTCTAGTCCCGGTCAGGGCGCCAGATTCTGTCCCGGTTGCCCCTCTTCCAGTCCAGCTCTCTGCTGTGGCCCGGGAGTGCAGTGGAGGATGGCCCAAGTGCTTGGGTCCTGCACCCGCATGGGAGACCGGGAGAAGCACCTGGCTCCTGGCTTCGGATCAGCGTGGTGCACCAGCCGCAGCATACCGGCCGCAGCGGCCATTGGAGGGTGAACCAATGGAAAAGGAAGACCTTTCTGTCTCTCTCACTGTCCACTCTGCCTTTCAAAAAAGTTAAAAAAAAAATAAAAATAAAAAAAGGGCACACATAGAAGTAGAAGCTGAAAGGCAGCCACACCCCCTTCTTCCATCCAAGCTTTTCACACGATCTTGTTTTGGATGCCAGAGACGACTCCGAAAAAGTGAGGGGGCTCTTCCGTGCCCCCAGGGTATGTGGAGGAAGGGTGGAAAGAAAGACTCCCAGGCGGCTGGGGGAAGGAGGAGGGCAGGGAGCTATGGAGCTGGCGGCCTGGGAAGACCCCGGAGCAAGGAGCAAGTTGGTCCCAGTTGAGAGGGGGAAGGGAGGCTCCAGGGGCAGAGGAGAGAGTCGGTGAAGGAGCCTGCTGGGGGAGCTGCGGAGCGCAGTGCTTTGTTCCCTGATCCAAGAAGGCGATGCCAGCGGTGATGCAGAACCGAGGGCCGCTGGGGCAGCAGCCTCCATGGAGACGCCCGACACGTGGGCTAGCACTGGACAAGGAAAGGGTGCTGGCACCTGCCCAGGTCCCCATGGGGAGGAGCACACGGAGCTCCAGGCACCCCAGAGTGGGCCTAGACCAGGCTGGAGGCGGAGTCTCAGGGGAATCTGGCACGGGCATGGAGGGGAGTGACTGCGGGCACGGCACAGGGCTTGGGGACTGCATCGCAGCGGATAGGGGTCAGCAGCACTCCCCCGGGCACTCACCTCGGACTCCAGGAGGATGCTGCGTTTCTCCTTGCTCCCGGTCTTCGTGCCTTTTCCCTTGCTTGACTTCTGATCGGGGATGGTTACCTCTGGGGCAGGCAGAGAAGCCAAATGCACTGAGCAAGCCTCAGACACCGCCCCAGGCTCTCCAGGGAGCAAGTGCTAGGCAAGGCGAGAGGCTGCCCTGCCCGGAGGCTGACAGCCCTGGGCTTGGGTGGAACAGAAACAGCTGGAGGGGCCCCTGCCAGATGTGTGCGTTCCCTGCCTGAGGACAGCCAGGATGTCCGGGCCAGGTGTGACAAGGAACGAGCTCCGGGTGTGGCCATGGCAAGAGACGCTGCAGGCCACGGCCAGCCTCGGGCTCACTGCCCAGCTCTCCGCTTCCAGTCCACGGGGAAGGTGTGGGCAGAGGGCTGCAGGCACTTACTCCCCTTGCTTGACTTCGAAGCGTCTTCCTTCTTGGGGGTTCCCTGGGTGGGCGACTGCCCAGACCCTGACTTCTCCTCTTTCTTGACCACTTCCTGTGGAGGAGATGAGGACAGAGAGGAAAGCCCTCCCTCCCGGGGTGGGGGTGGTGGTGGTGATGGGCGGCAGGTGTGGGAAGGAGCCAGGGGTAGGACCGCCCCCCCACCTTCCTCCCTCCACCCAGGCTTGCCCCACCGAGGCCGGCTCCCGCCCGTCCAGCGCACCTACACCTACCCCCGGCTTCTCCTTTTTCTTGCCCAGGCCCTTGGGGATTTTCCCTGTCTGCGACTTTTCCGGCCTGTCCACTAGCGCGATGTTGCTGATCCCCGCCATCTGAGATTTCTCTCTTTCGGCTTTGGAGTCCCCGTGACGGGAGGAGGAAGGCTGTGCTCAAACGGGAGGGGGTGGAGGAAGGAGCCAGAGCCTCAGCTTGGGGGACCAGGGGCAGCCCCTACCCGGGTGGCAGCCAGGCTGCTCCACCCTGCTCCCCCTTCCCTGATAAATGCTAACGTAATTGGTATATGACTCCTCTGGGTGGAGGGACTGAGCGGGGATGAGCCCCAGGGGGTGGGGGGTGGCGGTGAGGGGCTCAGATTCATACTGAGGGAGAAAACAGTGGCTAACTTTGAGCAAAGTGCCATAAATTAACTAATCTAAGCCTCTCAACAACCCTACCAGCATGATTATAGCCTTTTTTTTTTTTTTTTTGACAGGCAGAGTGGACAGTAAGAGAGAGAGACAGAGAGAAAGGTCTTCCTTTGCCGTTAGTTCACCCTCCAATGGCCGGCGCACCGCGCTGATCCGATGGCAGGAGCCAGGTACTTCTCCTGGTCTCCCATGTGGGTGCAGGACCCAAGCACCTGGGCCATCCTCCACTGCACTCCTGGGCCACAGCAGAGAGCTGGCCTGGAAGAGGAGCAACCGGGACAGAATCCGGCGCCCTGACCGGGACTAGAACCCGGTGTGCTGGCGCCGCAAGGTGGAGGATTAGCCTAGTGAGCCGCAGCGCCGGCTTAGCCATTTTACAGATGGCGAAACTGAGGCACGGGGATGTTAAGTCACACGCTGAAGGTCACAGCTGGTATGAGGGTGAGCCAGAGTTCAAGGTCAGGAAGTGTAAATCTTGGGTGCTTTCTCTTCACCAAGATGCTCCACCGCCCATGCAGGGGTTCCACGATTAGGGCCCACGGAGGCGGGGCCTAGCAAACTATGTGCCAGAGAAGAGGCCGACCCGGGAACCCAGCGCAGCTCCTCACCGATCGCGAGCGCTCCTGCGACCCTTTCTCCAGGAGCAGGCGCCGGCGCTCCACCACCTCCGTGTGTGTCAGCTCGAAGGGGCGCAGGACCTGGGATGAGGCTAGCACCTCGCCATCTGCCGCCCGGGAAGACAGGGTACACCCCGCCCCGACCCTGGCCCGTCGGCACACGCACCTCTGCCAGCTTCAGGGCGCCCTTGTCCTGGATGCGGTTGTGCGCCAGTGACAGCCAAAGCAGGGAGCGGTTCAGCCGGAGACCCTGTGGAGTGGGCGGAGTGGGCGTGTGAGCAGGCCTCGGGGCGCCCCTGCCTGCAGGGGTCCCTCCCAGTCATGCACGCGCACGTCAGCGATGTAGCCCACGCCCTCGTCGCCGATGTGGTTGAAGCCCAGGTTGAGCGAGACGAGAGTCCGGTTGCAGCTGTGTAGCGTGGACAGCGCCCGGGCCAGCAGGTGCGCTCCGTGGTCGTCGATCTTGTTGTTCCGCAGAGACAAGTGCGCGATCCTGGGCCAGCGAGAGGGCGGCCAGGGCTCACTGGAAGCACAGGCTACCCCTGCACCCTCGCAGGACCTGGGACACGTGGGGGCGTGGACGAGGCCGGGGCTGGGTGGAGGGGGTATGGGGGAGCAGCCACTGTGGGTGCCTGGGGAGACACTGGAACGCAGAGGGAATGACCGGGACTACAGAGGGCTTGGAACGGGACAGGCGCAGAGAAGCGGGGTGAAGAGGAGTCTCACGTGCTGTCCAGCCCCATGAGCTTGTGGTAGGACTGCTCCGGCAGCGGGTTCCCCTCCAGAGACACCTTCCTAAGGCGGGGGACCACGGAGGCCAGTGAGCACCCTCCCCGGGGCCAAAAGGAAGCGGGGCTGTGTGGTGGGCAGCTAGGAACCAAAGAATAACCCTCCAGTATAGGGGCTGCATGTGACCGCTCCCCTGACTGGGAGTCCAGATGGGCGGCCATGCGAGAGGGCCAGCGCCCAAAGGTGGTGACCCGAGGTGGCCTCTGGGGCAGCCCTCAGTCACCTCCACCTGCAGGCATCCGTGCCCTCGTGTACTCCCCTCCTCCCAGCCCCCCGAGTGTGAACCGAGCCTAGTGACTCACTGCCTGGAGGCCCAGCCAGCCTACGCCTGGCTCACACAGACACCATGAGACAGCGCTTCCTGTCCGGGCTGCTACCCGTGCAGGTGACTTGTCACCGTCACCCAGCAAGAGATAACCGCTACGCGTCCTCCCAAAAGGCAGCGGCCTCTCCAGCAGTACTGAGGAGACCGAGGGCACGTTCCAAGTCACTGCAAAGGCGGACCCGGCGGTTGGACGTGTCCTGCAAACTCCTCCCAGGACTGTGGTTTCTGCTCAGCCTTCAGGCAGCCTCGCTGGCCACACTAGCCCGCTGACGTTCCCCTTGTGTTTCCGTAATGAATTCAGAGCGTCGCTTCCTGGCATTCCCTGGCTGCAGTGAAACGTGTGCTTCCCGGGACCCCCCTGGGAGCAGGAACAGGGGGCAGGCGGCCAGCCTGTGTGTGGCACCGAGTGGCGCGTTCTGCGACATAAGGAGGGCACCACGGGGGCCCACGGGGGGGCCAGCAGCCAGACCAGCCTTGCTCTTTACACAGCCAACTACATCCGCAACCTCACACCGTGCTGTTCCTTCCCTGCCTCGCCTGTTCCTACTCCTCCTTCATGGCTCAGTGCTCCACCTCCTCCTCCTCCAGGCAGCCCTCCCAGCTTCCTGCCCTCCCCCCAATGGCGCATTCCTCCTCAGGCCCACACTGCTCTAAGTCCTTCTTCCTCCCTCGCTGGACTAGGATAAGAACTGTCTTACCAGCCCCTAGTGCGGGACCAGGGCCCCCAGGCAGCCAGGAGACAGGGAGAGGGGCTCCAGAGGGGAGAGTCTGATGGAGAGGAGAGGGCATGAGGCCCCACAGGTGGGGCTCTGTGTGCTGTGTGTGCAGACAGGAGCTCCTGACCCAACAGATACCGACTGTGCCCTGCTTCCGCCAGCCCAGGCCCACAGGAGCTGCCACTGGCCACCTGTGTCCCAGCCCACTCCCCTGCACACGATCCCTCCGCCACCCCCCTACTCCCGTTGCGTCCCCCCCCCCCCCCGCTGACCTGAGCGTGGGCGAGCAGAGAGGCAGCAGGGCTATGAAAGTGGTCAGGGTCCTGTCCGTCATCCCCACCTTCCACAAGCTGGGGCCATGTGGGGAACAGACAGAGCTGGTCACCTGCTACCGCAAACCCCGCATCCCCACCGTGCCCAGGGCCTTCAAGGACCCCCGTGGTCTGGCCCCCAAGCCGCCCGGAGCCTCCCGCGCATGCTCCCCCCACCCCTCACCCCCGGCCCTCACTTGATGGCTTGCAGCTGGCTGAGGGAGGGCAGACATTTGGAGAAGATGCCCAGAATCCGATCCTCCACCTTCCAACCTGCGCGGGGAAGAGGAGGAGGGGAGGAAGGCGCTCGAGGCCGGGGCGAGGGGGCAGGGGGCAGGCAGGCCGGGCCGCGCTCCCCGCTCACCGCGGATGTAGATTTCCTTCACTGCCTTGCTGTCCTCCTGCTCCAGCTCCACCTGGATGGTGGGCCGGAAGAACACGTACTTGCTCTCCAGGCTGGTGAGGCTGCAGGACGCCGACAGCAGCCGCTGGTCGTCTAGGAGACAGAGCCCCCTGCCCACAGGTGCCCGGGCGCCGGGGGGGGCTGCAGTGGACCAGGCGGGACCGCAAGCCACTCACACCCCCGCACCGCGTCCCCGCCCTGCAGCCCCCCTGAGGGGTGGCGCAGCGGACGGCCAGGCCACTCACCGAGCGTGGCCTTTTCTGACATGGAGGAGGAGGGGACGAAGTTCGGGTGGGGGCGAGGCCGGGTGACGACTTTGGGGAAGTCCGTGTAGCCCGAGCGGGTGCACAGCTCGGCGAAGTCGGTCTCCAGCACACCGGTGCACTGGTACTCCTCTGCGGGGCGGGCGGCCGCGTGAAAAAGGGCCGCGGCGGCCGCCAGGGGGCAGCAGAGACCCCCGCGACGCCGCCGACGCCCGCGCCAACCCGCCTTCCCACGCGCCCCAGCAGAGACCTGAGTCTTCACAACCATTTGAAAGGGTGCCATGCGGTGTGAAACACTCGAGAGGAAGCAGAGGAGGGAAGCGGACGCTCGGGGGAAGGGCCGTGAAGGACGTCCCGTGTGCACCGAGCTGGCTCCCCTGCACCGCGCCGCGGGCCAAGGCCATTTCCACCCCTGCTGTCCATTCCCTGCCTGAGCCTCCGCCCGCCACAGATACCCCAGCCCACCTTCTCCCGCGCCCCCTCCTCCTGTTGGGACTGCCTGGGCCCGAAGCGAACCCCTCTCTGCTACCAGTGCAAGCCTGCTGCCTCACGCCCTGGTCTTTTCGGCTCCCCACGCGCATCCCAAGGAGAAGCGGTTCTGGCGATGGGAAGGGGAGCCAGTCCTCGCCAAGGGCCAAGCAGCCTGGAGCTCCTCCGCCACACCACCCAGGCCCCCCGAGGCAGGAGCGCCTGGGGCTGAGCAGAGGGAGGCTGCCCCAGGGTGTATGGGATTGGAAAAACCTGTGCTCAGGCCGTGTCGGGGTGCAGGGCACAGAGGGGGGTTTGTGGGGAGAAGGGTGGGTGAGAGACCCCTTCCTCCTCCATCCAGCCTGGGTACCCAGGGTGGTAGCCCAAGCAGATCCTAGGGAGGGAGGCTGGCTCCCCTCTGCCTGCCCAGGCGTCTCCCTCCGCCGGGAGAGCCTGTGCACTCACACCTCCCGTCTCAGGACAGACAGCCTTGCGCAGCCCTAAGAATGGCCTGGCCGGCCTCTTCAGTTTCCCGGGCGCCTCTCCAGAGCCCCGAATCCACGGGAGAATTTGCATTTCTAACTGGCTCACGACCTGACCGCGCAGTTTCAGAACTAGCTGCCATCGGCTGGGATGTCCTCTAAGCCTATACATTTTCCGATAGCGGCCATCACGCCCTAACCCACGTGAGCCCCACCTGTGCCCCTGCCACCGCACACAGCAGCCACTAGAGTCCCTGGACCTCCGCGTACCCCTCCACCCCAGGGCTCAGGCGCCCCCGCCAGCCCCTTCCCTCCGGCCCTAGGTCCTGAGCCCTCTTCTCTTGTCCACTCACGCTCCCTGCCCCACTCCCCAGGGGGTGGCTCTCATTCTCAGGGCTGGGATACGCCAGAACACCCCCACTTTGCCACTGCAGACGCCTGTCAGCCCTGGGAGGTGCCCCCTTAGCTGCTCCTCCCTCAAGCTCTCCCATCTCCACGAACAGCCCCGCCCAGGGAGCAGTCTTGAACCTGGGGGTCTTTCTTGCTATGCCCCCTCCCTCCCCACCCATCCAGCCCTTCGACAACCTCTTTCCCACCTCCAAGTACTTCTCCAAGGAACCCAGCCCATCCACCCATTGCCACTCTCACTGCCCTATCCCACCTACCGCTGCCCCTGGGTTGTAGAAACAGCTGCAGAACTCAAGTGTCTGCCTCCACTCTCCCCTCTTCCACTCCAGTTTCCATACGGCAGCCATGGTGATGTGTGCATGTGCATGTGTGTAATGCCACTGAGTTCGTACCCAGAGGGGATTCTAACTTGTCTTGCCTTGCCTTGCCTTCTGGAAGACACTCTCTCTAGCCGCCGTGACCTTTCACCCTGCACCAGCACCGATGGGCGGATGCCACCGGCCAGGGCTGGACCACCAAAGCCATTTTCCAAGTCGCTTTTCTTTGAGTCCAGAGATGGGAAGTTCCTGTCCCTCTCTGACTAGCAGGTTTACATCAAGCAACCATCCCATAAAATGCCTCTTTGTGCTCAGTTTGGGCTGGGGTTCTAGCACTTGCAAGAAACACAGCCCTATCCCTGCTGAGGGAATTCTAGTGGTTTCCTTTCCCGGAGAATGCAAATCCCACGAGGGCAGGACTGCCTCTGTCTCACTCCCTTCTGAACCACTCCTGGTGGAGCAGCCCGCGTTCAGAGAGTAATTGTTGGATAAACGAACGAATATCTACGACCTCCTGGCTGCCTCCCTCGTGTTCTTAATCTGATCAGACCTTGCTGTTATCTGTCAGCATCCCAAGCCAGAGCTCAAGTTCAAGTCCAACATCTACCCAGCGGAGATTCAGGAACTCAAGCCGGCTACCGAGCCACGCGTGGCGGTGGGAAGGCGGAGCCGCAGCCCGGAGGCTCGACCCCCCCCCAAACCAGCCGCCCGCGTACCGGGGTTTTTGGGCTCCTCCTCGCCCACTGGCGTCAGGGCGGCCGCCGGTTTCTCCTTAACCGCGCGCTCCCCTTTCTTGGTCACGGCACCGGACGTCTTCTGGGCCCCGGGTCGCTGGGCCCTGGGGGAGGTCCCCGACGCGCTCGGCTCGCTCGACATGCTGGGGCCTTCCGCAGACGCTCCGGGACCCTCGTGGGAGCGGGCAGGCACAAACGGACTCCGGGGCGCTCCCCTCGGGGGTGGCTTTGTCTGGACGTTTCTGTCCTGCCTCCTCTCGGCGGAGCCGCGGCGCCGGCGGCGGTGGGCGGTGATGCCCGCGCGTCCCTCTCCAAGGCAACCGCACGAGGAGGTGGGGCTGCGAAGGGGCCTCTGCATAGCACCGAGAGGCCGACAGGGGGCGCCACAGGGAGCCTGGGAGGCGGGACTAGGGCGGCGCGAGGTTGCTAGTGAAGGGAGAGCGGCCAGGGCGGCCGAGGGTGAGGCCATGGTGGGAGGAGAGGGCGGGTCCCAGGCGGGACCAGAGCGCAGGGAGCGGGCGCCCGGTAATCTTGCATCGCCTGGGACCTGGGGCGGAGCGGCGGGAGTGGTAGGAACCCTGGCAAGTAGGGGGACGCTGGGGCAAGCCCAGGTGCGGGCAGGTCCGCTCTCAGGGCCACCCCCTGTGTTGTGAGGAGACAGCGCCTGATGGCCAGGGCCCAGAGTCCCACCCCGTTGGTTTCTGTCCCCCGCCCCATCCTTCTGCCTCCTGGGAGTCTGGGGGGCCTGAATCCATGGCTGGGTTCATGAGGGCTCTGGCTTTTTGCAAATCTGGGATTCGAAGTCGGCATCTGAAGCCCAGTCTAGACCGCATAGGCTGTGCCGTGCTCTCTGCTGCCAGCCTTCCCGCCTCCAACCTCGAACCCTGCTGGATCCCACCCCTGCCCTGGTGTCCTCCTGCCTCTGAGCCGTCTAAACACTCTGAGTACACGTGTGCCAGTCTTAGCACCCACCAGTGCTCCTGGGCAATTCATCAGCCACTCAGCCTTTTGGGGAACATTTATTGAGTGCCTACTGTGTGCCAAGGAGAACCAGTATGGAGTATAAACAGAGTCCTGCCTTCAGGACTCGTGGAGAAGACTAGGCAAACAGTCACATAAAAAAATACTGCAGAGGGAGGTGGCTGTTCCCCGAAAGGCAGGCAGCTGCCATGGGTGCCGTCACATAAGCGGCCTGCAGGGTGCGCTGTTGCCCTGGGAGGAGGAGGCGCAGGCGGTAACAGGTGAGTGGGAGAGGGGGGCGCACTGCAGACGTCCAAGTCCCTGGGGGAGGACCTGGAGGCCAGCGGGACTGGAGAGGAGTGACAGAAAACACACCTCAGGGTGAGGCTGGACAGACGGGCCAGGCCAGCAGGGCCTCGGAGACCTCCGAAAATGCTGGCCTTTGCCCAAGAGCCAAGGGGGCCCTCGGAGGGTTTCAGGCAGGGAGGAACCGAGCCACCTTGCAGCTGAGCCCTGTGGTGGAGAGGTGACGGAGAGGATGCAGGGACTCCAGCTGGCGGCCACCTCCCGACCCAAGGGGGAGTGTCCGAGGACAGGCCCTGTGCCCGGTGCCCCTCTGAAAGCACGCGTGCACACACGGCCCAGCATATGTGCACACACTTAAAAACCCACCTAAAATCAGTTACCCAGCAACACTCAAAACCCGCCAGTTTCTGTCCACAGGGCCCTGGGGGCCTTGGGGAGCCATGGGGTGAGGACAGGGGGACCAGCTCTCCTGCTGACCCGTGTCTCCCCTGCAGGGACGTGGGAGCCAGGCTCCCTCTCCCCGCGCACATTCTCCATTCAGCAAGTTCATGTTCACAGTCTGCGGCCCACTCCCTGCACCTGGCAGGGTGCATCAGGCCCCATCCCCAGCAGCAAGGGGCAGCTGTGCTGGCCTTGGCTGCACCCTCGTGGCTCCTCAACGGTCCTGGTGCCGAAATGGGGGCGACGGGGGGTGCCGGACTGGTGGCAGGTCGTAGTGGCCGGGGATGTGGCTGTTCTTGGGTGAGTCGTAGTGGCCGGGGGGCAGGCCTGGAGGCAGCGGGGGCTGGGAGCCCACGGAGTCTCGGTCTGGAGACAGAGGGGACAGGACAATGGAGAGGTGACTCTCCCCCTCCCCCACTCTCCTCCCCTCCTCAGACCCTTCTGTCCACAGAGGAGCGGATGGGGCCTGGATCCCACCAGCTGTCTGGGCAGCTCTGGGCAGGGCCTCCCGGCTCCTCCCTGTCTCGATCTCACAGGACACAGGATGCTGCCACCCGCCTTGTTCCCCGCCCTCCTGGGTACCAGTCGTGCCACTCAGCAGCAGCACCCACCATCGAGTGCTCAGCCCCGCGAGCAGGTACCCCAGTGGCTTCTGCAAACCTGGACAGGCTCTGAGGGGCAACGTGGCTCCCCGCCGTCATCGCTGCGGCTTGCTCAGGCCGCCACATCCCGCCTCCTCCTCCTCCCCTCTTGTCCCAGGCCCCTTCAGCCCGTGCCCCAGCGCGCAGCGCGGGGCTCACCGTGGAGCAGAGGGCTGGGCTGCTCGTAGGTGCTGCTGTCTCTCTCTGGCTGGCGGGGCCGCCGCCTCTGGCTGTCGCGCAGCTGAACAGGCTGCCTGGGGGGAGACCCCGAGGGAGGGCCTTTCATCTCCACATAGCTGCTCTCCCGGAGACCCCCTGGCAGGCTGGGCAGGTCCCGGATGGTGGCATATGGGTTCTCACTGCTCAGGGAAGCCACGCTGGCCCCCAGCCCCTCTTCAGAGAGGAGCCCTAAGGACACAAAGAAAAAGTCAGGCCTGGCGGACACCCTGGCTCCCCGGCCCGTCGCGCCCAGGCCAGCACCTTTATTATAGTGTGGGCCAGGGCCGTTACTGTTGCTGTAGCTGTAGCTCCGGTCCAGGCGGCTGCTCCCTGCAGAGGAAGGGGCGGCATGTCGCTCACGGCTGAGCCCCCAGGCCTCCCCCCAGGCTGCCGCCTCTCCTGGAGCTGCCCACGGCCCCGCCACCCCCCCCCCCCCACACACACACACACTGCGAAGGAGCAGGATGCTGGGCTGCACACCCCCGCCCTCACTGGGGGCCAGGCCTGCAGGCACCTACCCCTGTCCAGAGACCCAGGAAGGGGCTCCCGGCGATGCTTCCAGTCGGCAGGCAGGGTGGCATGGTTCTCATGCCCGTGGGCCCCGCCTGGCCGCTCAGGGGCCTGGAGGCTGGCAAAGAGCTGACTGCCCGGAACCTGCCAGGGGCCGGTGCCGCGGGAAGAGGACACAAGGATGTGCTTTCCAGAGTGTAGGTGCACGCCCATCCCCCCACAGAGCATCCACCCCAACCCCCAGGACCAACCTTGTTAGGGGGCGGGGGGTTGGGCGAGCACTGTGACAGGGTGTGGTAGCTGGGGTTTGAGTAGTAGTGACTGTAGCTCGGAGGAACATCTGTAGGACAGGAACAGGGACAAGGTGAGTTCAGGCAGACCAGGGGGCCCCGAAACTTTTTATTCTGTCTCAGGAGCTCACTGACCTGGTCTCCCTGACCTCCCCCTCCCCCACCAGCTGCCATCTCCCCCTGGGGTCTGCACCTGTGCCCACACACTGGCCACCCATTTGTGCCCCGTGTGCACCCACACCGGCTCACCTGGCATGACGTACTCGGAGCCATCTAGTCGCCCACTGGTGTAGGCCACTGCCAGGTGCTGGTGCTCCTTGCCCTTCTGCCAGTGGCGGTAGCCAATGAACAGTGCTATCAGGATCACCACGAGGGAGCCCAGCACGGCAATGCCCACCACAGCGCCCAGCGAGTTATAGGCCACCGGAGAGGTGGGCATCACGGTGAAGGGCTCCTGGCTTCCTGTGTGAGGAGAGGTGGTCACTCGGGATGGCACCTTGGCTCTACTGGTGAGCCCAGGGTGCAGACATGGGAGACGGGCCCAGAAGGGAGACAGGCATGGCTGGAGGGGGCATGGTCCTAATTCCCTGGGGGACCACGGGAGGCACTACGCACTCACCTATCCTGCAGGGTGCACCGCTGTGCCCAGGGGGACACACACAGGCCCCGGTCTCTGGGTGGCACTTCTCTCCAGGGCCACATTGGCATGGCTGGGAGCAGTTGGCACCGAATATCCCCGGAGGGCAGCCTGGAGACAGAGGGCCAGGGAAGCAGGTAGCGATCAAAGGGGCTGGAAAACCATCGTCTCTGCTCTTTGGCACAGGGCTAAGTCAGGGACCAGGGCATGGCGCCCCCATATGTTGGTACCTTCTAAGCAGTGGGGTCCAGTCCAGCCTGGAGGGCACACACAGCTCCCATCCTGGGGGTGGCAGGTGCCACCATGGTGACACTGGCAGGGCTGGGCACAGTTGGCTCCCCAGTGTCCTGGAGGACATGCTAAGGAGACAAGGGCCTGTGTGGCCGGGCAGAGCCACCCCTCCTGGCCAAACCCTCAGCCCCAGCATCAGTAAAGTCTTCGGTGTAGCCTCTGTCTCCCCGAGCCGGGGAGGGCCCACCGCTGATTCACGCTTCCCCCCAGTCCGTCGCTCCCACTCTGCAGACCTGCGTGACCATCTGCCTCCTCAGCATCTGCACTTGGCCTTCTGACAGCCATTTCAAAAGCACACAGCCCGTGCCAGACAACCAAAGCCTTCCAAAGCACCCTGAACTCCTTAACGCTAGACTTTTTCTTTTCTTTCTTTCTTTTTTTTTACATAAAAGAGAACTAAACACCTGTTCTATTTGAGGTATTATTTTTGTGTGTCTGACATTAGCAAGTAATTTCTTTATATATATTTTTACTTGAGAGACAGAGAGAGTTCCCACCCACTGGTTCACTACCCAAATGTCCACAATGGCCTAGAGGCCTCGGGGGTTGAGGGGAGCAGACCAAAGCCAGGAGCAGGGAACAGAATCCAGGTCTCCCATGTCAGTGACAGGTACCCCAAGTACTAGAGGCAGCACCTGCTGCCTCCCAGGGGTGCACATTAACAGGAAGCTAGACTCTGGAGCCAGAGTTAGGACCGGAAGCCCTACGGGATGTGGGCGTACCTAGCAGTGTCTTCACCACTAGGCCGAGGGCCTGTCCCTAGCAAACCGCTCAGCAGGCGTCGTTAGCGGTGTCTGCGTCTATGGAAAACCCTCCGCTGGGCTCTCTGCCCTCTTTGCCCTGGCTGTTGGGAAAACAGCTTCCGTCCTGGTAACAGCCTCTCCCCTTCTCTTTGGAAAATGTACTTAACTCAGGTTTGTTTGTTTGTTTTTTCAGACTAATCTTTGCCATGCTCATCTTCAGATATTTATGTGAGAAAGAAGCCATGTATACATAAATAAGAATAAACTGAAATATGCAAAAGAAAAAAAATAGAACAACACATGCACACCGAGCTCGTGACCTCCCCCACACCCATAAAGCGGTGGATGGTGGGTTCCTGGCCCGCCCTCTGCTGCTCTGCCAGCACCTGGCACACGACCCAGCATGCAGGTGACGCCACCCAAGGATGCACTGAGAGAAGGGGCTCCATCGAGCAGGACGGGGGTGGCGTGGGTCTGGAGACTTCCAAAGCCGGGGCAGGAAAACAGGCCTTCTGTCGCCAGCCCCTCCCCCCCACCCCCACCCCCCAGCAGGCTCACACGCTCAGACACACAAGCCACCACGTACGCTGGGAGCAGTCCGAGCCCGTCCAGCCAGCCAGGCAATAGCAGGTCCCGTCCGAGGGGTGGCAGGAGGAGTGGTTACTGCACTTGCAGGGCACACAGCGCTTGCCGTAGCGGCCTGGCTGACAGGCTGGTGGGGAGGGTACAAGGGATGAGTGGCAGAGGCCAGCCCTCAACCAGCCCTTGGCCCCCATGGTCTGCCCTCCCCGCCCAGCCTGAAGACTGGAGTCGGGAGGAGACCAGGAGGGATAGAGTGGGGGCTTCTGGCACGTGCCACGGCACTGCACCCCGTCCAGGCAGGTGGGGCCGGGGATGGGAAGGAGGCTCACGTTTCTGGCAGGAGGGGCCTCGGAAGCCAGGTGCACACACACAGTTGCCGTTCTCGGGGATGCAGGTGCCCCCATTCTTGCAGGTGCAGGGGTTGCTGCAGTTGGCTCCCCAGAAGCCCTCGGGGCAGGGCAGGTGGCAGCGAGTGCCTGCAGGAGAGGGCGGGAGAGTGAGCCTGGCCTGGGCCCTGTCCTTGGCCATGGCGGCCTTTACTGACACATTTCCTGTGGGATGCAGCCCCCAGCAAGGGCCTGGGGCCTGGACCCCCAGAATGCTCACCCATCCAGCCAGCCTGGCACAGGCAGTGTCCATGAACAGGGTCGCAGCCATCAGAATGGTCACAGTCACAGTGACTGGCACAAGCTTTGCCGAACTGCCCCTTCTTGGAGAGGGAGTGGAGGAGGGGAGGATCAGTGGGCCAGGGCTGCGGTACCCTCCCCCCCACCCCTGGCCAAGGCAAACAGCCTATAAGCACTTACCGGGCAGGGCAGCTGGCAGTGGGCTCCATGCCACCCAGGGGTGCAGGTGCAGGCTCCAGTTTGGGGGCTACAGACTCCCTCATGGGCACACTGGCATCTGGCATTGCAACCAAAGCCCCAGGTTCCAGGCGGGCAGGGCACAGAGCAGTTACCAGGCTGCCAACCTGGAGGAGGAGCCTTGTAGGTAGGCACGGGACCCAGTTCCCCTGCTGAGCAAGCTCGCACTGGGTGTTGGCTCTGCCCGGCTCTATGCTAGGAGCTGGGGTGCTGATGGCACCATCCAAGACAGGCATCTAAACTCTCTATTGGACGCTGAGCAGAAGGCCAGATGACTCACGGCGACACCACCACCCATCCCGGGCCTTGGCTGCCTCTTCTGTGAACTGAGCTGGGTTGGCAGCAAACCCGAATGGGAAAAGGGTCCTCCCATCAGGTAACTCAGTGAGCACAGTGTTTATGTGTAAGACAACAGGGAGTAGAGGGGACTGGAGACTTGAGGGCTGTTAACTACAGAGCCACAATGTTAGCTACAAAGCACAACTCTATCAGGATTCAGTCTCAAGGTTGCCTGTGTGGAGCCCCTGGCAGGGCTGGGAGGCCCTTCCTGGAGCTGCCATTGCCTGTTTCTGTAGGGCTGGCGGTGCGGCATAGCCACCACTGAGGCCCATTCCGGCTGGGCCTTTAAGGACCAGTAGGATCTTTGTGGTTGGAGCGAAGCAAAATGGATATTCCAGGAAGGAAACAGCCTGGACAGCTTCCCACCTCCCAGCTGCTGCCCAGTAAGCTCCTCCCTCATCCTTCAGCCTCTCCCCTGCCCTTGGCCGACCCCCACCCGCGGCCCCGCCCGGAGCCCGCGGCCCACTACCTTCCTTGCAGGCACACGTGCCGTCGATGGGCGAGCAGGCGATGGCATTCTCGCATGAGCAGTGTGCCGAGCAGTTGACCCCGTAAGTGTCAGGGGGGCAGAGGCTAGCGCAGTGAGGGCCCTGGAGGCGGGAGGGCGCACCGGTGAGAAGGGGCGGCCCGGCCTCCCGCGTCGCCGCCCCAGCCCCGATCCCCGGCAGCGGGGCGCTCCTCACCGTGTAGCCGGGTGCGCACCGGCAGAGGCCGCTGTCGGCCAGGCAGACGCCGCCGTGCAGGCAGAGACAGTGTTCCTGACAGCCAGGTCCGTACGTGTCCCGCGGGCAGCTCTCGTTGCAGTGCAGGCCCGCCCAGCCCGGCAGGCACGAGCACTCCCCGTTCATCGGGTGACAGCTGTGGGACGAGGCGCGGCGCTGAGCGGACTGAGCCGGGGCGCGCAGGCCGGCCTCCCTGGCCCCTCCGTGCCGGGTGAGCCGGGCAGTGCAGCAAGGAGCCTGCCAGGGAGCTCGGAGCCAGGTAAGTACAAGTACGGGAACCCAGACCCCTCCCCGTTCCCGAAGCTCCTCCCTTTCCCCCTTCTGTAACACCCGTGCCGCCCTTGAGTACTCCGGTGGCTTCTCCGCCCCGACGGCCACCACCACCACCAAGATTTCGGCCCCTGGCCTCCTGACCCCTTGGCGCCGGGTCCCGCGGCACACCTGACACTGTGCTCCGGGTGGCAGGTGCAGGACGTCTGGCAGTTGATGCCGTAGAGGCCGTCGGGGCAGAGGCGCTCGTCGCAGCGGTCCCCGGTGAAGCCGTGCTCGCACAGACACCCGCCATTGGGCGGGAAGCAGCGGGCTCCGGGCGCGCAGTCGCACGTCTCGGCGCAGTCCTGCCCGAAGCGGCCCACCGGGCATTCCTCGCGGCACCTGGGTGCGCTTGGTTGAGTGAGTCCGAGTGCATCCTCCCTCCTCCCGGCTGGGCCCCTGCCGCTCCCGCCGGCGCCACCACCGCCACTCACCGGTCCCCGGTGTAACCCGGAGCACAGCGGCACTGCCCACTGAAGGGGTCACAGAGGCCGCCATTGTGGCAGTGACATTCCTGGGAGCAGTTGCGGCCATGGAAACCCTCTGGGCAGGGCAGGGAGCAGATGGCACCCTGCAGAAGGGAGAGGTGGACAGAGCCCCAGGGGTCCAGCCCCCAGCCCATGGCCACAGGACTGCTTGAGGCCCGGCCCCACCTAGCCCCCCAACCTCCCTCTCCAGGGTCCACTGCACCCATGCCTCGTCCCTCCTCCCCTCCCCAGAGCCCTGTCTTGCACTAAGGACCCCCAGGCTTCTCCCCGGACTCCCACCCACTGCCCCTCCATACCATCCAGCCAGGTGGGCAGCTGCAGGTGCGCTCCTGAGCCTGGTAGATGCCCTCATTGTGGCAGGGAGAGGTCTTGGGGCATAAGTAGCCATCAGTGCCCCAGAGACAGGGCACATCACAGCTGCAGAATAGAGGGGCTGAGGTCAGTGTGTGAGCAAGCAGTTCCCGCCTCCCCCCAGCCTCCAAGGGCTGGCCACCTGCACATTGCTCTCCCTGGGATGACAGCCTGAGCTCAGGCCCCGGGCACCGACACCTGCCCTGTCTGCTGGCGACCGCACAAGGCAGACTGCCAAGGAGACCGCACAGGCCCTGCCAAGGCCTGGGAACGGCAGGGATGCTCCAGCACCAGCAGGCTGGGGAGAGCCGCGGGCCGTGTAGGTTTCTCAGGCAGCCCCGGCTCCACCTCCTCAGCCTTGCCCGGGCTGTCCCCTCTGGGAGCTGCCCCAGGAAGCGTGCACCGTCTTCCTCCTGCGACTCCCTCCCCAGCTCTCCCTGCACCCTCACCTGACAAGCGGCTTTCACACACACGCTCCCGTCACCTTGCAGCAAGCCCTCCAGCTCGACAAGCTCATAGAGGGTCGGTGCGATCCGCAAGGGAGTGTGGAGCTGGGATCAGGGCGTCGCGTGCATGCCTCGGCGGGGACACGGCCTGCATCCCTGCATAGCCCATGCCTGTAACCTCACGACCTCGGTGTGCTGTCCACACACACACACACACACACACACACACACACACACCCATTACGCACCTGGGCCCAGTTCTCTCTGGGGGGCAGAAGCAGGCTCCGGTCTGGGGATCACAGGGCGCCCCGTGGCACTGGCAGCTTAACTGGCAGGCAGGGCCATAGCGGCCGGAGGGGCAGGACTGAAGGCAGTTCGGGGGCTGCAGGCCAGGGGGGCAAGAGCACGCTCCGCTCTTGGGGTCACAGGAGCTGCTGTTCCCGCAGCTGCAGGGTTTGTCACACTGCGGCCCCCACACTCCCGGGGCACACGCTGCGGGACAAGGAGGGTGGGAGACGGTCATCAGGGGTCTACTGAGCACAGTCTCTGTCCCACAGCCCCACAACCCCCTCCCCTCTGCCACACCGGGATGGGGGGCTCCCGTGGGTCACTGCCTTGGGGTCCTCAGCCCCTGTGCCCTGGCAAGGAGGTCGCTCCCTGGGGTCACCGGTCACTCACCACTGGAGCAGTCGTCGCCCCGCCAGCCTGGCACACACTGGCAGTGATTGGGGGCTACGCAGCGGCCATGGACACACTCCCGGGCACAGACCGCTGGGGCAGACACAGGTGTGAGTGAGGAGGCACTTCTGCCACAGCCCAGCCCCCACTCATCCCCCAGAGCAGAACTGATAACGGAGAGGGGGGTGCTGACCAGGATGGGGGGAGGGGAGGGGGAAAGGGGAGGGGGAGGGGGACCCAAAGGAGCCCGGTAGCCCCACCTGGTGGGGGCAAGGAGGACCCAGCAGGGGGCTGGCCTCTCCCACCCCAGGCCCTGGCCCCCTACAGGACTCACGGACACACGCCCCGTTGCTCTCGTAGTAGCCCCAGCAGCACTTGAGGCGCTGACGGTGGTTCGTCCTCACCGCCTGCCGGTACACGGTCCGGTAGACAACCCTGGACACACCCGGAAGGCGGCCCTTGGTCCTCCACGCCCAGGCCCGACTGCCCCTCCGCACACACTCCGCTGGGGGCCCAGATGACTTCCCGCCTGGCCCCCCAGCACCCCTCACGCACACACATACAATGCATCACACGTGCACGCCCACACACCCACATCCCCCCACATACAACATACCCCATACATACAAGCACGCACATAAAACATACCCCACGCGCACACACACATATGCATCACACTCACAACACACATGCACACTCACATACCCACACATGCCCCCACATACAATGCACACAACAAACCCCGCACACACACACATGCAACATACCTCACGTGCACACCCACACAAGACACACATGCACGCACATCCCCCCACACAACACACATAACATACCCCACACACAACACACACACAGCATACCCCACGTGCACAATGACATGCTCACACATACACATCACACACACATACAGTACACATGCACACCCCACGTGCATACATACACCCACTTGACACACACACACATCCCACACACATACACACACAACATACTCCACATGCACACCCACACTCACATCACACACAACACACATGTGCACAGACATATCCTACACACACAAACACATCCATGGGCACGCCCACAAACACACATGCACATGCATCCCCACACATGCAACACGCACACACATGCAATATACCTCATACATCACACACGTGTGTGCACATACATCCCTGACACATATACAACACACACAACATATTTCATGTGCACACCCACATAACATGTACACACATACAACACACCACACATGCATGCATCCCACATACAACACACATGTGCACAACCACATGCAGACACATACCCACGTGCAAGACACGTACAACATGTGACACACCTGCACAGACATCCCCACACACATACAACACACACAACATACCCCATGTGCACACACACACATGACACATGTGCACACATATCCCACACATACACAACGCAGATACAATACACCACACATCCCACATATATACATCACACACACACATACAACATGCCCCATGCAACATACAACACTGCGCACAGGCATCCTGAACACACACACAAGCCACGTGTCCACAGCCCCCACACACACATCCCGGACACGCACCACACACAGCCACACCACACCCTGCAGGAGTGAGCACCCTGAGGCCAGACGTTTCAACGGGAAAGGTTCTCAGAGGAGGAGGGTGCAGAGGGCCAGGGCCAGGCTGAGGAAGCAGCTGGGGCTGCCCCGTGCCCAGGGAGGGGATGGGGCACTCACGTGGGCCGGGGGCAGGAGTGGGGGCCCTCTGAGGCCTCGTCGCAGGGCTCTGAGGGGAGCAGGCTGAAGGGTCGGCTGTAGGACTCCTTGATAGTAGTGGTGAAGCTGTGAAGACAGGAACAGGGTCAGGGACCAAGGGGGGGCCGAGATGGTGGCGAGCACAGCAGGAGGCAGGGGCCTGAGAACAGGCCGTGGGGGGTAATCACCACCCCACGAGACGGGCACGCTCCCCTACGCCTGGGGTGGAGCTCCCTCCCGGGATGGAGCTCCCTCCCACCCCCGCCACGCCTGAAGGGCTCCTCCCAGGACTTCGAGCTCCCTGGGACCCCTCCCATCAAGCCCCCTCTCCATTTTTCTCTCCTCCACCTCCCTGGTGACTAGAACTGACTCCCGGGCCCAACCATGGAGATGAAGCTCACAGCTGGTCTTTTTTTTTTATTATTATTATTGTTTTATTTTATTTTATTTTATTTATTTGATAGAGTTACAGACAGTGAGAGAGAGAGAGAGAGAGAGAGAAAGGTCTTCCTTCCGTTGGTTCACCCCCCAAATGGCCGCTACAGCTGGAACTGTGCCAATCTGAAGCCAGGAGCCAGGTGCTTCCTCCCGGTCTCCCACGCAGGTGCAAGTGAGCCATGGCACCGGCCCCCTCTTTGTTTAATTTTTTTTTTTTTTTTGACAGGCAGAGTGGACAGTGAGAGAGAGAGACAGAGAGAAAGGTCTTCCTTTACCGTTTGTTCACCCTCCAATGGCCGCTGTGGCCGGTGCACTGCGGCCGGCGCACCGCGCTGATCCGAAGCCAGGAGCCAGGTTCTTCTCCTGGTCTCCCATGTGGGTGCAGGGCCCAAGGACCTGGGCCATCCTCCACTGCACTCCCGGGCCACAGCAGAGAGCTGGCCTGGAAGAGGGGCAACCGGGACAGAATCCGGCACCCCGATCGGGACTAGAATCCAGTGTGCTGGCGCCGCAGGTGGAGGATTAGCCTAGTGAGCCGCGGCGCCGGCCAATTCTTAAAAACATTTGAGAATCCAGTGCTGTGATGCTATGCCACAGGTAAAGTCACCACCTGCAACACCAGCTTCCCATAAGGGTATCAGTACAAGTCCCGGCTGCTCCACTTGCAATCCAGCTCTCTGCTATGGCCTGGGCAAGCAGTGGAAGATGGCCCAAGTGCTTGGGCCCCTATACCCATGTGGGAGGCCTAGAAGAAGCTCCTGGCTCCTGGCTTCAGCTTGGTCCAACCCCACCCATTGTGGCTATCTGGGGAGTAAACCAGTGGATGGAAGACCTCTCTCTCTCTCTCTCCCTCTCTGTCACTTTTTCAAATTAATAAATCTTTAAAAATACTTATTTATTTGAAAGGCAGAGAAATCTTCTATCCATCCACCAGTTTACTCTCCAAATGCCTGCAACAGCCAGGGTGGCAGGGACCCAAGCACTTGAGCCATCATCTGCTGCCTCCCAAGCAGATTAACAGGAAGCTGGACTAGAAGTGGAGGAGTCAGGCTTTGAACCAGGCACTTCCCTTGATATGCGGGCATCTTAACCCACGGCACCACGACACCTGCCCGAGTGAAGCATTTCTGGGAGATTCTGCCCTGGGGTTCGTTATCTAGTTCTGTCCCTGTACTCCACCTCCCTCCCTGCAGCCAGCCCCACCCCCCACCCCCACCCCCCCCGCTTGCTCCACAATGAATGGCTCCTACCCTGCCCACGGGGAAAAGGACGGGGGTGGGGGGGAGACGAGGTCAGAGACAGAGTCAGGAAGGGAGGCAGAGAAGGAACCAGGGAGGGAGCCCCGGGAGGGACACCCTGGGGGGCTGGGGCTTGGTGTCCTCACCAAGGGGCCTCCTCACCTCTCCCAGAAGCTGCAGACATTGGGATCAGTGGGACTGAGAGTTGTGGCTGGCCCCAGGCCCAGGCCCAGGAGAAGGAGGCGAATCAGCGGTGGTGACATTCAGCACGCGGCCACAGGGCCAGGGGCAGAGCAGGTGAGGGACACCGTAGGCAGCAGCCTGGAGGACCACATCTGTGCAGATGGAGGCAGTGGGGGTGCAGAAGGGATAAGGCTGCTCCCAGGGCCCCAGCTCCCCTGGGATCTCAGTGCCCACACCTCTGCGTCTTTGTGTTCCGATACCTGCAGCGCTCATCTCTCAGCAGCGACCTCAAGGTCCACCCCCTCTTCTCTGCTCGGCTCCCTGCCCCAGCCATTCCTTCCGGGACCTCTGGCACCAGTGCCCCGTACGCCACCATTCTCTTGCCTGTTCCCTGGTCATGACCTCCAGGGGCCCAAACCCAGTGCCTCTTATCTCCACCCAGCCCCCAGCCCAAGGTGTGAAACCAGAACCAACGAGCAGAAGTTACGAGGGAAGCCGACTTGGGCTCCATTAAAGGGATTTTCAGGAATGGCATCAGCCACTACAGGTGGTGAGCTCCCCGTCGCTAGATATATGCAAGCAGAAGCCAAACCCACCCTGAGGAAATGCTGTCAAGAGTTTTGTTGCTCTGTGGGGATGCCACACTAAATGAGGCCACGAGGGAAGCTTGCAATTGCCACAGGAAACAGCTGGCAGAGGTGCAGGAGGTGCAGGTGGTGCGGTTCCCCAGCGGTCAGAGGGGCAGTGAGCAGTTAGATCTAGTCAGTACACCGCAAGGGAGCGGTGGGCAGGCAGGAAGAGCCAGGCGCTAACTGGCCGCTGCCCGGAGACCACCCCCCGGGAGATGGAAGGTAGCCTGCCGTGGCTGGGGGCCTCTGTTTACTGCTACGGATTTCCTCCAGGGACTTCCTCCTGCCAGGTGCCCAGGTGGCGTCCCTGGAACTCGGCCGTGGGAGGCTTCTCCCCACGCCCAGGGCCGGTTGCTAGATATTTGCCGCCCACTTCCGGTGCTGTCACCTGAGCAGGTGCCCAACCTGGCGCGGATGTAAAGAGAAGCCCCCTCCTTCCTCTGCCCACCAGCTGTGTCTCCGCAGCCCTGGCCTCACCCACCCGTGGGTGGGCAGGCCTGGCCCTGCAGGCCGCTCCACAGCATTCCTGAAACCCGGCCCGGCTCCCGCTCTCTACTTCCCTGAGGCGCCGACATCTGCTTATAATTTCTCCAAGAAGAAAGGTCATGCGTGCTGGCCCCTTATCCCCATAAGGATCTCTGGAATGCCTGCTCCCGGCCCCACCCCGCCCCCCACCCCCGCACTCCCAGGGTCGCCACAGCCCCCTCCGCTTCCCTGCAGGCCTGGGAGTGAGAGAGGGGCTCCCTAGCTTAACCTCATCTCACCCGCTGCGCCCCTACCCTTCCTCCAGCCCGAGCACAGCTGCCTCCCCCTCCCTGCAGCCTCAGACCTGCCGAGCTGCGGTGCCCCCAGGCCACCCAGGCCACCCTGCCCGAGTCACCCTCTCCAGGGCAAGCCTCCACCTCCCCCCCACCCCAGCCCCTGAGAACTCACCAGCAGGGCCCTGAGGGATTCAGGTGCACCAAGGGTTGGCAGGGGCCTGGGAGGCTGAGAGTGTCCCGGAGGTCCCCGCGCTCAGGACATAGAGCCTGCAAACAGGAAAGAGGGCCTGGCTGGGGATGCGGGGACGGCAGGGATTGTGACCCAGGACAGTGGCAGTGCCATCCTCCCACCATCCTGAACACAGCAGGCGGGAGGCCTTCTTTCTAGTGCCCACTCTGGGTGGGGGGCACTCAGTCCTGTCCCCAAGGAGCCAGGCCACAGTCAGGCGTGCCCTCCCTTGCCCCCATAGTCTCTCCCAGTGCAAGACATCCACACACACACACCCCCCACATCACCGTTCCCAGCTGGTTGCTTGTCCCAGCGTCCTCAGATAGTCCCCTCCCACCACTGCCCCGCTCTAGCCCCCTCATCTAGCCCAGTGCCCACCTGCAGAGCTCGCCCTGTCCCATCCCAGCTTTCTCCCCACCCTACCTCAAGTGTGCCTGCCAGCCAAGGCCACGGCCAGGCTCCCCTCTTCCTGCACCCCGACTTCTGGCCCCTGCCCGGGAGCCGTGTCCTCGGTTTGCAGCTCAGCCTGTCTGCAGCTGGGCCCATGGCCCTTGTCGCTGCATGAGCCGCATCTCCTAAGCCACACAGCGCGTTCCCAGGCTTCCCCCTGCCTGGCTCTGTCCCATACCTGCCCCTGGCCGCGGGGAGGCTGACAAACCGATGGCTGGAGGGTCTTGAGGCTCAGGGAGGCCTCCTGACCCAGCCCTGACCAAGCCCTTCTTCCCTCTCACACCACTCCCTGCCCCTAGGCCCTGAGTGGGCGCCCAGGTCCCTGTCACCCTGGAGGTATTCTCCTGGGGGGCTCTGGGAAGGACCTGAAGAAGGACTCGCGCCCCTCCCCCAAATCCCTGGCCCCTGCCAGCTGGGGGGCGGGGGGCTTCATTGTTTTCTGAGGTCCTCAGGGTGGGGCTGGAGTGCGGAGGAGGCGTCAGCTGGCCAGGCTGGGGCTGGAAGCCAAGGCAGGGTCAGGCGAGACCAGTAGGTGGTCAGCAGGGAAGGGAGAGAGGGGATGGGGCCGGGGCAGGGGAGCGGGGGCCTTGAAGCCTGGCCCTTCTCATCTCCTGGTCTCAGAGGCTGGGCACCTGCGGCTGTAGCCCGAGCTCCCCCAGCCCACACCCACCCCAGCAGCGGCCCCTGTGATGACACGCCTCAAAGGGGTGTCAGATGACTCCTGGCTTCCCCACACTGACTGGGGGGCCCCTGAGCTCCCCACTGCAGCTTGCTCCTCCTCCTTTTCATACCAAGACCCCCTCTTCCCACACTCAACCCCGTTTCTGGCTTGAGAGACCCACACGCCTTCTCTCACAGCAGGAACAGGGGCACGCGGCCAGGCCCGCTCCCCACGCTGGGACAGGCAGGGTGCGGGGCCACTGACAAGCGTCATCTTGTCAAGTTGTCTCTGGCCCTCTGCGGTAGTGAGAGCCAAGCACCGAGCACCAAGCACCAAGCACCAAGCACTGAGCACCGTCCACACTGCCCAGGAGGGAGCAGGCGCAGCCGTCAGCAACCTGCCCGTGGCCACAGAGCCAGTCATATTGGATACGGGGGTCCAAATCCAGGCGGCTGGCAGGGGACTCCCAGCCCAGAGGGGAAGCCTGAGTACAGGCTCTGTGGTAGCCTAAGTTATGGTGCTGCAGAGTTGAGAGGGGGCTGGGCAGGGGCAGGGGAAGAACCGTCAGAGGCGTGGGAACCCAGATGCCTTTGCATCCTGACCGAGCCTGCTGCCTCTCTCCCCTCCACCTCCGAGGCGCAGATGGCCCCAGCATCCCTGCCCTGGGGCCCTCCCCGCCTACACAGCGCCCAACCCAGCTCTCCCTCCCTGCTCATCTCCACACTCTGGCATGGGGCCCCAGGCACCCCCCAGGAGGCCAGGAAGGAGTCCAGGGCCTCCAGGAGTAGGGGCAGAGTCCCCACTGGATATAAGAGGACCTGCCGTGATGGAACGTGGAGTACGAGTGGGGCTGATGAAAGTGAGACAGCAGGAGGGACTTCCCTCCGGCTCCTGTCCAGCTCCTCTGCAAGTCATGAGGGTGGCCCTCGAGCCCTGGGCCCCGACCCTGCCAGAGTTCAAGGCTCAGTGTGAATCCCAGTTGGGCTCCTCTGTCTCCAAAAGGGGGGTGGAGTTTGTACTTCCATCCTAGCACAGTTGTGGGGATTAAATGAATGAAGACAGATAATGTGTTCAGCACCACTAAGGTGCTTAGAGGTAATTGAGCCAAAAGCTTAATTAATCTTCGCTGTCTCCATGACAACCTCTCAGCCTCACCCCTCCTCCTCCTGCACCCACCCCGGCCCCTCCCACTCGCCTTGGCACTGCCGCGCCTTTTGGGTATTCATTCCAGGAAAAACTGTCTCTCTTTTCTCTGTAGAACCCCCAGGATGATCCGGGAATGGGAAAGGAGCAGCAAAATGCTGACAGAGAAAAGAGGAAGCGGGGGTGGGAAGGGGCCGTGCTCCCCTGAGAACCTGATCCCCCCGAAGGATGGGCTGCCGGCCAGGTGCATCTTCAAGCCAGCAGCGGTTGACGAGGCAGGAGGCCCGGATTCTGCTGCCCCAGCCCTCAGCCTCAGCACCAACCCGCTCCCACTGCCCCGCCTCTGTTCTCCACCTCCCCCCCCCCCACTTCCCATCTTGGAGTCCAAAAGCTCTAGTCGTGTCTCTGTCACTTACAAGCCGTGTGATCCGTTATGTCACGCGATCCACCTCCAGCTACAGCCTGCTCGTTCGATGTGCGTGATTCACACACAGAACCGCCCAAGCCCCACGCTCTCTTCCTTGTCCTTTTTGACTTTTGTTCTTCATCAGAAACTCTCTATCTGCCTTTTCCCCTCTTCCTCCAGCAGTTTCTTCTCTTTCCTGTTCTGTTTCAGAAACTGCTACGTACAGTTGTGTAGTGTGTTCACTGCACGCGGACCTCCACCGTCCAGGGGGATGTGGAAATTGGACTCCAGCCACGATCCACTTACCAAGCTGTGTATCTTAGCTTGGCGCTACCGCTAGCTTGCCCTACAGCTCATCTTTCTTGTTCCCTGTCTGTGTGGCCATTTCTCTGTGCCCCTGGCCCTTTCCCAACCTATCTTTGCCCTGGAGACCAGATCCCTTAGCCCTGCCCACTCTGCAGTGAGATCCTGGTTTAAAGACTCTTCCCAGGCATCCCCATAGGGGGCGCCACCAGCAGCTTGGGCCACATGCCACACAGTACGCACATGTGCACGTTCACACACACAAGCACAGAGCCCCTCCTACAGCCAGCCACGCCAGGCCCTCGGCACGCCAGGCATGTCTGCCGGATGGAGGAACAGGAAGCCTGCGTGTGTGCCAGAGGCTGGGCGGGAAGGGGACAGGGGTGAGGGGCCGGCCTGTGCTCTCTGTGGATCAGGAAACAGAAGCTGGAGGGTCCTCGCTCCGACCTGTTTACTCATCAGGAAGCAGGGATTCTGATTCACCCAGCGTCCACCGTGCACCTCCCCAAGGCCGACGCCACTGCCAGTCTCCTGCTCGCCACCAACCACCGTGGGCCGTACAAGTGGTTGCAAGCCCCATTTCCCAGGTGAGGCAAGGCAAGGCAAGGCCTCAGGTAGCATGACTTGCTCAGGTACCACCGAGCCACCAGAGGCAGTAGAGGACAAAGCAGGGGGCAGGGGGAACCCCTGAGGTGAGTGGCCAGGAAACAGCTCCCCCTCTGGCCACCTTGTTCACCGCCACCCCTAGATTACCTTCAGGAGGTGCAGCTCTGCTCTGGCCATTTCCCGGCTCCACCACCCTCTGTGGCTCCCCGTACCATACAGGAAAGGGCACCCAGGGGCTGGCCCCACCAGGAGTCCAGATTCGGGCTCGCCAAACTCCCTGCTCGCATCACACTGGACGGGCAGCTTGCTGCCCCACTTGCCTCTCACCACAGCGCCACCTCTGGCCAGGCCTCTTCCACACAGCCGGCTGGCTCAGTGGCTCCAGCCTCGACACAGGCACTCAGCAGTCGCCAGGTGCCCCCCTCCACCCAAAGGAAGCCTGGCTGGTGCAGACTGGACACGGACACACCTCCAAAGCCTGGCACCTCCCCAAGCCCCAGCCGGAGTCCAGGCCAACCCAGGAGTTCCCGGCTCTGGACTGGGCAGTCTGGCGGACACCCCCATCTTGGGGCTGCTGGTTTCCCGCCAGGCCACAGCCCCTCCATCTCCCTCTCTCCCAGGTCCTGGTAGTCGGCCTGCATGTCTCCTCCCGGCTCCCATCCTAGGAGCTGTGTTTTCGTGAGGTCTGTCTGCTTCATGGGCCGGGGCTCCATGGGGGCAGGCACCCCTCTGTTTTCCTCTCGGCAGCCTGGGAGCCCCTGCAGCCTTCGTGAGCCCTGGCTGCACTGATCCACTCCAAAACCTTCCCTGGCTCCATCAGGCCTCAACTGCACTCTGCGGGGGGGGGGGGGCAGGGATGCTCAGAGCCGGCGGCCCCTCCCCAGCTCACTCCCAGCCCCAGACTCTCCAGACACAGGACACGTCATGGAGGGTGAACTCCCCAGCTGAACAACGCCACGGCAGCTGCAGAGCTGGCCGCCAAACTCCTCTGGGATGCATGCAGGGAGATGCAAGGTGCCCTCAGCCGGGGCTGCCCAGTCTGGGGACAACACTTCCCCTCACTGCCCACTCCACACGCCCCCTCCTCACCTGAGCGGCTGCCCCTCACCCCACCCCTCAGCAGGAGCCCGAGTGAGCCTGGTGCTGCTTCTCGGGCCCTGCACCTTGCCACGGTGGGTGCTGTGAACACGTGGGCACCCTCGTGACAGCTGCGCGGGAGGCTGGCTCCTGGCTGGCCGTTCTCTCCGCAGTGCCACCAAGTCAGAGCATTGTGCCTCCCGTGGTCTGGGTGAACAAAGGGCCGGGGAAGGAGGATCCAGGATTTGTCTCAGGCCACAGAGCCGGCCTCTGGCAGGGCAGCGGCTGGGACCAGATCTGTCCAGCACCGCAGCCTGGCTGCCCCTCTGCTCTCTCCTCCTTGGTTTCTGACTCGCCCTCTCCCCCTCCCTCTCTCCCCCTCCCTCTCTCTCACCTGCCTTGCCTTCTCCCTCGAGGTCTCTACTCTGCCGTCCCACCTCCTCACCCCCGCCCCGGGTCATCTTGTTTCAATGTCTGTGTGCCCCTGCCAGTCTGTTTCTGTATCCATCTCTTTCTCTCCTCCCCTGCCTTCTCTCCCCCTTCCTGCTGGCTTCTCCCAGTAGGTCAGGGGCCAGGAGCCTCGTGAGCCCCAGCAGCCCGGAGCACAGTAGAGGCCCTGCCTGGCTGCGGCAGGGGGAAGAGGAGGCAGAGGCGGCCCAGGACCCCTATCTCTCTCCAGGTTTCCCACTGGTGCATGGGACTGCCTGGGGAGTAAGCTTCCCCTTCTGGGAGAGCCTGATAGGGAATGCTGGTGGGGGGGAGGGGTGGGGGGCTGGAGAAAGATGCCAGTGTTTGGCACTGCCTCCCAGCGAAGAGAGGAAGCAGAGAGGCAGGCCTGGCCAGCTCAGCTCCCACCAGCAAGCAGGGAATATGACAGCAGACTGGAGAGGCCCTGGAGGTGGGAGAGGTGCAGCAGGCAGGGGCACTGTCCCCCAAGCCCTGCTCCCTACGCCCACACACAGGTCCCACACCCTTCACCCCAACCCCAGGCCCAGAACTGACTCCTGGCCCGATCCCGGCTGGAGCTCAAGGTCTGGCCGAGCCTGGGAACCTCGGGCCAGCACAAGTTGTTCCTGTCCCTGGGGACTGAGGCCACAGCCCAGCCCCGGGAGAGGCCACTCCTAAATGGCCCCAACAGGGGGGCAAGAATCCACTGGTAGAGGCAGGCGTCCGGGGCAGGGAGCAAGGGACAGCCCTGGGGGTGGAGGAAACCTGGGTTACTGGGCCCCCCGGCCGGGGCCTGGCTGTTGGTGCTGCCTCTGGTCATTGCCCAGGGAGCTTTCTGAACTCTCAGATGCCAGAGACCTTGAGCCAACCTCCTGGCCCGCACCACCGTGCAGCACGCTGCATGAGGCAGGAGACAGGCTGCCGCCCCTCCTGGCCTCCCCGGGGCCTCTTGGGTACCCTGCTTTTAGAAATAGGATGCCACCAGGGCCCCACAGCAGAGAGTGGCAGAGGCCAGGTGGGTGCCCAGCAGCCTCCCGGCCAAAGTGGGTGCTCTTGGCACTGCCCTGCCCCCAAGCAAGGAGAGGACCCACTGTCCCCTCCTCTCAGCAGCCCTGAGAAGGGGCAGGCAGTCAGAGGCTACCCTAGGCTCCCAAAGTCGCTTCCAGGCCACCAGGTGTCACCAGGAGGGAACTCCTCCCCCAGGTCACCCCTTGGGCCCCTCTCTGGACTACAGCCTGGGAGAGGACCTGCCCGACCCGCGGCGGGGCCGTGGAGGGGACACTCACCTGTCCGGGCCCCTTGAATCCGCAGGCTTGGGGTGGGGACCGCCGGCCTAGAGGGGCCGAGGACTACAGCGAGGGCCCCCGCGCGGAGCCCCAGCCCGACTGCGAGAGCCGCAGCGCAGAGGCCGAAGGACGCGGATCGCAGGACGGGGAGGGGCGCGGAGGGGCGGGGGGGCAGGAAGGGGGTGGGAACTCGGGCCCTGGCCAAGGCAGGAAGTTTTGACAAGGAAACCGGGAGCGGGGGAGGGGAGATCCAGAGCTCCCGGGAGGGAAAACTGTGCTGGGGGTGGGACCCCAGAGTGCGGGCGCGGGGCGGGACGCGAGCAGAGCCGGTGAGGAGGGGAAGGGAAGGGCAGGGGCCCTGGCCGCGTTCCCCCGCGGCTGCCCGCGCCCTGTGCGGTCTGGGTCATTGAACCTCTGGGCCTCAGCTTTCCTATCCGTGAAGTGGGGCTGTGGGGAGGGTACACGTCGGACACCCTCTAGTGCGCTCGACATCTTATCAAGGACGCACCCTGGGGCCGACGGCCGCATCCTAGTCTGGGAGCGGCCTCCTGCTCGCTCCCGCCGGCCGGGTGTGACCCCGGGAAGCGGTGTCCGCCTCTGCCCGCCCCTGCGGGCTCCGCGCCGGGTGCCTCCGTCCGCGGCGGCTCGGGCGCCGAGCGAGTCCGGCGGGCGCCACCTTGCGGCCAGCGGCCACCCCCGCCCGCCCGCAGAGCGCCCCGGGCGCCTTTCCCTATCAGTGTGATAGCGGCCAGCTTTCGCTTTCGCCCCTTTAGCCCTTCCGGCGAGTTGACTCACGTCGTCCTCAGCTCCAGGCTCGTGGCATCCCCGGGCGCACGCTGGCGCCTGTGAGGAAGCCGACGTCCCGAGGGCTGAGCGCCCGGCAGGCGCACGCTTGGAGCAGACGGCCGTGGTCCGTGGGTTGCAGGGCAGGCGCCCCAGAACCGGTGCAGCGGACACAGCGGCAGGAGCCCCCGCAGAGCCGCGCGCTCATCTCTCCCGGGACACTTTTTACTGCGGTGTCATTGACACACAGCTGTTCAAACGGACCCACTTAAAGTGAACAATTTGATGCATTTTCGTTTTCTTGGATTTTTCTTTTTCTTAGCGAAATCCACATAACACAAGGGTATCATTTTTGGCATTTTGAGTGCACAGCTCAGGGGCATTCAACACATGCCACGCGTGCAGCCGTCAGCCCAATCCTTCCCAGAACTTTCTCACAGTCCCAGCTGAAACTCGACTCACCCAACAGTAACTCCCCACTCCTTCCGGCCCCTCCCCCTGGGAACCACTCTACTCTGCGTCTCTGTGAATTTCACTGTTCTAGGTAACTCAAATAAGTGGAACTGTTCAGCATTTATCCTTTTGTGCCTGCTTAGCTACTTAGCATGTCTGGTACAGTCTGACAAAAGTGTTTATCTGCATAACCACCAATAAAAATCCCAATGAAAACATTTTAATGTCCATTTCCTCTCGAAGTTTAATATTTCCAAGATTTTTAAAAGGCAAAGTGACAGAGAGGGAGGGATCTCCCATCTGCTGGTTCACTCCTCACATGCTACAATGGTCGGCTGTGGTGCAGACTGAAGCCAGGAGCTCCAAACTCTATCTGGGTCTCCCACATGGGTGCAGGGGCCCAAGGACTTGAGCCATCTTCTGCTGCTTTCCCAGGCCATAGCAGAGAGCTGGATCGGAAGTGGAGCAGCTGGGACTTGACCTGGTGCTCAAATGGGATGTCAGCAGGACAAGTGGCTGCTTAACCGGCTGCACCACAGCGCCAGCGCCCAAAGTCTGCCTGTTCCGCTCTGCAGACAATGCCCCGAACTCCATTCTCATGCCCAGCTCACCGGAGATTCGTTTGTTCTAGAATTCCCACATAAATGGAAGGATACTGCGCGTGCTCACTTACGCCTGGCTTCTTGCACTCACACAAAGCTCATCCGTGGCTCCAGGCTCTTTTTCGTGAGCGGTGTCCCACCGTAGGGAGGCTGAGCCTTATCTTCAAGCTACCCGATGGGCCCTGGGGCTTCTGCACCCCGGGGAGCATTGTGATTAAAGCTCCTGTTCACATTCGTGTACTAGTCTTTGGATAGCAGTTAGGAACTCTGTATTCCAGTCTCGAGTCCTTTGCTTACTATGGGTACTAATAAGCACCGCGATCTGAGAGACACACAGTGTTTAGTTGGTGCTTGGAGGGCTGGGGTGGGGTGCGCGCGCGTGCGTACAGGGCACGAGACTGGAAGGGCGGCTGTGTCTGAGCAAGCGAAGACAGCAAGGTCCAAGGTTGACTTCCGTGCCTTCAAGACTGTCCAGCAGGGGGCAGCAGAAACCAGAGCGCAGCTCGAGGGCCGGCGGCCAAAGACCATAGAGTTGCAGCCTGTCAGAGGCCAGAAGGGCCTTTAGAGTCATGGATCAGCACCTTGGAGGAGGCGGATGGGAACACCGAGGCCCAGAGAGGCCGGAGGTCGGGCCCTCTTCCCTCCGGTACTCAGCTCATCGGACGCCTTCGCAGGCCTCGTCCCCGCTCCCCACCCCATCTCAGTCCTGTTTAAACCTACTTCCCTCCCGTGGGTGGAAAGCATCTTTGTGCTGCGGGGACTGGCACGAAGCAGGTGCTCAGTAAACACGAGTGCGCCTCGCTGCCGCGCTGGGCCTCTCTCGGTGGCTCCGTGGCCCCCGCTCTGCCGCGCGGAGGATGGGCGTCGCGGGAAGGCGTCCCACGTGCTCGCTCATCCCTCTGTCCCTCCAGCGCTGCGCCCGGGACTCAGAGCAAATGGCCGAGATCTGACAGCCACCGCTTTTATTAAAGGAACGCCCACAGATGCCCAGCCCCTCCGTTCCGACGTTCATGTGTAGTAACGTACTTCGGTGATAAAAACCCCTTGTCCTCAAAGAGCCCACACACTAATCGGCGAGAGTCAAATACGCGTTTGTTCTTTCAATAAAGAGCTACACGCAGGCACTTGGGGCTACAACTGTGAACGAAATAGACCAGACTTCCTGTCTAAATATGGAAAGAAAAAAATAAATGAAGCTTACATTCTGGTGGTGGTGGTGGTGGTGAAGGGATGATAAAGGGACGAAATCAGTAAAGTGATGAAAAGGAAAACCAGGCCAGAAAAATAGTACAGGAGAGGGATTAGGGGGTGCTGGGGGTGTGGGTTTTTGGAAAGGTAACCTCTAGGTGAAGGAGGGAGCCAAGCAGATTTCTGGATGGAGAGCATTCCAGGCAGGCGGAACAACAAATACCACAAGTACAAAGGCCCTGAGGCCACAGCAGGGTTCAGCCCAAAAAACCGTGTGGGTGGGGGTGTAAGACAGCTGCAGCAGGGGTCATATCCCACAGGGCCTGTTCGGCTGTGGGAAGGGGAGAGGGTGGAGGGGCTGCTCGCATGAGGTGGGGAACCATGGGGGGTTTTGGAGCAGAGGAGGCATGCACTCCAACTCGGGTTTTCAGAGAATGTGGCGAAGTAGGTAAAACCACTGCCTGCAGTGCCGGCATCCCATATGGGCTCCAGTCCAAGTCCCGGCTGCTCTACTTCTGATCCATTTCCCTGCTAATGCGCCTGGGAAAGCAGCAGAGGATGGCCCAAGTGCCTGAGCCCCTGCACCGACATGGGAGACCCGGAGGAAGCTCCTGGCTTCTGCCTGGGTTGTAGCCATTTGGGGAGTGAACCAGTGGATGGAAGATTCTCTCTCTCTCTCTCTGTAACTTTCAAATAAATAAATCTTAATTTAAAAAAAAAAAGAATGTGGTGTTGAGAACAGGCAGAGGAAGAAGAAGCAGGGGTGGACACAGGGGGCCACTTAGGCTGCTGGCGAGCTGTTGTAAGTGGCGGTGGTGGCTGGGCTGGTGGAGGTGCCGAGGCGTGGACACTGCAGCAAGGGCCAAGGGAAGGGGTGGGAGGAGTCCTAGAGGCCGCCGCCCGGGGGCGGGGGGAACGGCCCAGAGCGGCTGGCTCCCAGGAGAGGGCCAGAGCTGCTCTCCCCTCCACAGGCTGAATGCCAAGGCACTCCCTGCACACCCCAAAGAGACGCACTGGCCTGAACACACAGACAGAGCCAGGGCGGCCTGTGCCCACACAGCACAGGGCGGGGTGCGGGGTGGCTGGCCAGGGGCCAGGCTGCCAGGAGCAGGAAAGCCCCACGGGGATAGCGCATTCTTGTGGCTCCCCTTCCCCTCCAGCCAGGCTGGTGAGCCTTCCCTGGGCGCTGCACCCCTCTGGCCCCTCCCTCACTCTCCCAGGTCTTACTGTATGTAGGGGTCCCTGAAGATAAGCCAGGACCCCCCAGCTGCCCACCCTTTAGCCAGACGCCCCAGCCCCTGCTCCTGGGTGGTCCCTGGTCTGAAGCTGCCCACAGGCCCCCCAGCCCCCGTGCCTCCCCCTCCCCCACCCCAGCCTGCCTGGCACTCCCACTCCCATTCCTCACCCCCCCACACACACACACACTCTAGCTGTAATCACAGCTCAGCCCAGTCCTCCCTCCTGTGAATAATTGGGGCTGATTTAGGGGCTATCAGGGGAGGGGGGCTAATGGAGTTCGTGGGGGGCCGCCCTGGTGATGAGGGGAAGGTTGAGAGGCAATTAGCGGGCTGACAGCCTCGGGAGTCACCTAATGCGCCTGTCTGTCCACAGGAAGGGCTAGCGAGGGGCCGCCCGCCCCACCCCCACACCTAGGGATGCACTTGAACTTGAGGAGGTCCTGCCCCTCCCTCGGCGTAGGTTGGAGGCTGCATGGCAGGAGAGCCTTCCAGGAAAACAGGGCAGGGGCAGGAGAACTGGAGAAGGCGGCTGGGGGCACTTTGGGGCTAAGTCGGGAGCTCCTGGGCCCCCACAGCCACGCACCCCAACACACACACACATGCACACACACACACACACACATGCACGCACGTGGCTCCAGCTGAATCCTGTCCCTCGCTGGGGACCAGCTCTGATTAATACCAACATTAGCCCTGAACCCGCGCCCCTCCTGGCCTGCCCGTCATTAATTACCTCCTCTCCCAGCCCAGCAGAGGGATGCCGGCTCCTCTGGGGCCAAAGGACCGGAGCTTCTGCCCCCTCCCCAAGAGGCCCCCTGCCCCCTCCTCCCTGCTTCTGAAGAAGGGAAGACAAGAGAAAGAAAGGGGGTGGGGTGAGGGTGAGCTTGTACCTCCGTTCCCATCGGCCCACATCCCCAGCCCCTGCTGCTGCCCCCACAGCTCCCTCAGAGCCAGCCCGGGGCACCCACTTGGGGGCCTGCCCGGAGCCCCATCCCCCAACCAATGCCAATTGCGGACTGGGAACAGGAATTTGGACTGACCCGGCCCTTCTCATAGGGGGCGCCACACACACAGCAACAAGCAGGTGACCTGGGGCTCAAGTGGCCCAGATGGGCTGGGGTGATTCCCTCCGCCGCGATGGAGAACACTGAGCTCCCGGGAGCCCCCGGGCGACCCGCAGAGCACGGGTCGGGGCTCAGGGAGCATTTGTGTGAGGCCGGGGTGTCGGCTCAGGAGTGGGGCTCCTTCCTCCTTCATGTGAACAGCCATCTTGGATCTCTCCCACTCCCGCTCGTCGCTTCCCCCCTCCCTCCCTCGTACCTTACAGCAAAGTGCAGGGATCTGAAACCAAACCCATCCCAGCCCCTCCGCCTCCTCCCACCCCCGTCCCCGCTTGGTCTCCACGCGCCTTCCTTGGAGCAGGCCCAGTGGCCACTGCAGGCTAGGGGGTGGGGGCCCTCCCCGCACCCCCATGTGCCCTGTCAGGAGGCCCAGCGAGCCCAGAGACCCGACAATCAATAGCCCTCAAAGATGAAGACACTAATAACTTTATCCCCTCTTGTCCTCTCACTCTCGCCTACATTAGCTGTGACCACAGGCCCCAGGCAGCTGGGACCTGCAGCGGCCGGCCTGCAGCTGAGTAACCCCTTCAGATCCAGCGAGGGAGCATGAAGGCAGACGGCAGGAAGGACTTCCCGGAGCCCGGGAATGGAAGGCCCCAGGGACAAGGGTTGCAAGGCCTCAGAAGCACGCTCCCTACTCCCGTGTCAGTCCTACCACAGCTGTGACATGGGGTCCCTGCAAGAATCCGTTGCCTCAAAGCACCCTCCAGGGTGCCAAAGTCGCTGTCCAATCCCTGAGGGCTGCCCAGAGGAGGTGAGCCGGGAGGGAAATTCCCACTAGGGGAAATGAGAGAGTCAGAGCCTGGCCCCGCCCTCCCTAAAGCACACGCAGGCTCTCGGTCCAGCAGAGCCTCCTGGGACAGTGCAGAGGCCTGCCGCCACAGGGCTCATGGAGCGGCAGAAGCTGTGTCCGCACCTTGCCCTCCCCGGTCCCAGGAAGCCCCTCCCTCTAGAGCCACTGCAGCTGGCAGGGGACAAGAACTCTTCGGCAACACTGCCCCCAAACACAAGGACCAAGGCCTAGGCCGGGGGGACCCGAGGAGGAAGAAGAGCAGGGAGGGAAGGAGTGGAAAGAAGTGGACGAAACCAGCGAGGCTTCAGGCCCTTTGGGGAGCGCTTTGCCTCCAGGCCTTGTAACAACCCAGCGAGGCTAGCCCTAGGATCATCCCCGTTCTGCGCGGGAGAATACCTAAGCACAGAGAGGTTGAGCGACTTCCCCGGCGTCACACAGCTCGTCAGTGGCAGCAGCAGGCTCCAGAGTCTAAAAGCTTAACCGCCAGGGAGCACAGCCCTGCAGGGTGAGGAAGAGGATCCGGCTTAGTGGCAGGTGGGCTGAGCAGCCTTGGGTGCTGGCGGATCCCAGGAGGCGCTCGGCGGGGAGAGCGTGGGCCAGGGGGCTCTGCTCCTGCGGGTCTCGTGCTCCATCCGTCTGCATCTGGGGGCTCTCTGCCTTTCCCCCGCGCCCTGGGCACTGCTGGGCCAGCTCCTCCCCTGGATGTGGGCTCCCCTGCAGCCCCAGCCCTGCCTCCTGTCTCTCCTGGGCATCGCTCTCCCCCTAGCCTTGTCTGCCTGCCCTTCCCATCTCAGCGCTAGGTGGGGGCAGGGGGCAGAGAGTTGGGGAAGTAGGAGCAGTGCAGCCGCCTCCCCCACCCCCACCGTGGTTGGGGGGAGGCCTGGATTGCCTGGGGGGTCAGCCTCAGAGTAGGCTCAAAGGTGGGGGTGCTGGATCCTGACTCCCTGGGGAATGACCCCTCCCCGAGACCTGCAGGGCAGGTCTTTAGACGGCCCAGGGCCTATGGTTTCTCTAGGGCCCATCTATGGTCTGAGGGGCCATTCTCCACGCAGACCATCCTAGTGCTCTGCCTGCCCCGATCCTGGAAACCCAAACAGATGCTCTGCTCTCCTGTCAGGAACTCAGTCCCTGAGGGAGGGGGTGAGAGCAGGCAGGTGGCTCGAGCCCCGGGTTTCTTAGCAAGGCCATCCCAGCTCTGGCTGCTGCACGGCTGTTGCCTCCGCTCCAGTGTGCGTGTGCAGGTGCAGGCAGAGGCCTGCTGCAAACGGGGCTCCTGGCTTCCTTCTTCAACGCTGCCTGTTCCTCGGGGGCCTGCCTGCCGCCTTCTCTGAGCCCATCTTGCAGCAACACAGCCCTCTCGGAGGAGAGAGAGGACAGAGACAGGGCCAGCCAGGTCTCTGGGACCCAGGTGTCCCATCCCCACAGCCTCCACTTGCTGTCCTGGTCCCAGCACACGCCCCCCTCCATGAGGTCTTCAGAGCCCCATGCTATCCATCCATCCCCCTGCAGCTGTCCATCTCAGCCCCTGGGGTATATGTGGGGACAGGCCGTGGACTTGGCACAGCCAAGAGGTAATTAACAGGGAGGGGGCGGGGGCCACGGCAGGGTGGAGGGCGGCACTGTTAATGGAATCCAACAGTAATGGGGGGGGGGCGTGCTTGTGTGTGTGTGTGTGCATGTGTGTGCTGGCACATGTGTGCCTGCTCTGTGTGGGAAAGGCCAGGGTGCCTGTCCCTATGCACACCTGCATGTCCCCCAGTGAAGGGGAGGAGGGGACGAGTGGAGAGGCTTCCAGGCCCCGGAGCTGACAATGCAGGTGCGAGCCCTGTCTCTGTCCCCCAGCACAAAGCCCCTGGTCCACACTGCCCAAAGGGGTTGGCGTGCCACTCCCCAGCTCCTCTCCCAGGTGGGTGGAAGCTACCCAGTCCCCTCTCCTCAGCTACCCCAGAATCTTCCCTCCCTGTGAAAACCTGGTTCCCAGACCCCTCACCTTGGCCGCTCGGCTTTTCCAGCAACACTTCTGGCCGTGGCGTAAGAGCCTCTGCCGCCCTGATGCTCTTGACCTTGGGAAAGTTCCATAGGCCCTGGCAGCTCCCTTCTGCTGCCTGACCTCCAGCCCCTCTGCTCCAGTGACGGCCCCAATCCTGCTCATGTGGGACGAACCCCAGACACCCTCAGTCTCCACCCACACGGCTTCCAAGTCCGGAGGTCCTACCCTCTCCTGGCTCCCGGCTCCAGGGGCAGAGGAGGTGAGGGGGATGGGAGCGGAGGTGAGTGGGAAAGCCGCCTTAGGAGTCTCGATGTTCTCCAGGACATACCCTGATTCAGCACTGTCCCACCTGTGAGCACTGATAGCATCGTCTCCCCACTGTCTCCACACCCGTCTGCACCTGTGTGTCGCTGCCTCTCTCTCTCTCTCATTCTGTGTCTTTGTCTTTCTGTCTCCCTCTGTACTCTCTCCTGTGCTGCTGTCTGTAGGCTCTGTCCCTAATTCTCTCCTGCACCTGTCCTTGGGCTCACCTGTTGGATCTGATCCCCGATCTCTGCCTCCCTCGCCACACGCCCAAGCCTTTTCCTTCCAATCACTCCACCTGCTTTAAGAACCCTCCCTCACAGGGGTGGTGCAGCACCAGCCCTACCCACCCCAGGGCAGGAGAGGAGGGCCATGAACTTGGCCCTTAGGGACCAACGTCCTCCTCCCCCTCAAACCCTACCCCCCCCCCCATCAATCAGCCTGCAGCCCTGGGTCAGACCTCCATTAGCACTAACCAGCCTGGACAAGAGGCAGACACACCAGCGGGCTAGGCCTAGGGGTGATAAGACCCAGATTGAATCAGTGGGGGCGGGGGAGCAGGGCACCCAGGGACATGAGGCAGCCTTGTGATTAGCCCCGAGGAGCTGTGCGGAGCGTGCATTATTGCAGGAGCCGGGCAGGTGATTGGAAGTGATGGGGGTGGTGAGGGTGTAGGGAGCTACCACTTCTGGCTCTAGCCCTCGGGTTGGGGAAGAGGGAAGCAGGGTCCAGATCCCCCACCACGAGGGATGGACTGTGGCGCCCTTACCAGTCTCTGTGCTGTCAGAAGCCTGGACCACTCAATGAAGGCCCGAGGGGCAGCGAGGCCCCACCTACTCCTTTGGGCAGAATGGGACCAGGAGATGGTGCTGTCCTTAGGAAAAAGCCACCTTGCCCAAGACTCACTGGCCTCCACGTGCTAATCTCAAAGCATGCACAGCCAAGAAAGAGGACGGAGAGGAAGCAACAGGGGGTCCTCCATCCTGCTCCTCCCCTGTTCCTCCCCCCCCACACACACACACATACATGCACACACTCACAATCCATTCGTTCTACGGAGTGTGTGTTCAGTCCTGGGCACACCACTACAAGGAAAACCCACCCACCACCACTTCCAAGCTGTCCACCAGGACTTTTCTCTCCCTTCCCTGAAGGTCTGGGGAGCTTGCCAGTGAGGCTGCCCCCCCACCACCACCACCAGGTAAAACAAGCGGCCCCAGGTCCGAGATCCAAACCACAGCCACAGGGTAGGGGTGACAGCTGCAGGGCACAGGGGTAGACAACCAGGAGGAGCTCAAGTGCAGAAAGACCCTCAGAGAGCCACGCCCCTACCTGCGTGCCAAAGCCCCCCCTCCCAGAACGACGTCACCCCAAGAACTGGCAAGAGACACAGCCAAGGGGTAATAAATATAATTGCTGTGACAGAACCTTGTCTGGAGAAGCGGAGCCTCCTCTCCACTCCTGGCCCCTGCCTGTCCCCTCCCGCATGCTGAGGGAGCCTTAGATGCTTGATCACCCTGGGCTGCTGGGAGCTCTGGGGGCTGTTGAGGGCAGGCCCTGGGGGTGCTGGCTACCCCACTCCCAGCCCAGGCCAGGCCCCTAGCCCAGGACGTCCAGGTAGACGGGTGGCGCCTGGGCCAGGGCTTGCAGTCGGGCATGCACATCTTTGATGCTGTGGCGCTGCTGGGGATCCCACTGCCAGCAGCCCTGCATGATGGCGTAGACCTCCGGCGGGCAGGCACGCGGCCGCTCCAGCTCACGTCCCTTCGTGATGCACTCGATCACCTGGGTCGCCAGAGACATGGAGGAGAGGGCACAGAAGAGTGTGGGCAGGACAGCGAGGCCGGCCCCGGCGCCACCCTGCCCTGCAGAGGCCTCCCAAAGCGGCCGTCACAGCTTGTGGGGGTCTCTTGGTGGCTGCTTGTAATGTGCACAGTGAGCCCCGAGGCTGCTTTGTGCCCTGATGCTGGGAAGTGAGAAGGGTTAAGGTCAGACTCTGGGAAGACTGGGCCAGGGCCAGTGTTGCCGCCGGCCGCCGGGAGGCTAGAATCAGACCCAAAGAAGACTTGCCACTTGGATTGAGGAAGGGGAGGGGCCACGCGTTTGTCAAACCCAGTGGCTTAGGGTTGGAGGAGAAGGGAGGAGGAGCAGGGTCCCCAGCCTCTCGGCTCCAGGGGGAAAAATGGAAAATAGAGCGAAACTGCAGCTGAAGGCTTTGGGAATGGCGGCATGCAGCTTAACGTGGACGGTAACCCCCACTTCCTCCCTCTGTGAGAACCAGTCTGAGGGGCCCCAGCTCCTCCGAAAAGAAGCTGCAGCAAGAGAGATCAAAGTCAGACTCCGGGAAGGACGGCTGGAGAAGCTAAGGGATCCAAGGCAGCAGAGAGCCGGTGTGAGGGGGCCTTGCAGTCTCTCTCCCTCTTCCCCCTCCCCATTAGCGAACTTGGGTCACGGGCGGCACTAACTCCAGTGCTCCTCTCAGCACTTGAGAAAATTAAAATCTATAACCCCCCCCCCCGCCCCACCAGCCTCCGGGGAGCAGACTGCATTAGGACGAGAAATGGAAACTGACAGCTGTGAGCCAAGGCAGGGTTGGGGGGCAGCTCTGGGAGACAGAGCACCTGGGACCTGTTCTGGCTGTAGCCAGCCAGCTAGGAGGCTGGCCAAGGAGAGGGGTAGTCCTTCTGACAGTCTAACCTCCAGCCTTCCTGCTACAGAGCCAGGCCCTCTCCCCATGCCTCTCCCTTCCATGGTGATAGCGCCCACCCCTAAGTCTACAAAATGCAGCTAGGGCTGGGGAAGGGTGGTCCTGAGCTCCAGTTCCAAAGTACTTTGGGGTTCCCCCAGGGGCTAACAGGGCCTGGGCACAGACGGTCAGTGAAGGCAAGACAGGCCAGACTGAGAGAAAGAACAGGGTTGCCGCGAGTAGGGAGCATGGCGCCCGCGGCACACTGGGAGAGCGCCCCCTGCAGGCCGCCGCCGGGCAGAGAGAAGGCCGGAGCCCCGAGGAGAAGGGAGCAGAGACAGGCACCGGGCGGGGCTGACCTCGGTGTTGGAGAGCTGGTACCAGGGCTGCTTGCCATAGGTGAAGATCTCCCAGAGCACCACGCCGAAGCTCCACACGTCGCTCTCCGTGCTGAACTTGCGGTAGAGGATGCTCTCGGGCGGCATCCAGCGGATGGGCAGCATGGTGCGGCCTCCCACCTGCCGCGGGGCGCGCTGCGTCACTGCCAGCCCCCCGCCCAGTCAGCCCCCTCATCCAAACCAGACAGATGTGGCCAAGAGGGGAAAACCGATGGTGCTGTTCCTCCCCCCACCCACCCATACACCCATACACCCTGTAGCGGCACCGGGGGTCAGGGATGGGAGGGGTTAAAAACCGGGGCCACAGGATCTCAGATCCCATCCCGCCCCGGCCGGAGATCCTTACGCGGTAGTAGTCGGTGCTGTAGATATCTCTGCTCATGCCGAAATCACCAATCTTGACCACGAGCCCCTGACCCACCAGGCAGTTGCGAGTGGCCAGGTCCCGGTGCACGAAGTGCAGACCCGCCAAGTACACCATCCCCGCGGCCACCTGGCTGGCCACGGCCAGCAGCTGGCCCAGGCGCAGGGGACCTGGGGCCACGTCCTCCCCGCCAGCCAGCAGCTTGGCATCAGGCCCATGGGAGCTGTGGAGGGACAGGGAGAAGGGTGGGCTAGAGAGCAGAACTCCCAGGAGGCTGAGGAAGGGGGTGTAGGGGGTGTGCTGGGAGGTGGGGTGAGCCTGGGGGTGTGGAAATGGGGCCGGGCTGCGGGCCAGAACAGCTGTGCCCCCTGCCAGGGCTCCCACAGAGCCAGCCCACGGACCCCGTGCAAGCCTGCCTCTCAGGCAGCCCCCTGGAGCCCCAACCCCACTGACCCCTGCCCCTCTTGCCACAGGCACTGCAGCCTCTACCCTGGCCAACTGGGCTCAATAGGTTCCACCGACAATGGAGCGAGCTTGGAGCCTGACACCAGGGGGTCCCCCTGGACTCCCCTCCCCTCTGCCCTCAGTATGCAGCCCATCTGGTGGGCCCGCCTTTCCTTCTGGAGCCTCCCAGAATGCCCTTCTCCCCACAGCCCCCACTCCAGGCCACCCCTGGCCACCCATCTCCATTCCCCAATATTCCTCTCCTGGACCTTTGCCAGAGCTGATCACTTCGCCAGCCCCACTGGCCACCTTCCTCTCCTTCACCGGTCCCAGCTGCTGGTTAACCATCACCAGGGCCTCCGCCAAGCCCTCGAGCTAAGGTGGACAGCATGATGTAGACAAACAGGCGACAGCGGTGCAGGGGGATGGCCACCTCCCAGACACCAGGGGTGGGGATGGAGGAAGTCAGGGAAGGCTTCCTGGAGAAAGGGACACCCAATGGAGACTCAAATCCCGAGGAAGGGACCAAGTGGGGCACTCAGTGGGGGCCTGGGCAGGGGAGGCGGAAGTGGCTGTGAGGGAGGCCCAAGGTTACAGGCAGAGGGAACAAAGGCTCGAGGGTGGGGGGAAGGAACAGGTGGCCCCTCCTCGGGGAAGCCCTCCAGACTCGCCCAGGGGCCTTCAGGACTTCCTGTCTTTGATTCCCCGTGCTCCAGCCCTTGTTTGGGACAGCTTGTCCCAGAGCGAGGCCCTAGATGGTGCCATCTCCTGCCTGCCCCATGTCCCCCCAGGGCCCAGCACTGAGTCCGCATCGAGGCTGGCAAGGAGACAAGCACCTCTCTGCCTTCTCATGGCCTGGGTTCCTCCGTGCAGCCCTCTGTGTGCAGGCCCTGGTGTCTGGCCTGTACCCCCTCCTCCACCCACCAAGTCTACAGGATGAGCTCAGACCCAGGGGTGTCTCCTGGCTCGTCTGTGCGGCCTGACTGCGTACCCATCACTCCCAGGGGGCTGACTGAGGAACACATCCCCATTGCCCTCAACTGGATGACCCCCAGGCACTGTCTTCTCCAGAACCCCATTCCTGGTGGGAAAAGTGAGAACCACCAGGCCAAGAAACAGCCAAGAAGTGGCAGCTGCCTACCGACACGGCCCACCCTGGCAGGGACTACCTCATCAGAGCCAGCCTCGGGGAGTGTGTGCCCATGACATTGAAGTAGGGGCTCTGCCTGGGGTCACATCTCCCCATCTCCCCCACCCCCCATCCCAGGCCATCTCCTACATGTGTGGCCCTGGGCAAGCCACTTAAGCCCTCTAAGCTTTTTCTGTGAAACAGGCACAATTTCTTGAAATTACTAAAATTAATGAACACAAAACCAAAGAAACAAATTTCTGGTCACCTTCTTGAAACTGCCATACATACTTGGAGACTATGAAAATACAGATTTGGGGGCCGGCGTTGTGGCGGAATGGGGTAAGCCACCGCCTGGAATGCTGGCATCCCATTTGGACACCGGTTCGCATCCTGACTGCTCCACTTCTGATCCAGCTCCCTACTAATGTGCCTGGGAAAGCAGCAGAAGATGGCCCAAGTGCCTGGGCCCCTGCACCCATGTAGGAGACCCAGAAGAGGGGAGTAAACCAGTAAATGGAAGATATCTCTCTCTCTCTCTCTCTCTCTCTCTCTCTTCTTTCTCTCCCTCTCTGTAACTCTGCCCTTCATATAAAAATAAAATAAATCTTTAGAAAAAGAAAATATAGATTTGTATTATTGTACAAAATATATACGTGCAAGCACAGAGTCGTAGCAAGAGTGAATTATAAAGTACCCAGAAAGGACCTGATGAGTGTTATTGCTGACGCTGTCACCATGGCTACCTAAGGGTCCCACTTCTGCCCCCTCTCCCAGCTCGCCGATCCTCAGGGACAGGCGCTGTGCCTTTCTCTTCTCTTCCTTCTAGGGGTCCTCCCAGGTTTGATGGCCCAGCGGGGACGTGCGGGCGGGGGAAGCGCAGAGGGCACGCAGAGCCAGGGGCCACGGCGCCAGCGGCTCCTACCGGAGGAAGCGGTTGAGGTCTCCGTGCCGCATGTACTCAAAGACCATGAGCAGCGGGCGGCCCTCGGTGCACACGCCGAAGAAGCGCACGATGTGCTGGTGCCGCAGCATGGTGAGCAGCTCGGCCTCGCGCTGGAAGTCCTGCCGCGCGCTCTCAGACGCCTCCTTCAGCGCCTGGGGGCAGGGGAGGGACTGAGCGGCCCAGCCCCTCCCCACCAAACACCCCCCCTCCCCCTCACACCCTGCCAATCCTGGGTGGGCAGACGCGGCTGCCTCGAGACCCGGGTCTCACCTTGACCGCCACCAGCGTCTTGTCCTGCTCGGGCAGCAGGTGGTGGCACTCGGCCAGGAAGACCTTCCCAAAGGCGCCCTCGCCCAGCTCCCACTTGAGCACGATGTCCCGGCGTTTAATATGATGGACACCTGGAGGGGGCTGCGGGGTCAGGCAGGGCCCAGGTTGGGGCGGCACCGGGGGAGGGTTGGAGAGGAGGCAGGGCCATCAAAGGGGTGGATGGGGACTGAAATCCAGCCTGCACTCTGTCACCAAGCCCCATGTGCTGGTGTGGGGCTGCCTCTGCCCCCGAGAGACACGGTGTGGGCCTTGGGTGGCCCCCCCGGGGGGGGGCCTGCAGATGGGAGTCAGGTTGATCTCAGCCTGGGGAAGGTCTGATGTTGCTGGGGAAGGGGTAGGGGAGGTGGGAGGCAGGGAGGGCCTGGAACAGGCAAAGACGATGGCCCAGAGGCCTCTGCTACACACATGCATATTCTCCTCTCTCTCTCTCTCTCTCTCTCTCTCTCTCTCTCTCACTCTCTGCTCCCATCCTTGACCCAGCATAGCCCCTCACAGGCATCGCTGAAGTACTGTGGGTTCTCAATGATGTGGCCTTGGAGCCCGGAGCCTTTGCCATCAGTAGGGGACAGAGAGCTGCCACCCAATGTCATGAAATGCAGGGACATGGCCAGTCCATCTTCTGGAGCCAGCACCGCAGGCCCTGGGGAAGAGACACAGCCGGGTGGAGGGGTCACAGGCCAGGTGCAGACCTGGGCCCTCACCCACCCTTGTTTGCAGGGTGATAGGACACCCCCAGCTCCTAACTGGCCTGAGACAGACAGGAGCTAGGGAGCGAGTCGGCAGGCAGGGGGAGGGGCGGCATCGCAGCCTCTCTTCTGTCTGGCTCCTGTCCAACTCCTGGCCCCATGGGCACCAAAGAACTCCCCCACTGCCACCCCCCCACCGAGCCCAGGCCTCCCAGACCCACTTAGTGCTTGAGTGCGATCCAGCCGCCAATTAGCAGCTGCTCCCGACGAAACTACGGCGGCACCAGCCCCGCCACACACACACTCACATCCACGGGCCCCACAGCCGGGCCTCGCCTCTACCCCAAACACACCCCCTGGAACACCACATGCGCAGAGACAGACAGAGGCCTGAGCCAGCAGGAGACAAAGCCCGGAGGACAGACAGACAGACAGACAGCCCTCAGCAGCCCCAACTCACGGTTGATCCCAAACTTGTTCCTCCGTCCACATTTGTTGAGGACGAGAAGCAGTGTGGAAAGGAAAAGGCAGGCAAAGACAGCCAGGCCCACAGCCACCGAGACCTGGGGGCGGGGCGGGGAGCTCCAGGGCCTGCCGCACTCCAGGGCGCACCCCTGCCCCCAGCAAACCTCTTTTCCATCCTGCATAGGAGCGCAGAGCCAAGACCACCACTCCCCGCCCCCAGCCACACACCACCTGCCTCCACCTCCCCCAGGGACACAGGCCTGGCCGTGAAGGTGGCTGGCAGAGCTCAGGCCAGACCACAGGTGACCTCCCTGCTCTGGCCAGAAGGGTTCGCGGCTGCTCCCCAGCCTCCCGACCCGGTGTCCTGGGTCAGCAGCCACCGCCGTGCTCACCCCAAAAGGCGTTTCGTCCTTTTTCTCCACCGGGTCTCCAGAGGTGCTGTTGGCATCTGTGAGGACACCGGGCAGGAAGGGGGCACCTTGGCACACGCCGTGTCCCTTCCAGCAACTCCCCACCCGGTCCCAGAGCGCCTCTCTGACCCAGCCTCAGCTCCAGGGATCACACGGCACCTGCCCTCCCCCACCCACCCCCCAGCCCCGGGACTGGGCTACTCACCCACTGGCGAGAAGGAAACTGCCGCAGGAGGACAGGAGAGAAAGCAGTCAGATGGAGGAGGACAGCAGTGAGCCCCCGGCCCCCTCCCCCCGGGACTCCGCCCTGCGTGGGGTGCGGGTGGGGCTGCTGGGCCTCAAGGGAGAAGGCGCAGGTGGTCCTTTTGCGTCTGAGCCATGGCTGCCTGGTGGCTCTCTCTGCAGCGCCCCCAAGTGGAGGGACTGGCTCAGGACCTCGGGAGCAGCTCAACACTTCTTTGGGGTACTAGCTATGGCAAGCCCTGGCTGGGGGAGGGGCAAGGAGGCCAGCATAGAGCTGGACACCAAGACTCCAGGCTCCTTTCTCTCTGGGACCAGGCACTCCAACTTCCAAGGTCAGGGTCATAGCCCTGGACACCTGGATCTCCACCCCCGATGGCGTCCAGAATGGGGTCAGGGTGACTCTTGTACCAGGGATGGGGTCCTCAGGGTTGAACTCGAAAGGGTTGTCCATGAAGGCAGCCATGATGGAGGCAGCAGCCTGGCCCGAGGGGTTGGTGGCCAGCAGCGTGTAGTTGCCATTGTTGACGTGGGTGGGCTGGTTGAGGCGCAGGCAGCCGTGCCGCATGGTCTCATTGGCCGCTGGCTCCAGGAACTCGGTGAAGATGAAGCTGGTCTCGTTGAGCACGGAGCCATTGAAGAGCCAGTGCAGGGAGGGAGCCGGCTGGCCATCCACGGAGAAGGGGATGCACCAGTGGTGCATCTCCACCGCCGTGTGCAGCTGCACGCTGGCCGGGACTGTGGGCGGAGAGCACATGGCGGGATGTGGGGGCCAGCAGGAGGGGGCCCACCACTACCTGCAGAGTCCTGGGCAGGCGGGGTGGAACCGGAAGTCAAAGGGCCCAAGGGGAAGCTGGTGGGCAGGCCCTAAGAAACTCACAAGGAGCAAGGTTTGGAAGAGGTTCACAGTAAGTGCTCAGTGACTCTGGCAGAGGAGGGGAAAATTCTGAGAGCTGAATGCCTTTGGTGGGAGCTTTAAAATGAAGAACAGCCCTAGAGAAGTGGAGTACGGGCTTACGGCAAGGAAATATGGAGTCTTTTGGATAAGATACCTAGAAAACTTTAGGGTAACCATGCTTATGAAAAAGGGGCAGGGAGCCTAGAAGCCAAACAAGCAAGGGCCGGCGCTGTGGCATAGTGGGTAAAGCTGCCACCTGCAATGCTGGCATCCTATATCAGCACTGGGTTCAAGTCTCAGCTACTCTACTTCCAACCCAGCTCCCTGCTAATGGCTTGGGAAAAGCAGAGGAAGATGGCCCAAGTCCCTGGGCCCCTGTACCCACACAGGAGATCTGAAGAAGCTCCTGGCTCCTGGCTTCAGCCTGGCCCAGCACTGGCCATTATGGTCATCTGGGAAGGGAACCAGTGGATGGAAGACCTCTCTCTCTCTCTGTAACTCTGACTTTCAAAATAAATAAGCAAATCTTTAAAATAACCAAGATATATATATATATATACATATATATATACACATATAAACACACACAGTTTGAAAACTTCTTGAAAAACGTTTGAAATAGACTCAAACTGGAAAAAGCAAAGGCCCTTCAGTAATAGAAAACAACATGAATGTGTGCATTAACGTAAGTTTACACTGGAATTCCAGCCACAATGGAATATTACTCAGCAGTGAGCCAAATGAACCATTATTCTCATTATCAGGGATGAATTTTACAAAGACAAAAGATGATGGTGTTCCCTTGCGAGTATAATGGAGCTGAGAAATTGCCTGTCACCTGGATTTGGGCTGTACTTTTCTGCATTTAGATCTGGGCATTCCCTTTGTGTCACAACTGTCTACAGTGTTCAGGACGGTCGCACGCTGTACAGCGTTCCAGCCTAGGTCTGTAGCAGGCCACACCTCCCCGGCTTGAGGAAGCATCTAGGATGTTCACACAATGGCAATCACGTAACAGTGTGTCTCTCAGAACGCGTCCCACTGAGTAAGCGGTGCTATGGAGACACAAAACAAGACAGCCCCGCTCTGCAGACTTCCCTGTCTGGGATGAGCCACAGGACCAGGGTGGTCCCGGAAGGTCTGAATGCAGTTGCAAAAGCCCTGTTGCCGAGTGACATCACAGCCACTGTCACAACGCAGTGGGGCCACACATTCCTCAGGTGTCGGTGGTGATGCCGCTGTAGACACACCTACTGCACTGCCTGCCCCGTAGAAGCCCAGCTCACAGGCTCGCCCACACCAGGTGTGGAGTGCGCTGGCCCACCCAGGCTGCTGTGAGTCCCCTCTATGACGTTCAGGTGACAACGAAATCCCCTAACAACGCAGCTCTCAGGCTGCGCCCCCCCCCCCCCCGCCCCATCATTAAGCAACACGTGACTGTTGTAATTCCGTTTAGGGAATGTACAACAGGGGAAACTAAGCTAAACTCAAAGGGAAGCGTACGTGAGTACGATTAGTCTGAAAGGCAAGCAAACGGTCATCGCCCAAATCCGGGGGCGGTCAGAGCAAGGCCTGGGCTTTCGGAAGGCGAGGGGCACCCCCTGGCGCGCTGGCCAGGTCGCTACTGTTTTCGGTGCAAGGATTTCATGTGCATTTCTGACGCATTTCACAAGAGACGAGAAATGATTCAGAGTAGAAGATCGAAGACAATTTGCTGACAGACTTACAGAAATTAGGCAGCGGGCCTAAAAAAGGAACTCAGGAGGGAAATTTCCTCTTCTAAAACCAGGGCCTGAGGAGGGGCTGGCATGGAGGGCTTTGGGGCGGTGGGAGCAGCCAGGCAGCTGGCGCGGAAGGCCTCAGGTAGCGAGGTTTGGGCAGGGGGCCAGAAAGAAATCTATCTCGCCCCTCTGGCCCTGACGAGCCCCCAGGACTGTCCCCAAAGGATCGGGTTTTCATGGGAATCTGGAAACAGCTGGGAAGAGCAGCTGTGGAGATCCACATCCCACCCTTTCCTCCAGGCCCCAACCCACATCCTCTCCTGGGGGAAGAAGGGTGGGGGCGGGGCGAGGGACAGCCTTCGGGACTCACAGGAGACGTTGACCTGAACGGAGACCTCGGTCCGGCCCACATCATTCTCCGCCCAGCAGGTCACGTTCTTCCTGTTAAGGTCACTGGTGACATTGGCCAGAGTCAGCCTCAGGGTGGGCAGATCCTCAGATTTCTGGATCTGGAAAGAGAGGGGGAAATGGGGATGCATTTCGACAGGCTTGGGGCTGGGGCCCCGCTAGCTCCGGACGGAAGGGAGACAAGGCAGGGGAAGAGGGACGAGGGGAGTGATGGAGTGATGATACCAGAGAACAAGCTTCCTCCTTCAGAGATTGTCCCCAGACTCGCTCCTGGGTCCCAAACGTGACCAATAACCTCGACGTAGGCACAAAATACCCCAGGCCAAAACTCAAACCTCCAGCCACCCGAGCAGCGAGAGCGGCGTGGCAAAGCCCAAGCACCCAACTCAAAGCACAGCTCCTTGGCAGCCAGCTAGAACCCCACCAGCTACTCGTTCTGGCTTTACACACAGGTCTGTTCTAACACACTTGGTCTCAGAGACAGAGATGCTGCTGATAGCAGGGCACCGGCAGACGAAGCCAGGAGCCAGGTGACAGAGGCCACGTGTCTCGATTCTGAATCACTGTCAGGACATCGAGTCAGGTTCAGTCTCTTCCTAGAAACCGCGATGAGTCATGCGTAAGGTATACAACCCTAAGCCGATGCTCAATCTTGCTGTGCCCCCTCTTCCAGGCACCCTGGGGTCTGACCTCCCAACAGCTCTCCCCCGTGTGCTGCTCTGCCATCCCTTACTCTCCTAACAGGGTGGGGGGAGAGACGGGCAGCCTCTTGTCCTCTCCACACATTTAGGGTGTGGCTTTTCTGTAGGAAATTCCTAGAAAATGCAGGTGTTGGGGCCGGTGCTCTGGCGTAGCCGATAAAGCCACTGCCTGCAGTGCCGGCATCCCATTTGGGAGTCAGTTCGAGACCTGGCTGCTCCACTTCCTATCCAGCTCTCTGCTATGGCCTGGGAAAGCAGTGGAAGATGGCCCACGTCCTTGAGCCCCTACACCCGCATGGGAGACCTAGAAGAAGCTCCTGGCTCCTGGCTTCAGATCAGCTCAGCTCCCTTGCGGCCATCTGGGGAGTGAACCCAGCGATGAAAGACCTCTCTCTCTGCCTCTCCTTCTCTCTCTGTGTAACTCCGACTTTCAAATAAATAAATAAATCTTTAAAAAAAAAAAAAGGAAAAGAAAAGAAAATGCAGACATTAGGAAACATGTAAATCTCCCCCAAGAGAAACAAAACCCTGGCATCTCCTCAAACAGAGTTGATCTACGAGTAGGCTTGGCCTCTGCCTCGTCCCCTTCCCATCACTCACTCCAGTGGCCTTGACCTCTGGACGAGGAAGTCTGCCTGGGGCTCCTCTGAATGTCCAGACCCCAGGCTCAGTGCTCCAGTGCTTCCTTCTTCTACACGGCACCAGGGCCTCCAGCAATTCCGGGGTTGGTTCCCCTCCAAAAGTGAGGGCCTCCGGACTGAAGGCCTCACTCTGTCCCACCGGCCCGTGCCCCTGCTCCCTGTGATGCCACCCAGGTGAGGCCAGTTTTCTTGGTGGGCAGAGCCCCTCATCAGCCTCTGCTGGCTTTGTCCACAAGCTGGAGGCGACTCCTGGCTGCCCGTCACCAGTCTCAGGACAATGGGCAGGGCCCGGGAAGGTGCCCAAAGGCGCATCTGGGTGCCAGAGAAAGAGGCCAGAGGACGCCCAGCGGCAGGCAGGACATCAGAAGGCTGTCATGTCCACCTCGGTCTACAGATAAGAAAACCAGAGTGCAGGCAGACTTCTCTGAGAGCCACTCCAGGAATTAATTAGCGAGACAGCTGGGACCAGACCTGTGCCTGCTTCGCTAAGATGCTCATCACAGACCCAAGGATGCTCCTTCCAGAATCTTCAGAGAAAAAAAAAAAAACACTCCAGCAGACCCCAAGAACTCCCCCTGGGCCACACCTAGTGCCCCCTCCCTGGGCCTCAGCCTCCTCATCTGGAAAGGGGTGGGCTGTGGGTCCCTCTCGGCTCCAGCTCAGGGGCCCGGGGCTCTCTTGCACCGGCAGTCTTCCCAGACAGGGGCCTAGGTTCTGAGACGCCCAGCAGAGCTTGGGGATCCTGAGATACCCATGCGCCCTGGGCTTCCCCCAGCATGCACCTGAGCCCAGGGGCCCCCACCATCTCCGTCCATCTCCCACCCCTGGTGCTCTCCTCTCCGTGGTCTCCTTCCCTCTGGGCACCATGCCCTGTCCAAGCCGCCTGGGTGTGTGGGGCCGGGAGGCTGAAGGGCTTCTCACCATCACTGTGGCCAGCTCCTCCAGCTCCGTGAGGCTCCAGCCAGCTTTCTCCAGGCCCTGCCCCTCCACCTGGCACTGCAGGAACACACTGTCCCCTACATCCACCGAGCCATTGGGCATCTGGACCTTCAGCGTGGGCATACCTGGCACCAGGATACCCAAGGGGGGTTAGAGCTGGGAGTGGCCCCTGAACACCACTCAGCCAGGCTCCTGCCCCGTCCTCCTCCATGACCCTGAGCCCCAGCAACACCCCCTCCCCTTAGTTGCCCTGAGCCCTCGGCCATGCTGTTCCCCAGCCCCCTTCCGTGCGTGCTCAGTGCCCCCGCCCCATGCAGGGAACTCTCTCCACGCCCCCTTACACCTCCTCCAGCACCTACCGCAGCTGGCGTTGGGCATGAGGGCAAGGGGCTCTGACTCGGAGCACCGCAGCTTCTGTTCCCGCACGCCGGCCAGCCCCTCCTCCTCCCAGCGCTGCAGCCAGCGCAGGGCACAGGAGCAGCGCAGAGAGTTCCCCGACAGGACCCTGGTGGGGTTGGGGGTGTTGAGTACCACGTCAGAGAAAGGGCAGGAGTTGGACCCGAGGAGCCACAGGGACCGAAGGACCTAGGATAAGAGGGAGCTGCCCAGGGCAGAGAGGAAGGCTGGGGACACCGGAGCAGGGGGCTTGCCCTGAAAGACCCCAGCAGCAAGATGTCATTAAAAGAAACAGGATGCAGAAAGTCACAGCCAGCCAATGGCGGGGCTGCCTGGGGCTCCCCTACCCCAGGGCCCCAGGGGGTGATAAGCTAGGGAAGGGCTCTCAGCACAGTGACAAGGAGGGAAGGGTATAGCTTCCAGAGGGTCCCAGAGACCCTCAGTGCCCACCAAATACTCACGGACCACTGCTGTCCCACCCATCCCAGGTGTACAGTGCCCAGGCACATGGGCTCACGTGCCTCTGTGTGCACCCAGAGAACCTGTGGTCTGCTCTGCACAAGCCCGGAGCCTGGTGCCGACCCACAAAGAACTGGTCGTCCAGGCCAGCTCCTCGCTCCGCCCCACACTCCGAGGACAGAAGCCCCTCGGTGGGGGAGGAGGATCACGAGCATACACTGTCCTCAGGCTCAGCTCACAAACCAGGGTCCCCGGAGAGGCCCCCCTAGCCCTCTCCTGCCCCTGCACAGTGACACAGTGACATAGCACGGCACAGAGACACAAGTGCACGCAGGTGCACACACACACACACACACACACAAGCAAGCCCCGCACTCACAGTTCCTGTAAAGGGAGGCCCTGCACGGTTTTCCAGGAGAGAGACTCCAGAGCATTGAAGGAGAGATTCCTGTGGGAGTTGACAGGGACCCCGTGAGCGACCCGACCTCACTGTGACCCAGCGGGAGGGGAGGCGCTGAGGAGACGCCGGCAGCTGGCTCCTCCTCCCCAACCCGGCCACCAGATCCAGCCCTGGGACAACAAGGGTTAACCCCACTTAACCCCCTCCTCAGACCCCAGAGAGGGGGATCTAAGGCAACAGCCGCTCCTCCCCCAGCCCTTTGGTCCCAGCTGGCAAAGTGCTGAGGCCACAGCTGGGGGAAGGGGCTCCATCTGTACTCCCTGCTCCACAGAGCCCAGGAAGGGCCGGGGTGGGGGCGGCCCGAGGTTCCACACGCCTCTGCCCAGCAACTGAGGACAAGGCTCTCAACGGACTTCCTAAACCCCCTCCTGCCCCTCCTCAGGGACCAAGGACAACCAGGAAAGGACCCGGGATCCCAGCTGCCCAGCTGGAGAGGTGGAGACAGTGAGCCAGCAAGGGGTCTGCTCCAGGTCATGGCTGGGGGGGGGTGGAGCTTGGTTGGGAGCCCCAGTGCTCTGGGCCCTATGCTAGGCCACAGCATCAGGGACCCCGAGGAGCTGCCTGGACCCCTTCCCCTTGCCTGTTTGTTTGTTTGTTTGTTTTTTGAGATTTAAAAAGATTTATTAGAGTCAAAGACTTCCAGCCAGAGTGGCATGGAGGGGGACTTCCAAAAGAGGAAAAAACCCAAAAGGCCCCCATAGTATTCGGGTTTTTAAGTACAATCTTGGAGACCAAACTGTCAATCAACAAGGTGGAGATAAACTCAACAAGAGACCTGATTTACAATTCTCCATTCTGTGAGCTTCATCCTGCCACTTCCAGCTGTGTGACTGCAACCCGGAAAATGACCCTCTCTGATGCCCAGAATCCTCCTCTCTAAAAGGAGCCATCGATGGCACCTCTCTGGCCAGGTGGGTTGAGAAAGTTCAAGGACGTATGTGGTGACACCGCACTGGGCACACATTAACCGAAGCCCTGGTATACACTTGGTGATGTATCACTTTTTCTCTTCCCTTACCTATGGTTGAATTGCAACACAGCTCCATGGATGGCCCGAGCCACTCATCCCATCTCTCTGCCTGCTCGTGGTAGGGCCAGCGGAGCTGACCTCCTGCCCTGAGGATCCCAGGGAGGGACAGGTAGCTGCCCATGGCGTGCCCCTCTGTGTCCTCCACGGAGGTGTCCCTGCCACTCTCAGGAGGGGGCGGTGACCATGGCCGATCCGACACCCCCATTCCCAAGAGCCCAGCTGATGATTCGCCAACAGAGAGGGGTAGGGGACAGCGCTGCAGCCAGAGCCCAGAAGTCCTGCTCCTGCCCCTTGCTCTCTTGGGACTGGTGTGGGTCTGAACCCTGGACAGAACCTGGCAGGCACCCCTGCAACATGCGGGCTGGAAATGAGACAGCAAGAAGAACTTCCAGCTGGCAGGAGCAGCTGAGAACACTGACAACCCTGAAGCCCTTGAGAAGCCCCAGGGGAGAGGGGCTTCTGCTCCCTGTGGAGGGCCAGACCCATTATCGGCCCAAGTCTTGGTGCTTCCCACTCCCACCCCACGGCCCAGCCCCGGCCACTCACAGGTGACTCAGCCGGGGAGTGAAGCGGAAGGCATCTGTCGCCACGGATTGGAGGCCGCTGTTCACGATGGCGCTGGGGGGCACGGGAGGATCAGCCCACAGGCCTCAGTTGTCCCAGCCCCCAAGTCCCCAGCAGTGATCCCTGGACCCCTTCCCACCCTGTCCTGCCCCCACCCAGCTACCCTGGATCTCTCAGACCCTGAGCTTCCTCACCCGCACCCACCCTTCAGGCCACAGCCTGAGCCCTCCCTGACCCCTGGTGCCCCCAGCCCCATGCTGAGCCCACATCCACACAGTCCTGAGCCTCTCACAGGTTTCTCAGCTCCCGCAGGCCCCTCAGGTCACCGAGCGTGAGATGCTGCAGGTTCTGGTTCTCCAGGTAGCTGTGGGGAGAGGGAGGGGCGTCACAGGGGCAGGCGGTCCCATGCCCACCATCCACCTCCCTCCCCACCATGCACATACACACGCCTCTGCTCACACACAGACCAGCTTGCACAGGTACACAGGCACATACATGCACATGTGTACCCACATGCACACAGACAGAGCTCCTCGCATGTCACACACAAACACATGTGTGCAGGAACAGACGCACGCACACATGCATGCTCACACATGGAGCCATATGCAGGCAAGACTCATATGTCACGTGTGCATGCCTTCACACACATGGGAGTGTATGCACATGCATTCACAAACAACACGAGCGCATGCTCAGCGGGGCATTCTGCTTTCATTCCAGACCTCCCCTGCGTGTGCTCAACAATGGGGGTCATGCTGAAACACCTGCTTCCACAAGGGGCTGGGCTCAGCCCTGCCACTGCCCCACCCAGCACGGAGAGACCCTGTGTCCCTGCAAGCATGTGCCCCAATCACGCCTGCCCAGGGCCCACTCATACCACTACACACACACACACACACACACACACACACACACGTACACACTCCACCTTCTCCACCCCCTCAAAGCCTCTGGCCCCTTCCCACACTCAAGCATCAACCCCTTCCTCCCTCCACCCCTGCCCATTGGGCAGAGCAAGCAAGAAGCATAGAAGCTGTCAGGCATGGACCCCCGGACCCCTCCCTGCCCCAGGAGGGGCCCAGGCAGGAGGAGAAAGGGAATGAGAGAATGGAGTGGGAGTGAACTGGCTGGCTCACATGGCGAGAGAGGGATGGGAAGGGACGGCAGAAAAACAAAGAGAGCAAGACAGAAACAGAGAGAGTGAGAAAGAGAAGCTGATAGGGGGAGACTGGCAGAGAGAGAGAGGAGAAGGATAAGGAAAGGGAGACAGAGACAGAGAGATAAGGACAAAGAGGCAGAGAAGGCCAGATAGGAAGACAGCAAAGAAAGCAGAGCAAGCAGGCACCTGGGCTGGGGGCTGGCGGGAGCCCTGGGCTAGCTTCTGCACCCAGTGTGCCAGGGAGGTCCTGGGCACTCGGCTGTTCTGCAAGTTGCACGTCAGTGTGGCCCTCACATGGGCACCCGGGGCCCTGACTCACCGCCGCTTCTCAGAATGCTCCCACTCTACCTCTTACTTTTCCTAAGTAAGGACCAAATAAAGGAACCAAGACTAGCTTCTTCCTCCTCCCAGCCCCCCTTCCCAGCCTTGATCCCAAGAGGCCAGGCAAGAATCAGGTCCTCCGTGCCCTGAGGCTCAGGGAGCAACCTCTAGAGACCCGGAAGGAGGGCAGCTCCTGGTCCTCTCCACCCTACAGCACCTGACCGTAGGGTTTCAGGCTGCTGGGGCCCGGGGAGCTGGGAAGCAGCGGTGGCGGGCTGGGTGTGTGCAGGCTGTCAGGCAGCTTGCGCAAGGCTGCCTCAAGGCTGCCCCATTCGTTTGGATTCGTAATCAATCTGTCTATTGGAGTCCATTATCTCCTCGTTAGCTCTGAGGGTGAGGGAGGAGGGAGGGGGCTGCTGGTCCACCCAGGGGGACATCTCAGCTCACCCCCTGCATACCTCCTAGCCCCCGACCCTGGACTGTCCACCCTTCCCCCAGGCGTTTATTCTTCTTGGGGCTTGGAAGGGCACTGGGAGATGAGAGCAGTGACAGGGAACCGGGGTCCCACTGGGACGCCTGGGGCGATGACTGGACAGGCTTCAGGTCCCCTCCCAGCATGCAGAGACCTAGGCCCAGACCGAGACAAGGCCATCTCCTCTGCTCCTAGCCTCCCCAGGGCCATTAGAGAGAGCTATTGAGTACCTTCCCGTTAATTACCACGAGATGCCCGAGCAAGTCCGTGCCAATTATTACAGGCTGCTCAAGTAACTTCCAGACAGTGGTGGTAGACCCCGCCTCGGACACCTTCCAGCCCCTCCCTGCACAAGGCCAGGGTCCCTTGTCCACCTTCTCAGCCCCAGGCCACAGGAGCAGGATTTTTCTAGCAGCTCGTCCCTGCTGCCAGGAGTCCTGCTGGCAATGCTTGAGTATTTTCCAGCCACTGTTCTGTGATGCTTCAGTACCTCGGGGCCAGTTATTACAGCATACTCCCATAGGTTTCCCCAGCCGCTAGAAAGTAGCAGAGTATTTGGTGGCAAATGGCTGCAGGATATCAGAGTAGTGCAAAACGCTGCAGATGCCCCTGGGCTGCGGGCAGCAAGGGGAGCGGGTAGAGGGGGCTGGGCAGGGGGCTCTCAGCAAAGGCCTGACTGTGCCCCAAGTCGAGACAAGGATGGAAAGGGAGATGGTTGGAGGGGGGCGGCTGGAGAAGCCAGGAGGGGGTCCCATTCCCCACATCCAACCCAAGGCATCCTGGATTCAAGGGATGGTGGAAACCGGGAGAGGAGCCACTAGGTTCCGCCAATCCCAGCTCAATTCCCAGTCCCAGGGCAAGGGCCTGGAGAGCCCGGTCATGACAAGGGCGTGGGGGCTAGCATGCCCCCTAGAAAAAGGAAAAGATGGTAGGGGTGCCAAACTGAGAGGGTCTCCGCGACCAATCCCCCGCCTCCAATGGAGCAGAGCTCGGGCTCCTGGCTGAGCTCCAGAAAGTGCCTTAAGATAGCCGGGCTCTCTCAGACCTGGTCCACGGAAAATGCGCTCGCTCTCCCCGAACCTGGCGCCACAGCTGGCCTGAGCCCTAGGCGGCAGCCAGGTAGTGACGGCGGGGCTAGCAGGGGCGGCTGCGGCGAAGGACCGCCGAGACCCCGCCAAAAGACACGCAGGGCCAGCCTCCCGCCGCGCCTGACCCAGCAGGCAGGCGGTGAGTCCGCGCCCTCGGGGCTCGGTGACGCCCGCCCGTCCCCGCGCTCCCCCTCGCCCGCCGGACACTCACAGCTCTGTCAGGTTCTCGATGCCCGGCAGGTGGCGGAGCCTGTCCAGGGCTCCAGGACGGGTGCAGAGCAGCCCCGAGGGGCCGCGGGGGCAACAGACATCGGGGCAGAGCGCGGCACCCGCGGATGCCAGCATTAGCCACGCCAGCAAGGTGCCCGGCCCCGTCGCCTGGCTGTGCCAGCCAAGCTGCCAGCGCCGTCCGCCTCGCAGCATCGCGGCGGCGCTCGCCTTACCCCGGCCCGGCCGCCGTCTGTGAGCTCCCAGCTGCGGCTGCCGGGCCTCCCCGCACATGTGCGCGGGGCGGTGTTAAAGACCCAGCCGCCAGGAAAGGGCGGAGCCAGCGGCCCCCGCCCGGCCCCGCCCCGCCCCTTCTCTCCAACTCCCGCACCTCCGCCGCCTCGGCTTTCGGGAGCCCGCAGCGCCAGCCTTGTAGCTCAAGATTCCCCCAGGTCTGGGAGGGGCGGAGGGGCCGCCGCGGAAGGTCTCTGGCTGGCCGTGGGGGCACGGGGAAGTTGATACATTATTTTTCCCAGCCTCAAGCAGCTGCCTTTTGACATTTTGGGGGGAGGGGAGATGACTGAGCCGTCCAGGTCCGCGTAGACAGCCCCCAGCCTCGCGGTGTGCTCGTCTGTGGGAGTGACGTCATTTGGGGTAATTTGGGTGAAACGCTCTGAACCCTAGGAAGAAAAGGAAGAGGAGCCCCCAAAAAAGGACCAATTGCAAAACAGAAGGGACAGAGAAAGGGAAGGGGTCAGGGAGCCGAGGCCCTGCCGTCCAGCAAAGGCCACAGGGTGGCGCTAGAAGCCTGCGCGCTAAGGTGCAAGCCTGGGACCCAGGTTGGGTGGTTGGATGCGGGGGTGCGGTCTGCAGCCCTTTCTGCGCCATGCCACGGGTCCCAGCGTCAGCCCTCGGTGCCCGGCCGGGCAGGACCAGGCCGAGCAGAGCTGGCATCGATCGCCGCCTTGACAAGAGCATCGATTTCTGCGCCGAGAAATTAATAGGTCTTCTCTTAGCCCTTCGGCCGCGGGAGCCGCCCGAGGGTGGAGCTGGGGACCGGCCGGCCCTCGGAGGCCGCGCACCTGGAAAGTACCGGGATTCCCAGCACGCAGGGCTTCCTGCGGGCCTTGGTGGCCACAAGGGCCCGATCTCTCTGCCGAGGGGAGGGGCAAACAAGGGCCCCAGGGCGCGAGCTCAGGCAGCACCCCTGGTCTCCCGATTCCCCGGGGCTGGGGCACACAGGAACGTCTGAGCAGTCCGGGTCACCAGGAAGGTGACCAGACAGGCAGATCCCCGCGGGGTGATCGCGTTCCTCAAGGGGATCCTGGCCAGGACTGGGGTACGTGGCGAAAACCAAGGCTCGCGCCAAGGGACCCAGAAAGAATGGCCAGGGGGGCCTCCTGGCCGAGAAAGGCTCCAAGACACTGCCCACGTTCTGGCCAGGTTTCTAGGAGCTCGCTGCGCTAGCCAAGGCTGCCAGAAGTTAGCTCGCAGGTGTCAGAGCCCGAGTGGCCGCATCCAGAGCCGCCGCATCTCCGCGGAAGAGGCGAGCGGCGGGCGCGGGGTGGCGATGGCAGAGGCCCCACCACGGCCGCAGCGGGGTTGGGGAGCTCCGTTCTTTGCCTCTCTTCCCCTCCCCCCGCCGCGTTCTGGCCTTATTTCCCCAACAGACCTGTCCACCCTCAGTTGTCAGGCTAAATATTTTGGCTTGCCGGGAGGGGCGGAGAGAACGGAGAGGGCCCAGCAAACCAATCCGTTTCGAGTGGGGGCGGGCAAGGCGGGAGCTGGGCGCGGCCCCTGCGTGCCCGCCCCGGGAACGGCGGCAGAGAGCCCTGCCAGCTGGCGCTTGCGAGCCGAGCGCGCCCCGCGGGGTCCGGGGAGTGTCTCCCAGTCGTGTTCCCCGCGCCCCGGGGCTGCTCTCGGCGCTCCCCGGGAGCGCACGCGGGGCTTCTTTCTGCACCGCCTTCGGGGTCGCCAGGCCTTCTGGCCTGCCTCTGGCTCTGAGCCCTGTGTCACTTCTTCCTCTGGCTGCCCTGTCACCGTGTGCATCTCTGTCCCACCTCTGTCTCCGGACTTACACTGAGGCTGTGTCCAGCGGCACTGTCTTTGTACTCCCTGTCTTATTTCTTTCTCCCGCACTCTTTGTGCGGCATTCCTTGTCTTAGCTCCTGGCCTTTCCCTCCTCTCTGTGGCCTGGGTCTCTGTGTCCCTTAGGAACTGTCAGGTCCTTTACCTCCCCGGAGCCACCTGGAGGACAGCCAGGACTGGGCACCAGCCAGACGGGGAACCATGGCAGTGCTCAGCCCGTGGCCCTTGGGAGCATGCCTGCTTGGGATCCTTCTCTCCTTGGGATTTGGCCTCGACACTCTAGAGGGTGAGTCCCCAGCCCTGTCTCCCACAATCCCATCTGCCTCCCAGCCAACTAGGAGGCCAAACTGTGCCCGCAGCCAGAGGAAGTCTACTTGCTCAGCACTGCAGCGTGCAGACTGGGGTTAGCTCTGGAACCCCCTCCCCTCCCATCCCCCGGCCCTCTCCCCTCTTTCCTCTCCCCCTTCCTGGGGAGGAACAGCTAGTCCTCCCCACCTGAACATGTTTTCTCCCAGCTCCTATGGAGGTGAGGACTTCAAAACGGGCTTGAGTGGGTGTCGTCCACTCCGCAACTGGCTCGTGCAGTCCTGGTCCCAGCAGAGGCTGAATGGGGCTGTGAGTAGAGGTCACTGCTAGGGAGGGGCTGTGGGGCAGGTGGCCGAGCACCGGGCACTGCGGAGTAGCTGAGTTCATTGTACGCCTCAGAAACTGAGGCTCCGACGACTGAATAGTAAAGTGAGACTGCGGCCTGAGCCCTGCCCGGTGGTCCCCACCCTCCGCGCATGGCTCCCAGGCAGGGGGAGGCCTGGCTGCCTCAGGGCCTGTCTCCCGGGCTCCACACTGCCTCTGAGTCGGATCTGGGGAATGGGGTGGGACCGTGGAGACAGAAGGACCCTCGTGGGAGCTTGGCTGGGAGAGGGAGAAGAGCTGAGGGTGAAAGGTTCAGAGGGGGAGGAGGGCAGGCTGTGCCCCCTCCCCATTTCCCCTCCAGACTGAGAAACTCAGGAATCCAGTGCTGTCAGCCTGGGAGGGGGGTGTCCCACCATGCCCCTCAGACTGGGAGCTTGGAGGGACAGGAGTGATGCAGATGGCTTGGAGGAGGGGGTTCCTTGATGGGTGCTAGTCACGGAGGGTCTGCCTGCAAGACATAACGCCCCTCCCCCCAATGGAACCCGCCCAGCCAGGACAGGGCACAGCAGATGCCAGCTAGGAGCACAGTTGTCAGGACGGAAGCGTTGTCCTGCGGCGGGGGTGGAGGGTTGCTGTTTGGTCAGGGCATCCAGATGTCGCATTCCCAGTGCAGCTCTCTACAGAGCCAGGTTCTGAGGGAAGTCAGGGGTTAATTTGCTGAGGTCTTAGATTTGTTTTTCCAAATGACTCCCATCAGGGGAGCCCTGGAGAGGCAGGGGCATGATGGGAAGTGGGCGCCGGAGAGAACCCCCCATCTGCCTCACAGAGCCTGATTGGCCTTCACATGGAGGGCATAGAAGTGTTTTCTCATTCTCTCTTCTCCTTTGTGTGCGTGTGTGCGTGGGCACACACATACACACACACACATACACACACACAGAGCTGCTGCACAGGGCCAGGCTCAGGACCTTGACTGACAATGGGGGGAGGTTGAAGGAAGCCCGGGGAGCCAGCCTTGCCTGCCCAGACCCCTTCTAACAAACCACGGGGGGCAGGGGGCAGGGGGCAGGGGGCAGGGGACGGGGGCTAGACAGGTCAGGGTGGCTGGAACACTGGGTGGGAAACAAGGGAGTAGAGACTGGGGGGAGATTAGCAGAACCTGAGCGTCAGGCTGAAGAATTCAGACTTGAATTTTCTACCGTGGGGAGCTATGGAAGGTCCCCTTGGGAGCAAGTGAATCCGGGCATCCAGCCGCCTTCAGGGGAAAGAAGAGGAGGTAGAGCTGGGTTGTGGGTCCGAAAAACCCAGGCACACCTGAGTCCCCCCGGGAGTCATGGACTTGGAAGCCAGATGAGCCCCTGAGTGCCCAGTGGTCACAGTGCTGGCTATGTAGAGACCCCCGCCTCCCTGGGAGGGGTGGCAGAGATGGACAGCAGTGTTGGGAGCGAGCGCTGAGCCAGGACAGCCGGGCCTGGAGGAAAGCCGTTAACTCGGCGTCAGCAGGAGGAGGCTTGGCCTGAGGTTTGCAGGATAAGGACTGAGGGGTCCTTCTGAGGCTGGAGATACGAATGGACACCAGCTTGTCTACACCCCGAAATGTCAGGCTGAGGGATCGAGGCATGAGCCTAAGGCAACGGGGAGCTGTGATGTCCCTTCCAGCTCCCGTCAGACTGGGAGAGGAGCAGGAAGCTCAGACCGCTGCTTCCCAGTCCTGGGCTTCATTCATTCATTCATTCATTCATCGGACACTGACGGAGTACGATTTTGTACCAGGCACCACACTGGGCATCAGGACACCGCAACAGATTACACGAGATTCCTGCCTTTATGGAGCTTACAATCAACAGAAGAAATAAAGTGAATTATTTATTAGCCAGCTTCAAGAATTACAGAGAAAAATAAAGCAGAATTTTAAAAAAAATCTTTATTTATTTATTTGAAAGACAGAAATAGAAAGAGAGAAAGAGACAGAGGTTATCCATCCACCAGCTCACTCCCCAAATGGCCACAGTGGCCCATGCTGGGCCAGGCCAATGCCAGGTGCCAGGAGCTTCCTCCGGGTCTCCCACATGGGTGGAAGGGCCCCAGCACTTGGGCCATTCCCCACTGTCCTCCCAGGCACATTAGCAGGGATCCAGATGGGAAGCAGAGCAGCTGGGACTCGAACCGGCGCCCATATGCAATGCCACGCTGCAGGTGGAGGCTTAACTTTCTATACCACAATATGGGCTCCAAGTAGAAAAATTGTTTAGATTGCTTTTGTTTATTTGAAAGGCAGAGTTGCACATACACACACACACACACACAGAGAGAGAGAGAGAGAGAGAGAGAGAGAGAGAGAGATCTTCTATTCACGGCTTCATTTCCCAAATGGCCAAAAGAACCAGGGCCAGACCAGGTTGAAGTCAGGAGCCAGGAGCTTCTTCCAGGTCTCTTAGGTGGGTGCAGGGGCCCAAGCACTTGGACCGTCTCTGCTGCTTTCCCAAGTACATTAGCAGGGAGCCAGAAGGGAAGTGGAGTAGCCAGGACTCGAGCCAGAGCTCATATGGGATGCCGGCACCGCAGACAGCGGCTTTACTGGCTACCCCAAAACAGACTCCAAGCAGGAATTTTAAGTAGGGCCATGAGAGGAAGTCTCCTTGAGCAGGTGACATTTGAGCACAGCCTTACCAGGGTGAGTGAACTCTGCAGTGGGAAAGGTGATCCTGAAAGAAGGAACAGAAGTCCAGAGACCCTGAGGCAGGAGCTTGGCTGGCATGTCTAAAGGACAGCACAAGGCTCTATGTGGGTGCGGAAGGGAGACTGGGGATGAAATCAGAGAGGTTCCAATGGCCGAAATTGTGCAGGGCCTCCCTGCTGGAGGAGGGGCTACAGCTGGGACAGGCAGGGAGTCCGTTTCAGGGAGGGGAGGATGTGACGCAGCTGTGTTTGGGGTGAAGATCAGCGGGGATGCAGGTGGCAGTGGGGAGACAGCCCGAGAGCGAAGGCAGGAACAAGAGCTTAGACTCTGGATGTGCTTTAAGACAGGATGCGAGGGTCAGCGAGGGGAAGAAGTCAGGATGACGCTAGGTTTGGAGCCTGCCTACAAGCATGACATGGCAGGAACCGGGACGGGGAAGCAGGTTTAGGTGGGAATGTTGGGGGCTCCCTGTTGCCCGTGGTGGTTCCTGCGGCAGAGATCTCACCAGCCACAGGTGAGCTGCCCAGGCCCAGGGAGGAGGCCACCCACCCAGCAGAGCCCGGCTCCCCCACTCAGTGTCCCCTCCCCTCCCCGTATGCCCGCAGTGTGCCCCAGCCTGGACATCCGCTCCGAGGTGGCAGAGCTGCGGCGGCTGGAGAACTGCAGCGTGGTGGAGGGCCACCTGCAGATCCTGCTCATGTTCACGGCCACGGGGGAGGACTTCCGCCGCCTCAGCTTCCCCCGCCTCACCCAGGTCACGGACTACCTGCTGCTCTTCCGTGTCTACGGCCTGGAGAGCCTGCGGGACCTCTTCCCCAACCTGGCGGTGATCCGCGGCGCCCGCCTCTTCCTGGGCTACGCGCTGGTTATCTTCGAGATGCCGCACCTGCGCGACGTGGGGCTGCCAGCGTTGGGGGCCGTGCTGCGTGGGGCGGTGCGCGTGGAGAAGAACCAGGAGCTCTGCCACCTCTCCACCATCGACTGGGGCCTGCTGCAGCCTGCGCCCGGTGCCAATCACATTGTGGGCAACAAACTGGGCGAAGAGTGTGCCGACGTGTGCCCGGGTGTGCTGGGGGCCTCTGGTGAGCCCTGTGCCAGAACCACCTTCAGTGGGCACACAGACTACAGGTGCTGGACCTCCAGCCACTGCCAGAGAGGTAGGCACTGGCACAGAACACGAAGGGGAGGACCTCAGGGAAGACAGGGCCAGATGGGACCGGGTACGTGTGGAGTAGGATGGTGTGGGCACGTGCTTTGCTGCCACTGGTTTTTAACCGTCACTCATCCTATGGGGCATAGCCTATTGTTATTCCCATTTCGCAGATGAAGAAATTGAAGCTCAGAAAAGTTAAATAAATAATGTAGCATAAGGCAGCCATGGAGTAAGCACAGACAAGCTGAAGTAGTTGTGGAGTAGGTACACCACAGGTACAGGTGGGCGTGGAGGGAAGAGGGCAGGAACATACGGGTGCAAGGTGGTGCCAGAAACAGTTTAGGGCAGCAGCTAAGTGCAAAGCCCGATGGCCTGGGTTCAAGTCTCAGCTCTGCTGCTCACTGGCTCTGTTCCTTGAGGGGTGGGCACTGTCCAGCCTGTGGGCCCTACAAGGCCCGCAAAATCATCTGGACTGGCCCTGCCAAAGCAGCCACAGGCAGGACTCAAAATTCAAGAAGTCTATAGCAGATGCTCATTTCGTATGGCCCACAGAGTGTGTTCTAAGTACCTGCCCTGGGTAGATAAAAGCTTCCCCACCTCTGCGGGCCTCAGCTCCCGCTTCTGTAAAATGACCACAGGGTGGTTGTGAGCAATGAGTTACTCCACAGGGTATCAGAGCGGTACCGGAACCACGGCAGCAATTCCTTTTTTATTTTTTTAAAGATTTATTTATTTCATTTGAAAGGCTGAGTTACAGAGAGAGAGGGAGAGACAGAGACTGAGAGATCTGCCATTTGCTGGTTCACTACCCAGCAGGAGCTGTGCCAATCTGAAGCCAGGAGCCAGGAGCTTTTTCCAAGTCTCCCATGTGGGTGGAGGGGCCCAAGAACTTGAGCCATCTTCTGTTGCTTTCTCAGGCCGTTAGCAGGGAGCTGGATGGGAAGCAGAGCAGCCGGGACTCGAACCGGCGCCCATATGGGATGCTGGTGCCGCAGGCAGAGGTTTAACCTACTACGCCACAGCGCCAGCCTCCAGGGCAGCCATTCTATGTTCCTAATAAAAGTGGCCACAGTGCAGGTGGTCCGAGGTGAGCTGGCAGTGTTGGAACGGGGAGGTGGTAGCTGCATGGGAGAGGAAGGAGGAGGCACAGGATGAAGAACAAGAGAGGTGAGGGCAAGTGTGTGAAGGGCATCTTCCCTGGGACGTAAGAGACATGGGGAGAAAACAGAAGGAAGGGAGGGGGCACGTGTTTAACAGTTAGGACACCACCAGGTTACGATGCCCGTGTGCCAGATGGATTGGAGTGCCTGGGTTCAAGTCCCCGCTCTGCTCCCAAGTCCAGCTTCCTGTTCATGCATTCCTGGGCAGGCAGCAGGTGGTTGGGTCCCTGCCACCTGTGTGGGAGACCTAGCTTGAGTCCCCAAGCTCTTAGCATTGGCCTGGCCCAGTCATAGCTGTTGGGGACACTGCGGGGGAGGGGTGAATCAGCAGATGGGAGATGCCTGCTCACTCTCTGCCTCTCAAATACAGAAAAGAAAGGGAGTGGAGGAAAGGGATGGTTGGAGGTGGAGGAAGTGAAAGTTGGGGAGGAGGAGAGGAAAACCTTTCAGAAACTGGGAGCAGATCTGGGGTCTCCCAACCTGGAGGTCTTTTGCACAGAGCTCCTGAAGGCCAGCTCTCCTCCCGTCCCGGGCCTGCAGCAGCAGGGCGGGAGAGGGTAACCAGATCCCTGGTGTATCTGCTGAGCCCACCTCCCCGAAGCCTCCCTGTTGGCTGTAAACACAGCTGCTGCACGTCCTCCTGTGTGCAGTGTCAACACGCCCCGGCCGACCCCGCCCCATACTTGGCTCCCGCAGACATCCAGCTGCCACTGTGCAGTTTCCAGGCTACTGGGCCCCCAGCTCCAAAACCCACCCGCTGCTGCTGCTGCTGCCGCCGATACCGGGGCCGCAACATGGCAGGCTGGTGACTGGAGGAGGCTCCTCCCGCCACACATCCCCAGGCCCACCGTGCCCTGGACCTGGCTGCTCAGGAGAGGCCGGCTGGCCCAGCCTGGCATTGTGCCCAGCCATGATCTGGGCACCAGGCCTAGACAGGACAGCAGGCAGCAGAGCAGCAACCCTGATGGACAAGGTCACTGTGCTGTCCTGAGCCCGACTAGGCACTGTGGGAGGCAGAGAGCTACAGAGAGGGCCGCGGTCCTTGGCAGAAACAGTGGGCAGCCGTGACCTGGAGGGACTTGGGTTCAGAGATTGCGTCACGGAAGGGGCCAGGGTTGGAAAGGGCGGACAGGACTGAGGGTTCACAGGCAAGGCCTAACCCAGCACTCTGCCCACAGTGTGTCCCTGCCCCCACGGGCTGGCCTGCACAGCAAGGGGCGAGTGTTGCCACGCCGAGTGCCTGGGGGGCTGCAGCCAGCCTGAAGACCCTCGTGCCTGTGTAGCCTGCCGCCACCTCTACTTCCAGGGTGCCTGCCTCCGCGCCTGCCCTCCAGGTACCTACCAGCATGAGTCCTGGCGCTGCGTCACGGCCGAGGACTGCGCCAGCCTGCGCGCCGTGCCTGGCCGCACCTCCACCTTCGGCATCCACCAAGGCAGTTGCCTGGCGCAGTGCCCCCCAGGCTTCACCCGTAATGGCAGCAGGTGAGCGTGGGGTGGGGTGGATGGGGGAGGCTCGCTTTGGAGCAGTGAGGAGGCCCACACTGGTCCGAAGCTCACGTATCTGCTTGCCCCTGCTAGCATCTTCTGCCACAAGTGTGAGGGGCTGTGTCCCAAAGAGTGCAAGGTAGGCACCAAGACCATCGACTCCATCCAAGCAGCACAGGACCTGGCGGGCTGCACCCACGTGGAGGGAAGCCTCATCCTCAACCTGCGGCAGGGCTGTTAGTACCCACTTTGGGCCCACACCCTTTCTGAAGGCCGATGGAGCTCCGCTTCCCCCCACCCTGGGTCCCAACCCCGAGGCCCCACCCCCCGGGCCCCTCTCCACCCCCACCCCTGCCCTGTGGGCCCAGAGGCTTCCGTGTTCCTGCTCCAGCCCTGTCTCCCTCCCCTCCCCCGCCCCCCAGACAACCTGGAGCCGGAGCTGCAGCGCAGCCTGGGGCTGGTCGAGACCATCACCGGCTTCCTCAAAATCAAGCACTCCTTTGCCCTCGTATCCCTGAGCTTCTTCAAGAACCTCAAACTGATCCGGGGGGATGCCATGGTGGACGGGTAAGGGGTCAGATCAGGCCTCCGACCAGCCCAGTCTCTCACACCCCTCCCCCCAGTTGTCCCAAAAGAATGTTAAAGAGAAAGGGCTCTGGGGCCAGTTCTGTGTACTAGCTGTTTGGCTGTGGATAGGTTACTTAACTCCTCGGTTTTCCCATCTGTAAAATGGGGCTAACATGACTGCTTGCTTAGGGCTTTTGTGAATCTTACTTTTAATGCAGTAGATGCAACGTAAGTTGTGGTTGAAGGTAGCTGTAAAAGTGGGCTACAGTCACCCGATCCCCTCAGCTGCACAGTGACACTGCCAGAGTTTGAAACCCGTTCCTACTACCCACCTGTCAAGGCCCACCCATAAGGTAACGGGACTTTTCAAAATCAAATAAACGGCTGGTGCCACCGTAGCTCAATAGGCTAATCCTCCGCCTGTGGCGCCAGCACACCAGGTTCTAGTCCCAGTTGGGGCGCTGGATTCTGTCCCGGTTGCCCCTCTTCCAGGCCAGCTCTCTGTTGTGGCCCAGGAGTGCAGTGGAGGATGGCCCAAGTGCTTGGGCCCTGCACCCCATGGGAGACCAGGATAAGTACCTGGCTCCTGGCTTCGGATCAGCAAGGTGCACCAGCTGTAGCGGACCGGCCACAGCTGCCATTGCGGGGTGAACCAACAGAATAGGAAGACCTTTCTCTCTGTCTCTCTTTCTCACTGTCCACTCTGCCTGTCAAAAAATAAAGCTAAAAAAAAAAATAAAAATAAAAATAAAATAAACGTCTTAACCACCCAGTCAAGTGGTTTCCATGGCTTCTCGTGGGCCCCAAGGTGCCCACACCCTGGGTGGAGAGGCATGTACCACCACTCCCTGGTGGTGTCCCCAAACCAGCACAGCCTGGCACCTAGCAGATGCTCAGTTAAAGCGAGATGAAGGAAGGAAGCGGCCAGGGAGCTTACTGACCCCATGTCACTGTTGAGGAAAATGGAGAGGGTGGGTGGCTTGCCCCACATCGCAGAATGTGTGTACAACTCCTTCCGGCTAGAGGCTGAGTGCCCTCCCTCCCCCCAGCACAGCCCCTCTTGGAAAGAGCCCATAAGCATCCCCTTGGCCGCCCCCTGCCCCCACCTCCCTGCAGAGCAAGGTCCCCTGGCCTCCCCCCAGGAACTACACTCTGTATGTGCTGGACAACCAGAACCTACAGCAGCTGGGGTCCTGGGTGGCCACTGGCCTCACCATCCCGGTGGGCAAGATCTACTTTGCCTTCAACCCGCGCCTCTGCCTGGAGCTCATCTACCGCTTGGAGGAGGTGACAGGCACGAGAGGGCGGCAGAACAAGGCTGAGATCAACCCGCGCACCAACGGGGACCGCGCCTCCTGTGAGCCCGGGCCCCTCCCCAAAGCCCGAGCCCGCACACACTCAAACACAGCAGCCACTGGGGGCGGGGGAGGGGCAAAGCCTCTGCGGGGTCGGGGCGGGGTCCCCCGCCAGAGACAGGGTCGTTACGAGCAGGTGTTCACCTCCCGCCCAGGCCAGACTCGCACCTTGCGCTTCGTGTCCAACGTGACGGAGGCAAACCGCATCCTGCTCCGCTGGGAGCGCTACGAGCCTCAGGAGGCCCGCGACCTGCTCAGCTTCATCGTGTACTACAAGGAGTCGTGAGTACCGGGGGCGGGGCCACTCGGGGCGGGGCCAAACCAATTCTGCCCCGCCCCCACCCTCCCTGGACAGGTGAGGGCAGAGCTCAGCAGGGCCGTGGGAAGCTGAGGAATCAGGATGCCCAAGCCGCACCCGAACATTTGAGTCACGGCTGGCTCTCTGCCCTCACTCTCCTCATTCCTCCGAGCCTCAGTTTCCCAGCCAAGTGGAATGGAAGGGTCATGACTTCTGGGAGCCCAGGAAAGCCATTCTGCTGGGAAGGCTCTGATAATGAAGCTCCAATTCACTATGCTAATGCTCCTACTGACCACATGCTCCTGCCCCAGCAGCGGTTTGGGGAGTGCCCACTAATTTGGCCAATTTTATGAGTTTTGCCATTGTTGCATTAAAGCCTGAAGGAGGGAGGGCACAGGGACTGGTGGGGACCAGCTGCTCTTTTTCTTTGGAGTGGACTGACCCTAGCAGGAAGGATAGTGGTTAGACCGCAGGAAGGACTGCTCCAAAAATGTGGATAAGAATCAAAAGAGGTCTCCTTAGGGAAAGTAAGTGGCCTCTGGATGACCAGCTAGAGGGCAGGCATATTCTCCCTGTATGTGGGTAAAAGATGGGGCCGCCTGACTTGGAAGAGAGGTCTTAGCTGACCAATAGCCAGGGCTTGGCCCTGGAGGAGGGAGGATGGAAGCCGGTGGGTTGAAGGCCCACTTGAATGTCCAAGGCTGACCTAGGCATCAGTGGTAAGAGAAGGTCTCTATGGCTGATGCCACGGCTCACTAGGCTTAATCCTCCACCTGCGGCGCTGGCACACCGGGTTCTAGTCCCGGTCAGGGCGCCGGATTCTGTCCCGGTTGCCGCTCTTCCAGGCCAGCTCTCTGCTGTGGCCCGGGAGTTCAGTGGAGGATGGCCCAAGTGCTTGGGCCCTGCACCCCATGGGAGACCAGGAGAAGCACCTGGCTCCTGCCATCGGATCAGCGCGGTGCAACGGCTGCAGCAGCCATTGGGGGGTGAACCAACGGCAAAGGAAGACCTTTCTCTCTGTCTCTCTCTCACTGTCCACTCTGCCTGTCAAGAGAGAGAGAGAGAGAGAGAGAGAGAGAGAAGGTCTCTGCCATGGGGAGCAGGAGCACCTGCTGAATGCAGATTCCTGGGCCCCACTTCTACAGTCACATTCAGCTAGTGCTCAGTGGTGAGTGGGGTCCGGTGATCTGCATTTCTAACAAGCTCCCAGGTGTTGCCGAAGCTGCTGGTTCACAGATCACACTTTAAAAAGCGGTGACACCCTCCGGCTTGTGCAGTTCACAATCTGCGCAGCTCTACACAGCTGCCTCGGGGCTCAAAGGGCAGAGAGCATCGGGGAGCTCTCCTACCATCACTGCCTGGCAGTGTAGCTGTGGCGGGGCTCTCGCAAAGACACACCCCGTGCACGCTGGCTTGATGCTGGCTCTGAGCAGACCCAGATCTACTCAGTGTGATGCGCTCCATGGCATCCACTCTGCACCCCCCTCCTGCTCCTCGGCTATCTTGCTTCTGGGTCTCAGCGAGGACAGGCATTTCCAGGCAGGCCTCAAGCTCCGCACCACCACAGCCTCCTTCTGTCCCTGGCTCAGCCTGAACTCCCCTCCCTCCAAAGAAACCCACAAGAACATTCGTAGAATGTTCCGCTGTTCCCCGTGTTCTAGCTCGGTCTCTCCCTTGTGGGCTCCACTTTCGTCTCCCCCAGGGACCAGCCTCCTCTGCCCCTAGTGCCACTGGTCCCTCCCCAAGCCCTGCCCTCTGTCCCTGCCCTGGCCTCCTTCACTGGGGGCTTCTGGCCCCGATCATTTCTCTGTGGCTGTGGATCTCGGTCTTTTGGGATTATGGACATGTGTGAGAAGCTGCTGGAAGCTAGGAACCCTCTCTCTAGAGAACCACACACATACAAAATGTTGTCTATAGTGTTGGAGGCTTTTAGACTGCCAGAGCCCATTCATGGGCCCAGGTGAAGACACAGTGTCCTTGGAAAGAGAGTGGTCCGGCTTGTGGTTCCAGGCAATGCACTTGGGATGAGTTAGGATAACCCCGCTACTTACTGTCCCTAGGAAGGAGACCTCTTATTGTACCAGGCAAGGCTTTCAGAATATTTACAGAGACTAAAGCTCGACATTTCCTGCCGGCGATGGAGAGATATTTCATCCCCAATTCGGCTGGCAGCACAGATGCCACAGAGCCCCCACAGGGTCTCACAGGTGGCTGGAGTCGTGGCTGTGCCCTCATGCATCCCAGAGGATGACAAGGACATTCTGTGGGTGACCAGAGAGGAGGGGGTGCTGAATCCTGGGGCTGGGGCTGAGCTGCCCCTCAGCTCCCGTGCTGGGGTGTTTTCAGCCCATTCCAGAATGCCACGGAGCATGTGGGTCCAGATGCCTGTGGCACCCAGAGCTGGAACCTGTTGGATGTGGAGCTGCCCCTTAGTCGCACCCAGGAGCCAGGGGTGACCCTGGCCCCCCTCAAACCCTGGACACAGTATGCAGTGTTTGTGCGGGCCATCACGCTGACCACCGCAGAGGACAGCCCCCATCCGGGGGCCCAGAGCCCCATCGTCTACCTGCGCACCCTGCCTGCAGGTATGCAGAAGCATTCCAAGGCAGTGAGAGTCAGGTCCCCAAGGCCTGGTGAAGCTGCGGGACGCGGGGCACCAGAAATCGGGCGGCCGGGACAGCGAGTGCCTGGCGCTGGGGGCTGCGGGCCCACCCACTTGAGTCCCAGAAAGAAATCAGGGCATTTGCCTGGGTCCCGGGGGAGTCTGGGCTGGGACACAGCTAAGAGGAAGAGTAACAGGAACTCAAGGGCCTTTGGTGACAGGAAAGACAAAACAGAAAGCCAGGTTCTGGAAGCGGAGTTTAGGGCCACCTGTTCCTTGGAAGAAGGGGAGAATTGGACCCCAGAGAGAGGGGATCCTGGCAGACAACCCTGAGTTCTACTGTCCTCCCACCCCCAGCACCCACGGTGCCCCAAGAGGTCATCTCCACGTCCAACTCCTCCTCCCACCTCCTGGTGCGCTGGAAGCCACCCACGCAGCGCAACGGAAACAACACCTACTACCTGGTGCTGTGGCAGCGGCTGGCAGAGGACGCCGACCTCTACCTCAACGACTACTGCCACCGCGGTGCCGGGGCGGGGCGCCAGGGCAGGGCAGGGCAGCGGGGAGCCGGGCGGGGACCTCACCTAACTGTCCTCTTGCCCGCCTTGTCGCCAGGCTTGCGGCTGCCCACCAGCAACACCGACCCGCGCTTCGACCGTGAGGACGGGGAACTTGAGGCCGAGACGGAGCCGGGCTGCTGCCCTTGCCAGCACCCACACCCTGGGCAGGTCGTGCCCCCGCTGGAAGCGCAAGAGGCTTCGTTCCAAAAGAAGTTTGAGAACTTTCTACACAATGCCATCACCATCCCCAAGTGCGTGCGACCCGGGGCGCAGGCTGGCGGGAAGGGGCTGGAGAGGGGGTGGGGCTTTGTGGGCGGGGCCTGGCTTGCAGGTGGGTCTGGAGGCTGTGGGTGGCAGCCGAGGGTGCAGGCCCCGTCCCGAGCGAGTTCTGATAAGAGCCCCCTTGGCCTCCCTAGATCCCCTTGGAAGGTCACGTCCATCAATAAGAGTCCCCAAAGGTGAGCTAGGACGGGGCGGGAGGTTGGGAGGCGAGGGGCGTGGCTCCGGGACGGGATCGCTGCTCTCACCCGCGCCCTCCCCAGCGACTCGGGGCGGCACCGCCGGTCAGCCGGGACCCTCCGACTCGGGGGCAACAGTTCGGATTTCGAGATCCAGGAGGACAAGGTGCCCCGGGAGCGAGCGGTGCTGAGTGGCTTGCGCCACTTCACCGAATACCGGATCGACATCCACGCCTGCAACCACGCAGCGCACACCGTGGGCTGCAGCGCCGCCACCTTCGTCTTTGCCCGCACGATGCCGCACAGTAGGTGACACCCGCACCACCACCACTGACCCCAAGGACCCCGTGCAACGAATGCCCCGCCTGGCCGGGTTGACCTCCCGCTGGCTCCAGACCCCCCCCAGCTTTGCTCGCCCCTCCTGGTCACCATAATCCCAGAGCTGCCCCAAACCTCTCAGTTTCGCCCAGTTTCGCTTGGGTTTGAGTATGGAGGTGAGAGGAACTACTGTGGCCTGGCTGCCAGATGCCCCTCCCGCAGGAGAGGCCGATGGTATCCCCGGGAAGGTGGCCTGGGAGGCTGCCAGCCGGAGCAGCGTCCTCCTGCGCTGGCTTGAGCCCCCGGACCCAAACGGACTGGTCCTCAAGTACGAGATCAAGTACCGCCGCCTGGGAGAGGTGGGTACCCCGGGGCACCCGCATCCCAGCCTCCTTGTCGTGCCCCCATCCCTTCCCAGCCACCTGTTTCTTGTTCCCCTCAGGAAGCCACTGTGCTGTGCGTGTCCCGTCTGCGGTATGCCAAGTTCGGTGGGGTCCACCTGGCCCTGCTGCCCCCTGGCAACTACTCTGCCCGGGTTCGAGCGACCTCACTGGCTGGCAATGGCTCCTGGACAGAGAGTGTGGCCTTCTACATCCCTGGCCCAGGTATACAGCCTCTGTCCCCAGACTGCCCACAGGGGGACCCCCCTGCCCCTCCATTCCCCCCCACTACCACAGGCCCCTGCTTTCCAGCCTCCCTAATCCCCACCTCGCAGTGCGAGAAATCCTGCCCTCTGCCGCCCCCTAACTCTGTCCTCCGACCAGCAGAGGAGGAGGACTCCGGGGGCCTGCACGTGCTCCTCACCGTCACCCCCGTGGGCCTCATGCTGCTCATCGTCCTCGCCGCCCTGGGTCTCTTCTATGGCAAGAAGAGGTGATGACAGAGCCCCTGGCTCCCGCCCCCTCCCTGAGCCCTCCTCGTGAGGTCAGTGCACGCAGGGGCAGAGGAGAGACCTCAGAAAGGACTTCCTTACAGTCAGCCACCGTCCCCTGGGGGCTGGCGTGGGGACATGCCTCTCGGCCATGGTGACCAGTTCTTCCTGCTGAACCTGGGACTCTGCTGGTGGGCAGGGTCCAAGTCCCGCCTCCTGGGAATCCCCAGTCTGGGCCCCCTGGGACGGTTGGTCACCTTAGGCTCTGTCCCAGGATGCTCCATGTCAGCCGTCCAAGAGGCAAAGGGCGGCCTGGCCTGGCCCCTCGACCTCTGCATTCTCCCTGTTCCCAGCCTGGGGGGCTCCCTGGGCTCCCCCCGACCGGGGTTGGGCTGTGGCCAGTTCTCCTCCTCCCTGAGGTCCTGCCTCCTTGTCCTCTGACATTGCACGTTCCTTCTGGACCCTTCTGGCCTGAATGCCTCGCCTCCCACTGCAGAAACAGCACCCTGTATACCTCTGTGAACCCGGAGTACTTCAGCGCCTCTGAGAGTAGGTCTGGGGGGTGGACAGGAGGGGCGGGGCAGGGAGACAGGAGAGAAGTGGGTGGGGGCGTGGCGCCAGCAGCATCCTGCCTCCCTCAGTGTACGTGCCTGACGAGTGGGAGGTGCCTCGGGAGCAGATCTCCATAATCCGGGAACTGGGCCAGGGCTCCTTCGGGATGGTCTATGAGGGGCTGGTGCAAGGCCTTGAGGCTGGGGAGGAGTCCACGCCCGTGGCCCTGAAGACGGTGAATGAGCTGGCCAGCCCACGGGAGCGCATCGAGTTCCTCAAGGAAGCGTCTGTCATGAAGGCATTCAAGTGTCATCATGTGGTAAGGGAGGGTCGGGGCACTGCCAGGGTCGTCACTGGGGCGGAGGCCATGTGGTAAGGGGAAAAGAGCACGGAGGAGGTCAGGGTGTCCTCCAGGTCAGAGCTGGGAGTGAGGTTAGGACCTCACTGGGGCAAAGTTTATGGTTGGGGGTTAGAGTCAAACGGGGCCAGGGTAGGGTCATGGCTAGGGCTGAGCTCAGTCACGGCTCGGGGGTCAGTACTGAGGGTCCAGATAATTATTGGGTTCATGACTGGGGTCTAGGTCTGTGTTGGTCCAAGTTCATAATTGATATGATAGTCAAATTTGACCAAGGTCATGTGTTAAGGTCAGGGCCATTTTGAGGTCAGGATCAGGCTTGTGGTCATGGTTGAGGTTAGGGTCAGGATTGGTGTCTGGGTCAAGTTATAGTCACAGTGGGTCAAGGTTTTGGCCCTGTGGGTCACGGGGAGCTGAATGGACCTACAGTCAAGCTCTTTGTCCATTCTAGGTACGTCTCCTAGGTGTGGTGTCTCAGGGTCAGCCAACTCTGGTCATCATGGAGTTGATGACCCGTGGAGACCTCAAGAGCCATCTTCGATCTTTGCGACCTGAGGCAGAGGTGGGGACCTGGACGATCAGGGCCACGGGGCTGGGGAGTTAGAGGAGACTTGGGCATGGGGTGAGCAGAGAGGACTTAATCCTTGGGCAGGGATCGTGCCTCTGCATTCCTCCTCACCAGCTCCCTCTCTTGGCTTAGAACAACCCTGGGCTCCCACGGCCAGCTCTGGGCGATATGATGCAGATGGCTGGTGAGATCGCAGATGGCATGGCCTACCTTGCCGCCAACAAGTTTGTGCACCGAGACCTGGCAGCCCGCAACTGCATGGTGTCCCAGGACCTGACCGTCAAGATTGGGGGTACAGTGGGTACCAGGCAGATAGGGGCAGCCTGAATAGTATAGAGAGACGCCCCTAAGCCAGGCATTAAGAACCCCAGGCTTGGCCCACATCTCCAACCCTGACAGCCTGCAGGTCACCCCCAGCCCAGCTCCCAGTCTCCTAGTCCCAGGGAAGATGGGTTTCTACAGGGTGATCTAGGAAGACAGAGGGGAGGCTGGGAGAGGTACCCCCGGAGCGGACGCTGGGGGTGACTTCTCAGGCCCACGCCCTGCTCTACCCTCACTTTGCAGACTTCGGGATGACTCGGGACGTGTATGAGACAGATTATTACCGCAAGGGTGGGAAGGGGCTGCTGCCTGTGCGCTGGATGGCCCCCGAGTCCCTCAAGGATGGAGTCTTCACCACCCACTCGGATGTCTGGTGGGGCTCTGCGGAGGGGCCTAGAACGTCCCGGCCTTGGGGTCCACGGAGCAGCGTGACGGGGGCTGAGCGCGGGCCCTCCTGTGTGTGCTCCAGGTCCTTCGGTGTGGTGCTCTGGGAGATCGTGACGCTGGCTGAGCAGCCCTACCAGGGCCTCTCCAATGAGCAGGTGCTCAAGTTCGTCATGGACGGCGGGGTCCTGGAGGAGCTGGAGAGCTGTCCCCTTCAGCTGTGAGTAGCCTCGGCCCGGCCCTCCCTCGTCCCTCTGCCCTGGCCACCTCCTCTGAGGCTTCTGCCTCCACTGATGCCCAACAATGAGGTCCCCAGTTCTAAACGCCCCCCTCCGCTGCCAGCCGCTCCCCCCACTCGCACTGATGGAGGCTGAGGGTCCAGGCCCCCTGTGACTCTGCTCCCACGCCCACCAGGCAGGAGCTGATGAGCCGCTGCTGGCAGCAGAACCCGCGCCTGCGTCCAACCTTCACCCACATCCTGGACAGCATACAGGAGGAGCTTCGGCCCTCCTTCCGCCTGCTTTCCTTCTACTACAGCCCAGCGTGCCGGGGTGCCCGGGGCTCCCTGCTGCCTGCCGACGCAGAGCCCGACTCCTCGCCCAACCCCAAAGGGCCCTCCCTGGACTGCAGCCCCCAAAACGGGGGGCCCAGGGCACTGAGGGGCACCCCTTCCCCAGCTTACCGGCCTCCCATGGGCAGAGAGGAAGAGACCTGACCTTTGTGGCCGGGAGATACATGGATGTTCACACACCCCACCCCCCCAGCCCCTACTCACATGGGATGGGATGGGTCCGGGGTGGGGGGAGGGGGCAGCCAAGAGCAGGAACAGGAGGGAGGGGACCAGAGCAGGTCTTCTGCTGATGTCTGATTTCACATGCTTGAAACCAAAGGAGCAGCCAGACCCCGGCTGGGGACCCCTGGTCAAGTCAGGATACTGGGGCAGGGTGTCTCTGGGACTCACTTGATTATCACTGCTCTTCACTCATCCCTCTGCCCCTGAGCTGCCTGGCCTAGGGAGAACGGAGAACGGCCAGCCCAGCCACTTCCTCTCCTCTTGCCCCACCCAGGGACCCCCAGCTTGGTGCTCCTCCCCCTCCCCCAGGGGCATCCCTTGGTTGCATCCACCCCCTTTTCCAGCCCCTTCCCCCTCAGTTATTAGCCTCGGATTATTAAGGATTTAAGAGCCCGGCTTCCTCTCTCCCCTCCCCCACCCTCGCCCCCCCACCCCCTGCCTCCCACGGGAAGAGTGGAGAAGGCACAATAAATGCTGAGGTCTGTTTGTACCCTGGTCCTGGGCAGCCCATTATCTCTCCATCTACATGGCGTTAACACTGGATGAACTTCCTGTCTCCCTCCTGGGGGACTTGAGGTGGTGACCCTACGGCCGGGATACAGGATGAATCGGCTGCGGTCCACCAGCACCTCCGTGAGGGCCTGGGCAGCCGGGGTTGCCATGGCAGTGACACGGGACAATCTTGCCGCTGTCTCCGGCTCAGGCCAGAAGTGGCTGAACTCAGCGGGGAGGCGGCTTGGTGTGAGCGCCAGGCCCCCACTCTGCCTCTGGCTTCTGTCCTCTGCAGTGGCTGTCCACAGGCAGCACAGGACAGAAACAGGCCGAGGGAGGGGTGCTGGTGACGTCTGCTGCTGTGCAGGACACACTGCACATCAGCTTCCTGTGCTCACACTGGGAGCCAGCCTCTGGCCCCGGGGCAGAACGCCTGGGGCACGCTGACATCGCCCAGCTGTCTGTCCAGGCTTTTTTTAAAAAAAGATGTATTTATTATTTATTTGAAAGAGTTACAGAGAGGAGAGACAGAGAGAGATCTTCCATCTGTTGGTTCACTTTCCGAATGGCTGTAACATGCAACAGCCAGGGCTGGGCAGGGGGCTGGATGGGAAGTGGAGCAGCCTGGACTGGCACCAGCCGCTATGAGATACTGCGCCGCAGGCCGTGGCTTCAGCAGCTGCACCACAGGGCATGCGCACATGCACTTTCCTGACTTTTATGTCAGTGCCATGAGGGCCTTTGAAGGGGAAGTTGCCATCGAATGGCCAAACCTTGGTGAAGGGAGTGGCAGAAGGACGGGCTGGGTCACACGTGGCCACACCAAGCACATTTGCTCACTCCAGTAGCTGTCCCGCAAACCCCAGTTTTTTCAGGCAAGGCCCGAGCGTAGTGCGCCAGTCTGTGCGAGCCTCTCTGTATAACAACAATTACCCTGTTACTTCGTCGGGGTCGAAGTGGGCAACTAGGACCTGCCTGTGAGGACCACGCCCTTCCCCTTCCCTAGCCTGGCCGTGGAGACTGGGGCAACAGTGACCCCTGATGGCTGCCATGGGAACTGCAGTTGAGAGAGAAAGTCCGCGAGGTGTCCTCTCCCCTTCCTGTGTTCTGGTCCCTAGAGGGCTCCAGGAGAGTGGAGGAGAGGACACTCCCCTCCAGAGCCCTGGCTATGAGACCTCACACTCACACCAAGCCCGCAGGCACATCTGCACCTGCACGTACCTGTTGGGCGCAGCAGTGGGGTGACTCTGTCTCCCATCCACTGGTACCTGCCACCCTTCACGGGGCTGGACATCTGGATGGGGAGGAGCTTCAGGAAGGGATTGGGAATTGAAGGAAAGACAGCTCCACCTCCAGAGATGAGCAGCAGGTGGCTAACCTGGAAGAACCTTTGGTGTGGGACATCCTAGGAGAGAAGAGGCTTTGATGAGGCAGCGAGAGGGGGAGGTTGACCTTCATGGGGACTTCCCAACTGTCCAGGCAAGCTGTGCAGAAGGCAGATGCGTCTGCTCTCTGGGAGGCAACTAGAGAGTGACAATAGGTCGATCTGTGTGGGAGGAAGGGACACTTGCCACAGAGGCAGAAGGGGACGGGCAGGGTCTCCGACATGATCCAGCAACACACTTCTGGGTCCTCCCCTCCCCCCAAGCTGAGACAGAACTCAAGCTGGTAATAACAATAGTAATAATAGCAGCCTGCAGGTGGCAGGGATGGGGTGCGGAGCCCCAAATGAAGACAGAGGAAACTTCGAGAACTGCATGTCTACAACCCGCTTCTCCACTGCCCCGTGGCCTTGTGACAGGTCCTCCATCTGGGCAAAGGGGTGTCCGATCCCCTCTGAGCTCAAGGACCAAGTGAGCCATCTTTGAGGGGTGCGGAGCACAGAGTGAGGCCGTGGAGAGGGGGTTGGGAGGGGTCTGTACCAGCTGAGCTCTTCAATGGAGCCAGGACCCGGGTGGAGGCGTGATGAGGTGGGGGTGGCCACAGTGCCTCTCCCTCAAGGCTCCCGTCACAGAGCAGAGGGGGCAGCCGAGGTGGTGCCTGGACATCACCATGTGGGAGCAAGAGTCGGATACTAGGATGTGAGCTACCAGCATCCTGGCCCTGCTGTGGCAAAGTCTCCTCTGTTACCCGGTGACACTGTGCTCCCTCCATGCCCCAGGGAGCTGGGTTGGATGCCCAGGTAGCAGGAATCCCAGAGTGGAGACTACAGACTCACCCTGGCCTAGTGTCAGCTGTGGGAGCTCCCTCCACCATGGTCCGTGCACTGTGCCGAGGCCTATGGACAAAGGGGAGGTAACACAGAATCAGCCCACAGCGGGTTCTTCCTCTGGCAGCCAGAGGCCCCGTGCGCAGCCCCGCAGACCAACACTGCCGGCCCATCCTCATGAGACGGACAGGTGGGGAGCCAGAGAGCCCGAACACCTGAGTCCTCTCCTGGCTACCTGCTATGAACATGAGCACCTCTGAGCCACTCAACAGGGCCAAATCAGGGATCCCAGTGGGAGGGACTGGGCATAAATTCAGAGGACAGGGAGCTTGGTGGGCGTCACAGTGGAGGGTGCCGGGCCAGCCGCTGTATGCACGGTCGGAGCAGGGTCCCCCAGCGGTGAGCAAGGCACAATGAGAGCAGAGGGCACCTGCTGCCCTCCCAGTTGCAGAGTCAGGAGCTGAAACCACGTCCTCGCCTGCCCCGATAACTGACTGCAGCACAGCTCTGCCAAGGAGCCACACGGCTCAGACTTCTGATGTCCCACCTGCCCAAGGAGGCAGGAGGGCACGGGCCCAGTGCTCAGAGTGGGTGTGGTAAAGAGCAGGGTGACCCTTGGCCTGGAATCCGGAGCCCCCTAACTCTAGGACATTTCCTATTCTCTAAGGCCAAGAGGTGCAATCCCCACCCAGCCCCAGCTGGATCCGCACCTCGGGGAGCTCTGGGTGCTTAATTCAGCAGACCGGAAGTGGCTCTCGCCACGGAGGAGAAGAGACAAAGGGCAGGAGGGAGACAGTCACAGGACAACGATGACGACGGAAGTGCCAGGACAGAAAGGGGCACGTGACAATGCTGGCTGCCTCGCCCTCCCCAGAGTGGGCAGCCCTGAGGCAGACAGGGAGGATGGAGGAGACAGGGAGGTGAAGAGGACCTGGAGCGGCAGGCAAAGGGCAGCGGAAGAGAGGGACGCAGGGCGGCAGGGAGCTGGAGCTGGGAGAGCTCTCCACGCAGCCCCCGAAGCTCTGGAGACGCCCAGCACTGCCTCCCCGCCCTGCCCCTGGGATCCGCGTGGCTTTGGCACCTGACCCACTCTGCCTGTCAGCCACAACGGGCAGAGTCTGCTTGGTCGCTTCTGGGGGTAGAGGGGGGTCCCATCCCAAGGGAGCACCTGCTCAGGACCCCACCCTCTCGGTTGGCTCAAGCTGTGTCCTTGTAGAGAACTGGACAGGAAGAGGGACATGGCGGCAGGAGTGGTGACACAGAGAAGTCTGGGACAGCCGTGGGGAGGAAAGTCAGACTTACAAGGAAGACCTCAGGAAAAGGATGGACAGAGAGGACAGAGATTGACAGCTGGGTCAGATGGAAGAGGGGCTGGAGGCAGCAGCTCTCCAACCCTCACCCTAACCCTAACGCTACCCCTGGGTAGTCAGATGGCCGCTGAAGCAGGACGAGCAGGGTTGGGACTGGACCGGCTTCCAGGGGGGGGGGGGGATTGCAAGGAGGCACAGGTGTGCAGGAGGCGGGGCAGCCTCTTTTGGAAGCAGGATTTCCTAAGGGAGAGACCTCCACAGGGGAAGGTCAAGGGCCGCCGTAGATAATGGATGTCTTGTAAGCTGTGGAGCACCGTACGCATTATGGCCGCTGTTATCCAACTGTGACAGCATTGAAAATGCTACCGCAGATGCGCATTGAGTGGCCTGGGACTGCGGCGGCGGCGAACTGCAGCCCTGGGAGACAGAGCAGGCTGCAGGCCACCACGGGCACATTCTGGCTGGACAATGGGGCAGAGGGTGATCTACAGCCTCCTTTTGCTTACCTGTCCCCCACGTGTTTACAGAGCATGCATTATTTCCATAGTGGGAAACAAGCAGCTTGCTCCTAAAAGAACCCTTGCTCCTGTACAGAGGGTTGAGGGGAGCCTTCTGGGAAGGCTGAGGCCAGGCCCTGCTGGGGCCCCTGCGATTGCCCTCTCTCCTCCTGGGGTCTGTCCCCCACACACTCTCCTTTCCAAGAATGTTTTCCAGCATGTTCCACCGGGGGTAAGCATGAGGTCCATTCTCCTGAACCCAGGATCTGCATGGTGTTTCCCGCTGGGGAGGTACAAAACAGGGTGTTAGGAAAAGCAGTCACTTCCCAGGGCTTCCTAGGCTCCGGGCTCACGGAGGGCACCTGCCCCTCCCCACCCGGTGACGTGTGTGTAATGACTTCCCTTCTCACGCAAACCCTCCCCCGCTCAGCGTGCCTGCCTTTTCCACCCTGTCCCTCCTCCTCTGCTCAACCTCGCCTCCCGGCCTGATGGGGATCATCACCCCCATAGAGGCCCCCCTAAACTCTTCCCCAGCACCCTCCTCTCTTTCCAACCTGGAAACAATGCCAAGAGTCACCCCTCTCCTGAGAATAAGACCTACTATCAGTAGTTCCTTACACTGGCAAAGAACTTTCAACCATCAAACAGAAGTAAATCCATTATTATTATTTTTTAATCTGTTTCAGAGAAGATAACATATATGATCTGAGAGGAAAACGACTTGCCCAAGCTCACCCCAGGGTCCAGTCGAGAGGACAGCGTGGTCCTCCCTGGCCCATCAGTCCTTGTCTTTAACTTGCCTCTTTCCCACACTCAAACCCTGGCTTTAGCTGCACCTGCCTTCTATCACCTACAAATGGCCCTGCCCAGCGCAGATCCCATGGTTCAATCCCAACTGCCAGCGTGTGCCACACCACCCGTCACCAGGCGTGGCTCTTGGGTCTTCTGAGACTGTCCTCCACATCTGACCCCATCCCTACCCCTCCTGCTCCCTGTACCATCTGCACGGTACTCAGTTCCCCTGCCACGCACGGCCGTGCTGCTGGTGCCGGGAGTCCCCATAGAAAACAGAAACCCCAACAGGTATTTCCGCAGAGAGGCCCGAGTATAAAGGATTGGTTTTCCTGCTGTGGGAGGGCAGAGAAGCAAAGAGGGAACACAAAGGCACCCAGAGACAGTGCAGGAGGAAGCCACCGCCTCCGGGCTGGGTGAGGGTGGACTCGCTGGAATCTAGAAACTCAGGGAAGGGGCACCAAAGAGGGGGCATCTGGGCCTCAGAGGAGGTGAGGCCGCAGGGCACTGACGGAAGCCAACAGGGCCAGGTGAGTTCCCTGCCTCCCTGCAGGGCAGTCTGGGGAACGCGATCTGCAGAGTTTCGGCCTCGGTCGGCCAGAGCAGAGCAGGGAAAGAAACACTGAGCTGAGCCACAGTGGGTAAAGGGCCAGCACCTGTGGTCCTTACTCCTCATTGTTACTGTATCTAAGCTACCCTGTGTGCTGCTAGTCCGCACCTGACTTCCGTCTGGTGGGTTTCACACCATCACTGGCGTTTCGAGACTAAAGGAAGTGAAATAACTTGCCCAGGGGCCCACGGCTGGAAAGTGGCAGAGCTGGGATTCGGTACCAGGTCTGCCCATGCTTTTTGCACTCGCGTGCTGCGCCTGCACGGTGCCCCATGCTGGGTCTAGGGGGCCCTGGATCTGGGTGAGCCTAAGTGCAAAGGGCGGGAATGATATCTGTGAGCCCCCCAGCAGCAAGCCGTGTCTGGCACCGAATGGCTGTTCCAGGGAGGTCCCGCAGCAGTTGACACAGTTGCATTGCAGGCCGCCTGTGCCATGTGAGAACCACATGCAGAGAGCACCGTGGAGAGTGAGAGTAATGGAACTCAGATCTCAACACTTCCTGGCTGGAACCTCCTCCACGGCGCCCCAGTGCCTGTGAGCTAAAGACACAGCTCGCAGGCAGGCAGCCTCTCCCACATCCCTCACCTCCCGCCCTGCGTGCCAGCCCCAGAGGGCTTTGCAGCTCCAGGCATCCACACTCTTGCTCGCTTCCTCCTGCCACCCAGAGCACTCTCCCCACTCCTTTTCCTTTATCCTGAGGACCACCTGCTCCCCTCACCTAAAAAAAAAAAAGATATTTATTTATTTATTGGAAAGGTAGAATGACACAGAGGGTAAGACAGAGAGAACGAGAGAAAGAGAGAGAGAGGGAGGTATTTTTATCTGCTGGTTCTCTCCCCAGGTAGACAAAAAGGCCAGGATTGGGCCAGGCTGAAGCCAGGATCCAGGAACTTCATCCGGGTCTTCCATGTCAGTGCAGGGGCTCAACAACGTGGGCCATTTCCACTGCTTACCCAGGCCATTAGCAGGGAGCTGGATGGGAAGTGGGGCAGCTGGGACTCAAGTGGCGCCCATATGGGATGCCAGCGTCACAGGCGGTGGTCTATCCCGCTACGCCACCGCACCTGGCCCTTGAAAAAAGCACAAACTCCGGCACATTGCACATACTCAGCCGCCGCTCAGCGAATTCCTAACAATGCAGCTAAGGGCAGCGGGCACAGAAAGGAGAAAGACACGACCTTCAGAGTGACTCTTCATTAAGTACGCTCACTAGTGCACTTGAGCAGAGCAGTGACTGACTTCTCCAATCCTCATGGATTCCTCCATGGGAAGCATGCCAGGCCGTCGCGGGGCAATGCCTGACTCCAAACTCTGCAAGGCCACCTGCCTCCTCCTCCAGGCAGTCGGGAGTGCTGGTCAGACCCCGGTGAGGACCTCAGCCCCTAGGGCTGCAGCAGGGTGGCTGCAGGCCTGGCTGCCCCGACTCCTCAGCCCCGGTCTACACTCGGCACACCCTGGAGGTGAGAAGGTGGGTGACGGAGGTCTCCATCCTTCTCACCCTGTAGTTCCAGCCTCCGCATCTGTGAGACCTAAATCCCTCTCACATCTCCCTGGCACCCCCATCCTCTGGATCCTTTCACACCCTCAGATCTACAGGTTCCGTGGTTCATTGAGAGATTCCTTGAGCCACCTGAGGTCCCTCGAGACCACCACAATCTTCTTACTTCTCCATGGGCCTCTCCTCCCCATCATTTCCAAGCAGTCCTGACTCTGGGGGTCACCAACAACCTCTCTACCAGCCTCTCCTGGCTCCCAGGATCCCTCCTTCTCTTCATCATCCCTCGCCACCCCCTCCAGGCACTGCCAGCTCCAACCCTGGCACCATCTGGACACACAGCTGGCCGGCATGGACTCCAGCTGTGAAGAACTGCCCCCTCCCCGCTCCTGCCGCCCCAGCTAAGTCTGGCCTCTGCTGTTTTGCAATTCACTCCAACAGCAAACTCAGCCTGAGGAAACTTCTGGCAGCAGAGCAGCCACAGCAGGGGAGCAGGAGGAGAGAAGCAGGGAAGGAGCAGGCTGACCCAGGGTGCCCTTCTTCTTCTTCTTCTTTTTTTTAAGATTTTGTTTATTGGCCGGCGCCGTGGCTCACTAGGCTAATCCTCCGCCTTGCAGCGCCGGCACACGGGGTTCTAGTCCCGGATTCTGTCCCAGTTGTCCCTCTTCCAGGCCAGCTCTCTGCTGTGGCCAGGGAGTGTGGTGGAGGATGGCCCAAGTGCTTGGGCCCTGAACCTGCATGGGAGACCAGGATAAATACCTGGCTCCTGCCATTGGATCAGTGTGGTGCGCTGGCCGCAGCGTGCCAGCCGCGGCGGCCATTGGAGGGTGAACCAACGGCAAAGGAAGACCTTTTTCTCTGTCTCTCACTCTCACTGTCCACTCTGCCTGTCAAAATAAATAAATTAATTAATTAATTAAAAAAAATATTTTGTTTATTTACTTGAGAGGCAGAGGTATACACAGAGAGAGGGAGAGACAGAGAGAGAGGTCTTCCATCTGCTGATTCACTCCCCAGATGGCTGCAATGGCTGGAACTGGGCTGATCCAAAGCCAGGAGCCAGGAACTTCTTCCAGGTCTCCCATGTGGATGCAGGGGCCCAAGCACTCAAGCAATTCTCTACTGCTTTCCCAGGCCATAGCAGAGAGCTGGACTGGAAGAGGAGCAGCCGGGACTAAAACCAGTGCCCAGATGGGACGCCGGCGTCGCAGGCAGAGGCTTAGCCTACTGTGCCGCAGCGCCAGCCCCCAGTGTGCTCTTACCAAACTCCCACAACCAGCCTGCCTTAAGTCTCTCCCAGGTTGTTCCTGTGCCAGGACACCCTCTCTACCCATAATACACCTCTCTCTCTCTCTCTCTCTCTCTCTCTCTCTCTCTCTCTTCCCTCTCCCTCTCCTTCCCTTTCTTACTTATTTCCATTTAATTTGAAAGGAAGAGACAGAGAGATCTTCCATGTGCTGGCTTACTCCCCAAATGCCTGCAACAGCAAGGGTGGGGCCAGGCCAAAGCCAGGAGCCTGGAACTCTATCTGGGTCTCCCACCTGGGTGGCAGGGACCCAAGTACCTGAGGCATCATTTGGCACCTCCCAAGGTGCACATTCACCGGAAGCTAGAATGAGAAGCAGAGCCAGGGCTCAAACCTAGGAGTTCTGATCCAAGATGCTGATGTCTCTAGCAGCAGCCTAACCACAGAGCCAGGCTCTCACCCATACCCAGGACTTTCTGCTGGAGCCTGTTCAGCTTCTAGGGCTCAGCCCAGATGCCCCAAGTCTGTGCTCCCCTCCCTCACCCCAGTCAGAGGAGAGCCCCTTCTGTACTCCTGTCTGATAGGAGGGCACCGGCTTAGACCTCTGAAAGCCCAGCAGCGGCAGAAGGGAGCTGGGGGCAGGGGCCAATCCAGCAGAGGGAAGGCCTGGGGGCTGACCACCACGTGAACTCCTCCCCGGCACTAGACCCTCGGCCGGCGGCCGTCCAAGTGCAGCTCGCTTCTGAAGCGGCGTCCTGCCCCGGTTCCAGACAGACAGCCGGAGCAGGAGAGCTCAGCCAAGTCGCCCAGTTCACCTAGGCACAGCGGGAGGGGCTGAGGATGTGAACTAGGTGAGGGCCGGGCCACAGCCTCCAGGCGCTCGAAAACCCGAGCCTGGGCTGCCTGGGCTGCGCACGCGCACTGGGTCAGCACCTTTGGCGCGGCGCGGCGTTCCTGGGCCTTTCAGACTGCTGGCCCTGGCCCAGGCTTCGTCACCGAGGGAGTGAGCGACTCCTTTTTACAGGTAAAAATGCTTCCACTGCAGTTACCACACAGCGTTATCAAAGCGCTGGGCACGGTTTCCAGAAGTGGGCTGTGCAAAGCGGCGCTCCAGCCAAGCAGAGCCGGGCCAGCCCGGGCGGTCGTCGGCGCTGCCCCCAGATTGCGCTGGGCTCGGCTCCTGGCCACCAGCGTTTCAGGGCAGGTTCTGGGGAAGATGGCCATCAGGTGTTTGAGGACTAGTGAGCAGACATGCTGGCCTCCTGTATCCCTTTCCAAATGGACAAGAACTGATCTTAAGGGGAAGAGAGGGATGGCCGGCTCATTAAGCTAATCCTCTGCCTGCGGCGCTGGCACCCCAGGTTCTAGTCCCGGTCAGGGTGCCGGATTCTGTCCCGGTTGCTCCTCTTCCAGGCCAGCTCTCTGCTGTGGCCCGGGAAGGCAGTGGAGGATGGCCCAGGTGCTTGGGCCCTGCACCCCATGGGAGACCAGGAGGAAGCACCTGGCTCCTGGCTTCGGATCAGTGTAGCGCGCTGGCTGCTACGCGCCAGCCATTGAGGGGTGAGCCAACAGAAAAAGAAAGACCTTTCTCTCTGCCTCTCTCTCTCTCTTACTGTCTAACTCTGCCTGTCATAAAATAAAATAAAGGGGACGAGAGGGAGGGATCCTGCAGACCAAGCTGTCCTGGTCCTCACAGCTTCCCCGCAGCCAGAGCCGGAGGCACAGAAACAGAAAGTCCACCACTTGGGAACTCCCTGTCCAAAAGCCAGGAATCTGGAACTCTCCGCAGACTTCTGGGCTGGAGGGGGCCCAGGGGACCCCCACGCTCCTTCCCCTGCCCATCTTCTCCAGCACCTACCAGCCCTTCTCCGCCTGCTCCCAGGCCTGGTCCATCCCTCCATACTTCCTGGAGGGAAAAAAATATCACAGTGTCAGGAAACTGTAGGAACAGGTGCTCCTGTAGCTGACTCAGACAAAGGGGCACCTCGGAGAAACCCGCACGTATGGCTCAGGCTGAGCTCTGCGGCTAGAGGGCAGGCAGCTTGCTTCGGATGCTGAAAGAGCGGACGTGGGGACAAGGGAATGCAGGGAGCCTGTGACTGGGCTGTGTTGCTCCAGGCTGTGCTGCCCACCTTCCCCAGACTGGCTGAATGGTGATGGCCAGCCCCACCCCCCCACACGCACACACACCTGGTCACCGCCTCACCTTCCGCAAGCCAACAGCTGCTCGACATCCAAGTCCCTGAACAATAGAGCATCTTTGTAACTTGAATCTCAATCTGGCCTGGCCTTTCCTTTCATTTATTTATTTTTCATTCTGTTGAAAGGTACACACACACACACACACACACCGATGGAGAAAGATCTTCCAACCGTTGATCAGTCCCCAGATCCAACAACTAGAGCTGGGCCAGGCCAAATCCAGGAGCCTGGAACTCAATCTGGGTCTTCCACATGGGTGGCAGGGACTCAAGTATTTGAGATGCCAGGAAGCTGGATTGGAAGCAGAGGGGACTTGAACCAAGCACTAGAGATCCAGGTATTCCAAGCAATGACCCAACCCCTGAATCAAACACCTGCCCCTGAAATCACCTTTCTTATCGGCTCCTGAGTCTGCTTCTCTCTCCCTCTGCAGAACCAAGGCTCCCAAGGAGCAAGCTCTGTGCCCTACTTGCTGGCTGCTGTCCCCTAGAGCCGGGATCTGCCACAGCGGGGGAGGGCTTAGCTCTTGAATTAGCTGACTGCATAGACATCCATTTCTCCTATTACTCTTTGCTATAATAAGCATAAAGATGATAATAATCCCCAACCTGAATGCAGTCGCCTTCGACCGCTGACAAAGCCCTACGCTGAGTCATCGCTCATTGTCTGTCTACAATGACTTGGTCTGGGTTATCCCCATTTCATTCCTGCAGGATTTACCCCAGGTCAAAGGGCCTCACTGGTGGCGGTGCCCAGGCTCAAACAGACCCTGATTCCTATTCTCTTCCCACAGCTACATAGCCATTAGTATAGTGGGAGGGTAGACCATCCCCTCTGCCTCGCATTCTGTTCTGTGCAGGTGCTCCTGCATGCACAAGGTGGAGGTGGGGGAGGGGTAATGTGGCTGCTACAACAGAGAGGCTGTCGGCATGAATGTGAACAGTTGCACATGCAGGGTGCGGGGCCAGGGGCAGCCAACACCGAGCCCTCTCTGCACAGAGGGGCTGCTACTCTCTAAAGCCTCCTCTTCCATTCTTTTTCCCCTTGAAATGTCAGTGTATAACTGCTCAGACTCTCCTGGATGCCAGCATTTTGCCAGGCACTGGGGATTCAATGTAAGTAAGAGCAAGTCTCTACCTTCGAGTGGAAAGGAGTGAGGAAAATAAACCTGAGAGTACCACTGCTGTTGGTTCATTGTCCACACGAGTGCATCAGCTGATCTTTGAGCCCTCCCAATATATTAAAAACCAATCAGATTATCTAGTTCATCAATATCAACACTGAAATGACATTACAAATGAATGGATGGATTATTATATTCTGTATTACTTTATGAAGGAGTTCTTTTTCATATCTTCATAAATACAAGGACTCATTTCTCTAGGCCTGCTCATTATAAATCCATGCACAAGTTCCATAATAAACCTGTGGTTTAGAAGCACAATCAGGGGCTGGCACCATGGTATAGCGGGTAAAGCCGCCATCTGCAGTGCCAGCATCCCATATGGACACCGGTTCGAGTCCCAGCTGCTCTACTTCCAATCCAGCTCTCTGCTGTGGCCTGGGAAAGCAGTAGGAGATGGCCCAAGTCTTTGGGCCCCTGTACCCACGTAGGGGGCCCAGAAGAAGCTCCTGGCTCCTGGCTTCAGATTGGCACAGTTCCAACCATTGTGGCCAATTGGGGAGTGAACCAGTGGTTGGAAGACCTCTCTCTCTCTCTCTCTCTCTCTCTCTCTCTCTCTCTCTCAGCTTCTCCTTCTCTCTCAGTGTAACTCTGACTTTCAAATAAATAAATACATCTTAAAAAAAAAAAAAAGAGGAGGGAGCTGGGTTTTCATTTACCTGTGCATGCCTAGCCCCTAGCGTGTTGGTGTGCCATAGGCACAGAGTCCCTGTTGACTAAATAGACATAGGAAGAGTCACTCTCCATAATGACTAAGAGCCAAATGATGTTTTGGTTCTGTGAATGCCTGGCACTGTTCAAGGAAGAGGAACTGTGTGGAGTCTGCCTGTCACTTTCCTTCCGAGGCGACGTGGGAGCAGGTTATGACTGCACATGGTGTCCACAAACATGTTTAGACAGAAGACTACGTGCAGAGATGCGAGGGTTCTACAGATGAGCCCGTGTTTCGGGTTGAAATGGCTGCAAAGCACACATTATTAAAAAGGGGGAGTTTGAGCCAGTGGGGAGAAAAGTGTCCTGGATTCTGGTTTTCTTTTCTTTTCTTTAAGATTTACTTGTTTGGAAAATGTCCACACTTCCAAAAGCAATTTACAGATTCAATGCAATACCAATCAAAATACCAAGGACATTCTTCTCAGATATAGAAAAAAGTGATGTCAAAATTCATATGGAAACACAGGAGACCCTGAATAGCTAAAGCAATCTCATACAACAAAAACAAAGCCAGAGGCATCACAATACCAGATTTCAATACGTACTACAGGGCAGTTATATTCAAAACAGCCTGGTACTGGTACAAAAACAGATGGATAGGCCAATGGAACAGAATAGAAACACCAGAAATCAATTCAAGCATCTACAGCCAACTTATATTTGACAAAGGACCTAAAATCAATCCCTGGAGCAAGGACAGTCTCTTCAACAAATGGTGCTGGGAAAACTGGATCTCCACATGCAGAAGTATGAAGCAGGACTCCTACCTTATACCTTACACAAAAATCCACTCAAAATGGATTAAAGACCAAATCTATGACCCGATATCATCAAATTATTAAAGAACATTGGGAAAACCCTCGAAGACATTGGCAAGGCAAAGACTTCTTGGAAAAGACCCCAGAGGCACAAGCAATCAAAGCCAAATTTCACAAATGGGATTACATCAAATTGAGAAGCTTCTGTACTACAAAATCACTTTCCTTCACTCAGGAAAGTGAAGAGGCAACCAACAGAATGCAAGAAATTATTTGCAAACTATTCAACTGATAAAGGATTAATAACCAGAATATATAAAGAGATCATGAGACTCAACAACAACAAACAACCCAGTGACGAAATGGACAAAGGGTTTAGGCAGACGTTTTTCAAAAGAGGAAATCCGAATGACCAATAGACCATGAAAAAATGCTCAGGATCACCAGCCATCAGGGAAATACAAATCAAAACCACAATGAGGTTTCACCTCACCCCAGTTAGAATGGCTTTCACACAGAAATCTATAGAAGTGAAATTAGCACTTTGAGAAGCAACGACTTGAACAGCCCTTGTCTTGGCTGTTGAGGAACAGTGTTTTGTTTTTTTTTTTTTTAAATCACTTTAAATAGCACTCTGACCTCAGAATCAGCCCTTAAGGCATTCTGGTCTGGCTGAAAAGCTCACAAGAGCATTTCAGTCACTAAAAGCCAAGACACTGTGGCAAAAAAAATGCCCTACATGGCTGGCGCCATCGCTCACTAGGCTAATCCTCTGCCTGTGGCACTGGCACTCCAGGTTTTAGTCCCAGTTGGGGCACCGGTTCTGTCCCAGTTGCTCCTCTTCCAGTCCAGCTCTCTGCTATAGCCTGGGAAGGCAATGGAGGATGGCCCATGTGCTTGGGCCCTGCACCTGCATGGGAGACCAAGAGGAAGCACCTGGCACCTGGCTTCAGATCGGCACAGCGTGCCAGCCATAGTGGCCATTTGGGAGGTGAACCAATGGAAGGAAGACCTTTCTCTCCGTCTCTCTCTCTCACTGTCTAACTCTGCCTATCAAAAAAAAAAAAAATGCCCTACATGAAGAACCTCGGTGGGTGAGACCACAGTGGAAAGAAGTGGTCATCAAAGAAGGAGGTACTTTTCTCTGAAGGGAGGAGAGAACTTCCACTTTACTTATGGCCTTGTCTAAATACTGACAGAGTTTGTGGATTCAAAAGGCTTCCATAGCCTAGGCAGTTCATGTCAAGAGCCTCAGATGATCACTGATGTCATACATAAGAGTGTTAATTGTTAAATTAACAACAAGAGTCACCATACACTAACTTCCCATCAAGACCTCTAATCTCAAAGAGTTGCATTATAATTAAGTCTGAATAATCACAAAAGTTTATCACTCTTGGGTGCTTCTTTAAATTTAACTAAGTTTCTAGGGGGAAAAAAAGTGAAATTAACTTCAAAATACAATGACTTTGAACAACTCTTGTCTCAACTGTTGAGGAACAGTTTTTTGTTTGTTTTGTTTTGTTTTTTGTTTTTTTCCCCATGCAAATTATTGAACACTTTACTTAGTATAGAGTTGGTATTCTGTGCATAAAGTTAATCAAAATGGATCTTAGTGGAGAATGGGAGAGGGAGGAGGGGAGGTGGGAGAGTGGGTGGGAGGGCGGGTATGGTGGGAAGAATCACTATATTCCTAAAGTTGTACTTGTGAAATGCATGAAGTCTGTATTCCTTAAATAAAAGATTTCTTTGGGGGGAAATAAATTTTAAAAAAAGATTTACTTGTTTAGAAAGCAGAGTGACACAGAGAAAATGGGAGAGACAGAAAGTGAGAGATTCCATCCTCTGGCTCACTCCCCACATGGCTGCACTGTCCAGGGCTGGGCCAGGCCAATGCCAAGAGCTAGGAACTCCATCCAGGTCGGGGTGGCCTGGACCCATGTATTTGGGCCATAGTCCACTGCCTTCCCAGGTGCATTAGCAAGGAGCTGGATCAAAGCAGGAGCAGCTGGGCTTGAGCCAGTGCTTGGATATGGGATGCTGTTGTCGCCAGCAACAGTTTAACCCGGTTTGTCACAACACCAGCCCCTAAGATTCTGGTTTTCTTGAAGCCTGAAACTGATCTTCCCAAGGAAAGCCACACAGGGCTCTTTTGCTCCAGCAATAGTTAAAGGCGTTGAAAGCCCTGCTCCTTTTCTGCTCTCCTCAGCTGTCATCAACATGAAAGCAGGGGCCGGCGCTGTGATGCAGTGGGTTAAAGCCCTGGCCTGAAGCTCCAGCATGCCATATGGGCACCGGTTCTAGTCCCAGCTGCTCCTCTTCCGATCCAGCTCTCTGCTATGGCCTGGGAAAGCAGTAGAAGATGCCCCCAAGCCCTTGGGCTCCTGCACCCGCGTTGGGGGCCCGGAAGAAGCTCCTGGCTCCTGGCTTCAGATCGGCACAACTCTGGCCATTGCAGCCAATTGGGGAGTGAACCATCAGATAGAAGATCTCTCTCTCTCTCTCTCTCTCTCTCTCTCTGCCTCCCTCTCTCTGTGTAACTCTGACTTTCAAATAAATGAATCAAAAGAGAGAGAGAGAGAGAGAGAGAGAAAGAAAGAAAGAAAGAAAGAAAGAAAGAAAGAAAGAAAGAAAGAAAGAAAGAAAGTCCCACATGGAAGCCTCAGGTTCAGATTAATGTTCTCATTGTATGACTAAAGCTGAGTCTTTGTAAAATTATTTACTATTTTCAGGGGCTACTTCTGTGGCATAGTGGATAAAGCTTCTGCTTACAGCGCCAGCATCCCATAGGGGCATCTGTTCGAGTCCTAGCTGCTTCACTCTGATCCAGCTCCCTGCTAATGTGCCTGAGAAAGCAGTGGAAGATGGCCCAGTTGTTTGAGTCCCTGCACTCATGTGGGAGACCCAAAAGAAGCTCCTGACTCCTGGCTTCGGATCAGCCCAGCTCCAGCCATTGAAGTCATCTGGGGAGTAAACCAGCAGATGGAGGATCTCTCTCTCTCTCTCTCTCTCTCTCTCTCTCTTTCTGCCTTTGCCTCTGCCTCTCTATAACTCTGTATTTCAAATAAATAATCTTTAAGAAATTTTTAAAAATAAAATTATTTACTATTTTCTATTTATTTGAGAGGCAGAGAGAGAGAAAGGCAGCACATTCAACATCCACTGGTTCACTTCTCAAATGCCTGTGACAGCTGGCTTTGGGCTGGGGTCAAAGCTGGGAACTCAAAGCAGGAACAAGACCTAGGTCTCCTGTGTGAGTGGCAGGAACCCAGTCGGTTGAGTCATCATTGCAGAAAGCTAAGTCAGGAGCCAGAGCCAGGAATCGAATCCAGATACTCTGATGCAGGATGTGGGAGTCGTAACCACCAGCCTAAACACCTGCTCTCTGAATCTGTGTGTCTCAGTCTTGATCTCAGTGGTCCTACCTGTAAACTGGTGACAGGAGATCCTCAAATAAGACCAAGCCAGGCCCTGGCAGTTATTTACCAAATCATAACTGATTAGACAAGGCAATGGTGGGCTATGGGTCAAGTCTGCACACGTAGGGTAGGAAGGTAAAAGGAAAAACTCATCAGTTTGTCCCCTTACTGCAACGGGTAGAAACAGGGGTAGGCATTGTGGTGCAGTGGGTTAAGCCATCTACTGGGATGCCTGCACCCACATCAGAGTGCCTGGTTAAGACCTGGCTTCTCCACACTTCTGATGCAGCTTCCTGCTACTGTGCCTGGGAGGCAGTGGATTGTGGCCCAAGGACATGGGTCCCTGCCACCCACATGGGAGATTTGGATGGAGTTCCTGGCTCCTGGCTTTGGCCTGGCCCATCCCTGATTGCTGCAGGCCTTTGGGAGGAGCGAAGCAAGCAGATGAAGGATCTCTGTCTCTCTCTGTCACTCTGCCTCTCAAATAATAAAGATTTTTTTAAATGATAGGAGTAACAAATTTTTTAAAGATATTTTTTCACTCCATTGTGTGTGTTATCTCCTTGGATTCCCACAATCACCACCTTCATTCCAAAATCCCTGGCTTGGAGTTAGCTATATAGGACAAGACGTTGCTCTCTGTACTTCCTAGCATTAAGGAAAAGGCATAGGGGCCGGCGCTGTGGGTAGCTGGTAAAACCTGCGCCGGTGACACTAGCATCCCATATGGGCGCCAGCTCAAGTCCCAGCTGCTCCCCTTCCGATCCAGTTCTCTGCTGCGGCCTGGGGAATGCAGTAGAAGATGACCCAAGTTCTTGGGCCTCTGCACCTGTGTAGGAGACCCAGAAGAAGCTCCCCATTCCCACCGCTCAGAGCAGAACGAGAGCCAGACTGGGAGGTTTCCCAGGAAGAAGTCAGAAGCTGAGACAACGAAAGAAAGAAAAGGAAGTCCGAGCCTGGGCTTGGGGCGCAGAGACAGCATCTGGAGGGGTGGAGAGCAGACATCAGCCAGGACTTCCCAACACGTCAACACCAAGTGACAGGAACAGCAGCCCCACCAGGCCACTGCACCACCGTCAGCTGCCCCACTTCCGGGGGCGGGACACCTGCCTCAGTGCTTTCCGTGACGCGAGTCTTCTGCCGGGCGGGCGCGGGCTGTGGGTGAGGCGACATTTCCTGTCCCGGGGGCTAGGGCGAGGGGAGCAAGGAGTTGCTGAGCATGCACACCTCGGGCGAGCCCAGACACCCACCCTGTGCTGGGGGCCCCTCATAGGCTGCCCCATGGAGGTGCCCTTGGCCCAGATATGCCCCCAAGGTAAGTGCAATGTTCAAGATCGGGGCTCGGTGTGCAGGGACAGACGTCAGTGCGGGGACAGACGTCAGCACAGCCACCACCCTTGCTCTCTCTCCTCAGCCTGAGCGCCCACCTCAGGGGTGAGAGAGCTCGCCCCCCTCCCCCATTCCCTTTTGGGGGAGCTCCGGGCCCATCCTCCCTGGGCGCAAAGGCAGGCAAGGCGAGGGAGCAAGAAGACGAAGTGCACGGTAGGTGAGGATCCCAGGCCCAAACAGGGCCTGCTCTGAAGGGAGCTACCTCTCCACCTGGGGGGCTCCCAGCCTTGTTCCCAGCCCTCCCTCCTGGCACCCCGCTTCCCTGGCCGCCCCCTCTGATAGCCGCCGTCCCTCTGTGCCCCCTGGGCTCCCTACTCCTCAGGGTTGACAAATCCCCTCTGCGTCTCCCTGTCCCCAGGCCTCTGCTCGGGGAATGTGGGGTTCCTCTGAGCCTGGCAGAGAGGGGTGGGAGGCAGAGAGAGAGGCAGCACCCCCCCTGAGCACCCCTTTATGCTAACAGGAAATCACGGAGCCCCCAGCCCAACCTTCAGCACGTCCCAGACCATGGACTCGACCCGCGGGAGCTGCCAGGGCCTTGGCTTGCTCCCCAGGCCCAGACTGCAGGCCCTGAGGGGCGAGGAAGCCCAGCCCAGCCCCAGGGCCCTGGCTGTCCACACCACGGTGAGTGGGACCCTGGGGTGGGCGTGCAGCTCCCTCGTCTCCTCCCACCCCTCCACGGTGAGGACTAGCAGGTGGACAAGGTCAGCAGGAGAGGAAGCTGGGATGAAGTGCAGGTGCCAACAGGCTAGGGGCCTGGAGGGAGACAAAGATGGCGGGCAGTGCCTCCTTCCCACGCCGGGCTGGCCCCGCGCCACTTCTCTGCTCCTGGGAAGCTCAGCCGAGCCCACAGGCGGCCAGGTGCAGAGCCCTGCGTGGCAGGAGCAGGTGTCTTGGTGTGCCCAGCCTCTCCCAGGTGCCGTCCCAGCCCTTTCCATCCACACAGTCCTTGGGAACTCTCGCTCAGCGAGGCCTCTGGGGTGACTCCCTTCAGCCCCATGGCTTTCCGTCCCGTGGGAAGACCTTGCTGCCCCTCAGCCTTTTGGAGCAGTGCACCAGCCCACGGTTCCAAGTGCCCCCGGGACCCAGAGACAAGGCAAGGGCGAGAGTCTGGGAAGCAGGCCGCTGGAGTGAAGTTTGAGTCGGTAATCTCAGGAGGCTCCTCTGGGCAATCAGGGCCTGAACTAGCCAGGAGGGACAGGCAGGAGGGCAAGGGCGGCTGCCGGCACGGAGGCAGTGGACGGCCCCTCCATCGTGGCCACTTCCCCTCCTTCTCCTCTTCCCCTGTCCAGGTATGGCCCCAGGCCTCGGGGGCTGCCCCCATCCCAGCGCCAGCAGAGAGAGCTGAGGAGGTGCCTGGAGAAGGAGGCCTGACCCTGCAGGCCGAGGCCCGGGCTTGGTTCCAGAGGACCCAGGCCCACCAGCTCCTGCAGGACGGGGCCGCCCCTGCCTGGTTCCACGGCTTCATCACCCGGAAGTGAGTCACAGGGGTGGAGAGAGGCCTGAAGAGGGGCAGACCCAGAGCAGAGTCTCGGGTCCTCAGGCAGGGGGAGACGGAGGCCACCAGCCCAGGCACTGGCTCCCAGGGTCTCCTGGGCTTACACGGAAACCTCTCTCCTGGAGAGCACTGGAGCAGCTCCAGCCCAACACCGTGCCCATGCCTCAGTTTCCCCTCTCTAGGCTCCAGTGTACCCTCTCTCTCCAAGCCACCCTTGGAGGACGAGGCTCCTGGAGGCTGCAGGGCTCAGGGGTCTCCGGAGTAGGATCCCAGCCCGTCCACGCGGACCCAAGCGCCCTCTTCTCCCTACCTGCACCCTAGCCCTTGCTCAAGTTAGGGATCCCTGGTGAGAGTAGGGAGACAGAAGTCGCGGCAGATGAGTCAGAGCAAGGCTCCGCCCCCTCTCTCTGACACCCACAGGGAGGCCGAGAGGCTGCTGGAGCCCAAGCCTCCGGGATGCTACCTGGTGCGCTTCAGCGAGAGCGCCGTGACCTTCGTGCTGACGTACAGGTGCTGAGGGCGCGGAGGCAGGGCTCCGGGATAACTGATGCGGGGGCGGGGGGTGGGGGGTGGGGGGGCTTGGTGTGGACCCTATCACAGAGTAGGTAGGGGCTTAAGGGTCACACCTCCAGCCGCTGGCCCTGGCAGCAGGGAGGGAGAGCATCTAACCCCGAATGGTGCCGCCCAGGAGCCGGACCTGCTGCCGCCACTTCCTGCTGGCCCAGCTCGCGGACGGGCGCCACGTGGTGCTGGGCGAGGACAGCGCCCACACGCGGCTGCAGGACCTGCTGCAGCACTACTCGGCCTGCCCGCTCAGCCCCTACGGAGAGACCCTCACGGAGCCCCTCGCCCGCCAGGTACGCCGCCGACCCCTGGCCCCGCCCCCCCCCCACCTGACCCAAGACCCAAGGACCCAGGCCCATGATCCTCCCCACCCAGAGCCCAGGCCCAGGGCTGTGGCCCCAGTCATACCTCCCCTGCCTACTCACCACCATGGGAAGTCATTGGAGAAAGAACGGGGCAGAAGAGACCCTGAGAGACCAGCCCAGCCACATGGACAGGAGGGGTGGGGAGGGCACACCAAGCGCCGGCAGGCCCTGGGAATGACCCAAGGACAAGGCAGACAGGTTTCAAACGCACAAAGCTTTCTCTTAGGAAGCAAAGACTGATAGGAACCAAGCACGCAGTGTGCAGCCGGGAGAAACCACACAGCCCGCAGGGAACGCCTCCCTGGTTACAAGTTCAGCAGCTCTGAGCGGCGCTGTGTACCGGCACTGTTCTGCACACCGGGAGGACAGCAGTGAGCGAAGCTGAACGAAATATCCCTGCCTTCACGGAGCTTCCCTCGGAGGAGATAGACAGCAAATGGTGCAGATAACAAGCAGTGCGCAGTAGTGAATGGGAAAGGGAGCGACTGTTTCACACAGGGACATCGAGGGAGGTCACTCTCACGGGGACATCAGAGGCCTGAATGGAGTAATGGAAGGAGCCCTGCAGAGAACTGGGGGAAACGTGCTCTAGACAGCAGGAAGAGCAGGTGCAAAGGCCCTGGGGGTGCTTGATGTGTTTGGAGGATCACTAACTGGGGTGCATCGGGGCGGCTGAGGGCGAGGCAGGTAGGAGACGAGAACAGGGAGGTGAGGGAAGGGGGCCTGTATGGATCTGGAAGGTTACACCGAGTGGGGGGTGGGGGATGACTCTGCAGAGTGGCAAGCTGAGGAGTCGTGTGACCTGGCAGCTCAGGAGAGGTGAGGAGGAGGCTGCTAGACGTGGGGTTCCTGCCGTATGTCAGGCGAGGTGCTGGCAGCCGGGGCCAGGGCAGCCGACGTGGAGGAGTGAGGAGCGTGGCCCTGCACAGCAGGCAGAGCTGCGGGGCTGTTTGCAGCATTGGAAGAGAAGTGTGAAAAGGTGGAGTTGTCATTGTCTGAATGAGGACAGCTGTAGGAGCAGTCGGTCCAGCAGGGGTGGGCGATGGGGGAAGTTCAGTTTGGGACATGCACAGCTCGGGATGTCTGTTCAACATGCAAACAAGGGTGTCCACGTGTCTGAGGCCTGGGCCGGGGATAAACGCTGGGCAGTCGTCAGCGCGGAGAGGGGCTCTGAAGCGTCTGGGGCTGGGGCTGGGGCGGGGTCTGCCGCAGTCAGTGTCGATGGAGGAGGAGGGAAGATGTGCACCTGCAGCCTGCACACACGAGGGGAACCTGCAGAGAAAGCCGAGCAGCCAGAGCCGAGAGGAAAACCAGGACGGCTCGGAGCTCCGGCAGCCAAGCCAGCCCAGCAAGGGTGAGCGGCCGTGGCAGCTCAGGACTTGACCTTGGATTTCAGAGAGGAAGCCACTGGTGACTCCAATGAGAGCAGCTCCACGGAGCTTGATTGGGGTCAACTCAAAAGAAGTGGGGAGAGTGCCAATGGTGAGGAAGAGGCAGAGACCCGAAGACGCCCAAGCGGCAGGAACTGAGTGCAGGGAGGCGGTGGTGAGGGAGAGGCCATGCGGCCCTCGGGGAACTGTGCCAGTCACTCAGGCTCTCAGGAGTCCATTTATCCCGGAGCAGCGGCAGCCACGGGAGGACTGTGAGGGCGTCTGTGTAAGATCACCCCTGCCCCAAGCCTGGAGAACGGCTTGACAGGCAGGAGCATCGGGGAGGAGGCCTGGCCAAGCATGGTGGCTGCGGGGCTGGAGGAAGGCAGCCCATGTGAGAGGCATTCAGGCAGGGGAAGAGAGCTCGGCCCGCCCTGGATTTGAGGCGGAGGTGCCAGGGCTGCCTCCCAAGGCATTGTTTGCATAGCAGGGAGGAGGGGCTCCTTTGGGATGGGTGGGCAAAGGTGGGGAGCATGGAGAGAGAAATCTGACTTGGACCCCTTAAGCCTGCAGTGCACCCCCAGATGGAGACCTGTGGCTCGCAGGAGCCTGAGAAAAAGCCTTGTGGCCTTAGCCTACCAAAGGCAGCAGGCATTCGAGCCTGGGGCTAACACTGAGCTAGAAGCACACCTGCAGGACGGTAGCTTCCTGCTATGAGGCCGGCCAGCTGCGTCCCTGATGCAGCGGTGTATCTCCACATGTGACCTGCTCCCCCCTGCAGAAATTAACGCAGGCTCAGCAGTCGTACAGGTCGGTCCCCGGGCTGATCGCTTCGTAGAAAGTCTCCTAAGGCTTTGTCACGTTTTTTAAAGCTTTACTCAGTTATTTGAAAGGCAGAGTTAGAGAGAGCAGGAGAAAGGGAGGGAGGGAAAAGAGAGAGAGAGAGAGAGAGAGAGAGAGAGAGAGAGAAAAGGGGGGGCAGGTGGAAGCCGGGAGCCAGGAGCCTTATCCAGGTCTCCCATGTGGCTGCAGGGTCTCGAGTACTTGAGCCATCTCCTGCTGCTTTCCCAGGTGCATTAGCAGGGAGCTGGATTGGAAGTGGAGCAGTTGAGACATGAACCGGCGCCCACATGGGATGCTGGCACTACAGGAGGCATTTTAACCCACTACGCCACCACGCTGCTCTCTTTGTTGCATTTTTACAAGCACAGGCACAAATGCAGACTGGCCTGGCCCTGTGTTCCACATGAAATCAAGTTCAATGCCAGTTCCAGCCTGTGCCCAGAGCCTGTACCTCCCTGGCCTCTTCCGTCTTCTCCCCTACGGGACCCAGCCCAGGCCAAATTTCTGTGTCCATCTCACCCTCCGCCGTCCCTCACTTGGACCTCGAGGGTCACCTGCCCACCCTCCATCCTGCCAGGCGTGGCACCACGTCTCTCAGGCCTCCTTCTTCCCCAGCAGACTCCGGAGCCTGCGGGACTTTCCCTGAGGACTGAAGAGGCAGACTCTGGAGGCAAAAGCCAGGATCCAAACCCCCAGTACAGCACAGTCATCAAGCAGGGGCAGGCCCCGGCCCCAACACGGACAGAGGGGGCCTGGGAGCCAAAGGAGGTACTGGGCAGGAGCGGTGAGGGTGGGGGCAGGGCTGGGGTGGGGCCAGAGGGAGGAGGCGGAGCCTGCACAGGAAGGAGATTGGCCCTGCCTCAGTTACTCTCACGGACTCTTCCTGCTCTCTGGCTAGCTCTGCCAGCCGCCCAGGCCCAAGCCTCCTGTGCCTGCCAAACCCCAGCCACCGCCGGAAGTCTACACAAGCCCTGCTCCGCGACCCCGCCCGGCCCTACCCCCCAAGCCCACCAACCCCATCTACCACGAGCCTGATGAGCCCATAGCCTTCTACGCCATGGGCCAGGGCAGCCCCAGGGAGGCCCCTGGCAACATCTATGAGGAGGTGGAAGTGCCGTCCGCCACGGCCGGGCACCCCATGCTCCGGAAGTGCTGGTCCAGGCCGGTCCCGGGAGGCCAGGTAAGCAGGAGTGCAGGGGAAGGACTTCCTGCAGGTTAGACGTGGAGCCTGGGTCAGGGCTAAGGTCAGGGGCCTGAGGTGAGAGGAGAGGGACAGAACCGTCTAGGCTGTCAGCAACCTGCTCCAGCCCGGGTGGGTCCCCTGCCCCCCCCCCCACCTCGGCCTGGTCACTCAGCCCAGCCCAGGCACCCCGGCCTTCCCTCGCTGGAGCCTGCCTTGGGCTCTCGGCCGTCTCGTCCCTCAGTCCCTCTGTGGAAGCACCTGGGGTCCACCCCACGTCATGGCCCTGCCATCCTGGAGAAGAGCACTGGGGACCCTGGGGACCTCGGATGAGCTCAGGCGAGGCACATCCGCACTCCCCACCCCCACTTCTCACTGATGGGTCCAGTGTGTTAGAACCACTGGCTGCTCCCACCTTCGCCCTCAACCCCGCCCCCTCAGACCCTTCTCTACCCTCCCACTCTGCTGCGCCCCAGGCCCCACAGCCCTGTGCCTGCTCTCATTCACCCGCACCTCTGCCAACGACTGCTGTCCTAGAGCCGATGTCCGCATCTCCGCCCCAACTTCTCTCCATGCCCTTGGTCAGCTCCATGGTGCCCCATGGTTCCTCAAACCCAGCACAGCCAGCGCTGCTCTGGCCCTAGCTCCGACTGCTCCCTCCCTGCCATGTTCCGTATCCTGACTGCGATTTCTCCAGCCTGAGTCCTAGGGCCCGCTCAACCATCTCCCTTTTCCCACACACCCCCACGCCACTACTTCCTGCTGAGTGCCTACTTCTCTCCAGAGGCTTCCCTTCTCGGACCACAGAAGCCACGCACTGCACCTGCCCTGCCACTGGTCACCGGGGACACCCTCCCTTCCCATCTCTCTAGCTCCCCAAGAGAGTGGGAGCTCCCTGAGGGCAGGGACCGGGACCCACCCAGCTCTATTTCCAAAACACTCAGCCTGGTGCCTGGCATGGAACAGGTGCTCAGGAAATGCTTGTTGAATGAATGAATGAATGAATGAATGAAAGGGATTGGGCCCCCACTCTGGAAGTCAAAGACAATAGTCCTAATAAGGACCAAGCATCTTAGCCCTTGAGCTGCAGGCAGTCCCAGGAGACAGAAGGTAGAGAGACCTGCGATTGTTTTTCTCTCTACAGAACCCATGTGGCGGGCAGCTGCCATCTGAGAGCGCCGTGGCTGGACAAGGCCCTCCTCTGCCCCAGCAGCCCCCGCTGCCCTGGAGGCACACCCTCCCCCACAACCTTTCTAGACAGGTGCTTCAGGACAGAGGACCCCTTGGGCCTCCTCAGTAGGTGGTGAGTCAGGATAACTCGGAACATCGGGTTCACACACACCTGGGCGGCCGTCTCAGGAAACGCGGGTGGAACAAAGCATGGGTGATCGAAGCTGGAAAGGGCCTCAGCCTCATCTATTGCAAGGTTGGCAAAGAGGTGTCATCTCGCATGCCAACTCCAATCCATTGGTCGTGGCTGCCTAGAGCGCTGCCTTGGAAAGGATATTAAGGTCATGTCTGAACTCAGCAGAAAAGAACCCCATGATTGATTAGTGATGTCTGCCCTGGGAGAGGGAGGGAGGAGGAGAAGCAGCAGCATTTCATTTGCCCTTACTGATCAAGTCCACCTCCCTCTGGAGGCAGATGAGAAAACAAAGCCAGAGAGGGATGGTGGTGACCCACCAAGGTTAAGGACTGAGAACCCAGGCTTCCTGATCCCCCCGTTTAGTGCTCTGTTCTTACCCCACATCCACCGGCTCTCTGCACAGGAAGCATCAGAGATTTCCTCAAATAGGAAACCTGGCTGCTTTCCCCAGTCCTGCCGCATGGGTGCCTGGGTGCAGGGTCCCCTCCTCTGGACACCACCACCCACCACCCAAGAGGCCTGGAGGTCTGAGACGCAGATGTGGGGTCTGCTTCCTCCTAGGAACACTGGCTCCCTCCCGGGAGTCCCCAGGAACCCAGTGGCTCGGGGGTTGGCCACCCTGTAGGACAGCCGGGAAGTGTGCTAGGAGAGCCTTGCTGGCTCCCGCAGCCCCATTTCTCCTCCTGGAGTCTAATTTCCTTGGCCCTCTGCACCTTTGAGTCTGGGCTCTGGTCCAATGCTGCTGTTGTCTGAGGAATGGTTTGGTGAGAACAGATGTTGGAACTTGTTTGTTGATTCTTGTCTGGCTAATAAATCATCACCAACAACCTCCCCGCATAGGGATCCAAGTCCTCCAGGCTCTTGTCTCGGTCTCTGTGCCTCTGTCTCTCTTGCACTGTGGAAGGCAAGTGCTTGAACGGCCACTGCAGCGAGGGCAGAGGGTCTGGGGGCTCAGAGGCACCTGGGCAAGGGCCACACATCTGCTGGCTGTGCCACTCCAAGGCAAGAGACACAGACCTCTGTCTGCAAAAGATGCTATCCCCAATCGGGGTGAGCCAAGCGGGCAGCCTGGGGCAGAGGGGTGGCTGCCTCACCTGGGGGTGCTGGTGAAGAGGGGCGGCAGGGGGAGCCCCCTGCAAGGCCTTCCTGACCCCCAGGGCTCAGGCCCCCTGCCCACTCCCATCCTTTTGTGATACCTCCCTACTCCCCTCCTTCTCTGCCCACGCCCACCTCCAGGCCAGCTGCCGCCCCAGCTCCAACCCCCTGGAAGTGTCTGCCCTGGCTGGGACTGGGGGCTTTCCAGGCAGGGCCAGCTCTGCTCCTGATGGCCCTCAGGGCTGAACAGAGCTCGCCCTGGAAGCTGCTCAGGCCTGGTACTGGTGGGTCCCACCTGGGCAGCCTGTTCCTGCACACCTGTTCAGGGGCCCTGTGCCTGTGTGAGGCCCAGAAATGCTTCCTCAAACGTGGTCTCTAGGCCTGGCTGCTTAGGGAACTCATGCCCCCCCAGGCGGCCCGGCGGCAGCTCAATGACAGCCAGTTCCCCGCTTTCCACTCCAGTGCTCTCAGCTGGAGGAGCAACATGGCTGCTGAGTCAACAGAGTTGGGGTTCCGCTTCCTTTGTCCACGGGTCTAGAGGCCCTCAGAGGGGCGGTGAGGCGGGGGGAAAGGGAGAGGGAGCGAGAAAGCAGATGGCTTTGCTGAACGTGCAAGGTCTGACGAGGCTCAGGGAGACACCACGTGGCCGATGCCTCATGGCAGAGAGAGGGGGCTGAAGAGTGGCTTCTGTAAAGGCAGCAGAGATGGAAGAGGGAAAACAGGACAGAAAGGCTTCCCTCTGCCTCGGGCAGGTGCAGGGCGGGGGCCAGAAACGCCCCGTGACCCACCTGCTGTGGAGCAGCAAAGCCCCAGGCCCCTCCCCTTCCTTCAGCCTGGAGTGCACACACGGAAGCAGCGGCAGAATCCAGGGGACAGGATGCCATCAGGAGCCCCAGGCCCCTGCCACAGCGCTGCCGGCCGGCCGTGCAGCCTTCACAAGGGAGTCCCCCTCTGTGCCGCTGTGCCCCCCGCCCCTTACCAGAGGGAGCTCAGGCCTCCTTATCTGCTCAGGGCTTGCTGTACCGGAGCCCATACAAGCGAAGAGCTTGGAAAGGCAGGGCTGCTGGGGCTAGAAGGGAACCGGAGAGCCTCTGTAACTGACTGGGGCTCAATCTAGAGAGGGCAGGAGACAGGGAGCTGGAGGCAGGCAGGCCCCAGGGCCTGACTCCGTGTTTTTAGAAAAGATTTATTTATTACTTGAGTGACAGAGAAGGTAAGACAAGAGAGATGGGGAGGGGAGATCCTCCATCCACTGGTTCACTCCCCAACTGCCTACAACAGCCATGGCTGGGCCAGGCTGAAGCCAGGAGCCAGGAACCACAACCGGGCCACATGGGTGGCAGGGATCCAAGCATCTGGGCTACCATCTGCTGCCTCCCAGGCACGTTAGGGAGAAACTGGTCTGGAAGGGTGGAGCAGCCACGACTCCAACCAGACACTCCAGTGTGGGACGTGGGCATCCCAAGTGGGGCTACCACCTACGGCACCACAGTGCCTGCCGCGGGGCCCAGATATTGTTCCAGCCCAGTGTTCAACCAGGGAAAAGGATGAAGGCCCAGTGCTGCCCAGGGCTCCAGCTGCAGCCCAGCCCTGAAGGCCAAGGTGGCAGAAACTCCCTTCCCCTCTCAAGCGGGGGCACCCTTCCCCAGCCTGCTGCCCTCACTCCCACGTGGAGGCCAGGGCCTGCGGGGAGACCTCAAGAGGAGGAGTTGAGTCAGTGGTACTGGGCCATTGTGCTGAGCAGGGTTCCCCTACAGCCGGCCAGCCTCCACCCTGCCGGGACAGGGAGGGCACTTCTCAGCAGACGGCCACCCACGGTGCCCCCACCCCTCCCACCAGGCCTCTGTGGCCCACGGCACTCTACACCTGCGGAATGAGTCTCTTACCACCCCCTCACACCCCTGCGGGCACACCAAAAGCTCACGGAGCACCCACTTGACATTCTACAAGCCCCTTGGGGAGGGCTGGGGGCCAGCTGTCCCCCTTACTCAGCTCTGCCAGCCCTCACCTCACAGCTGAGCAGAGGCGGGCGAAGGCCACCCAGATCATTCCCACACCCTTGCATTTCCGCCGCCACAACCTCAACTGGCTCCTCAGCATATTGGGGTTTCTCAACAGCAAGGTCGGCACCCAGTGGGGGTGAAGACAGCCGGCCCCGCCCTCCTCAGCGCCGGGTGGCGCGGGGAGCCCCTGAAACCGCATTACAGCAGTTCCGCCATCTCTGCTTGCGACCCCAGCCCCGCGTCCCAGCCAGTGCAACACCGGGACCAGGGGCAGCCGCCTCCGAGCCAGGCGCATTCTACCAAGTTCCACCTGTTCTCTCTTCCTCACCATGTATCCCTCTGCCTTCCTGTTCACTCATGAGAACCTGAGGTGCTACCTCCAGGAAGCCCTCCCAAATGAAGGCTGTTCATCTTCTGCCCTGCTAGTATGACCCTGGCGACCAGGGAGTCCCAGCCACCAAATAAATTGCCGTGTTTCGTAGAACTAAAAAATGGCTTTCAAAGGGGAGGGAGCGGAAGGGGCCATTGGAGGGGAGCCTAAGACTACCTGGGGAGAATTTGCGAAGGCCGGAGCCAAGAGGACCCCCGCGGGATGTCTCCCGAGTTCTGCCCCTTCCGAGACTGGGACTCAGCCTCCCCACAGCTCCCACATGAGTCCCCAGGGCGAGAAAGTGGAACTGGTGATCCCCAGAGCGGGGCAGTCCGGGTGGGAAGGGCCACGTCGGCCACGCTGCATACAGGAAAGCACGCACGTTTGACTCAGCATCTCTAGACTCCTGGGCCCTGCTGAGCCTCCCTCGCCCCCCAGACACCCCAGGGGACAGAGCAGGGCCCTGGCCTCCATGCACGGCAGGAGTGTGGGAGGAGCCGGTCTCCTTGCCGAGGGCTGGCTGGATGCACAGATTCGGACAACTCCAGCCCAAGTGTCCCTGTGGGACGCAGGAGCCCTGTCTGGCTGTACCCGAAGTAGGTCAGATTTCAGATAAGCGGTGGTTTTCCTGTAAGTGATGAAACCCTCCTCTGTACTTAATGAGAAACAGACTCCTCAACTTACCCCAGCACCAGACCCAGAGGCACAGGAGACGCCTCACTCCTGCCCCCCCCCCCACTTCCTCACACTGCCCTCCTGTCCTCTCTGTCCCGGGGACCACCCAACACCAATCCTCTCCAGGTGCTCCTGGAACTGGTCTCCGGTATCTACATCTGGTCAGTGGCTCCCCCAGCCGCACCCAAGGGTCCTCCTGCAGGTGGCTTTTCAACCTGCCTCTCCTGCAGGAAGCCCCGGCAGCCGCCTCCTGGAGCCCTGCACCCTCTGCCGCGTGTCAGGGGTAGTTTGGGCTATGATCTGCATGCTGCTCTCGTGACCCGCCCTACCTGACCTTTGCCCTGACAGGAAGCAGTCATGCCATCCGTCAGGTCCTGTCGCGGTGCCCAGCAGCTTGCTGCAGCCTACAGGCCCCGCCACCTCCCTTCCCCAGCCTGGTCGGGACCTGAAGTCTCCGCTATCTGTGTAGCTGCTGAGCTCTCGGCCTGTGACCAGCAGGGTACACATGAATCGGCTCTGGGGACAGACACCACACTGCACTCCCTGCTGGAGGCAGCGCCAGGCCTAACCACTCTTTCGTGCCCCAGGAGCTCCCGACTTCCCCCAGGCTCTGGAGACGCCTGAGCTCGGCAATGGGCGGGCAGCTCAGACGGCCTGCGGAGCGCTTTCCACGTGGTCAACCCGGAGCGCCAGCGACAGGGCAGCCGGTGTCTGTCAGACTGAAGGTTTTATTTGAACAGACATCCCTGGTTTAAAAAAAAAAAAAAAAAAGTAGCGGGGAGGGGTCACCATCTCAACACACGCAGAGGGAGCAGAGCGCCCGTCCCGGACCTCAGCACCTCCCCTTAGGCATGGCTCGAGCCTTTGCTAGCTCCAAGACAGAAAGGAGCTGAATTTTCTAACTTGTGGTAAGAAAAATCTATCAAATATGTTCATTCTCGCAGAGGCGAGGGCTGGGTCCTCAGGGAGCGAGGTCCTGGGCTTGGAGCAGCTGGGGTCCCAGAGGCTGCGCCGGGGGCCAGGCCAGCTGGGCTGGCAGGCGGTCCTGGGGGCGAGCAGCTCCAGAGCCCTAGAATCCGTATTTGGCTTGGGTCTGACGGCGGCTGAGCTTGTTCTCCGACCAGGTGTTCTTCAGCTCCAGCTCCCGCTCCTTAGCCTGCAGCAAGAAGGAGGGTGGGGCAGTCAGACGGGGATCCTGAGAGACACTTCCATCGCGCCTCCCCAACTTTAAAACAGTCCCCGATCCTAAGAGTTACGGGGAAAGCCGCAAATCCCCTCAGCCACACAGAAGCAGAAGGCCAAGACTATAAGAAAGCAAAGCGAAATCATCCCTTTCAGAAGCTAACAAGGTTTTACCACAAAAAATACTCAGGAATCCCGATATATCTCCTGGTAAAATTAAAACCAATGGGACAGGCACTGTGGCATAGCGGTAAGTCCGCCGCCTGCAGTGCCAACATTCTATATGGGCACCAGTTCAAGTCCTAGCTGCTCCACTTCCAATCCAGCTCCCTGCTACTATGCCTGGGAAAGCAGCAAAGGGCACAGCCCAAGTGCTTGGGCCCCTGCACCCACGTGGGAGATCTGGAAGAAGCTCCTGGTTCCTGGCTTCAGTCTGGCCCAGCCCTGGCCTTTGTGGCCATTTGGAGAGTGAATCAGTGGATGGAAGCTCTCTCTCTGTAACTCTGCCTTTCAAATAAACAAAATAAATCTTAAAAGAATTAAAGCTGAAACACTAAAGTGGCAAACGGACAAGCGAGAACTAGAATTCGGCATCTTATAGGAGAACACGTCCGCTCCCTCAGAGAGAGACCAGAGCGGCAGAGAGGGGAGGCCACCACCCAACAGCGAGCGAGTCTGGAGACACCGCTGGGCTGCTGTGCTGGGCAGAGCGGAGGAGGGACCCCCGACAGCCTCGCCAGCTGTGCAAAACCGTGTGGCACAAGAATGGCGACTTTGTTCTGTCTCAACAACTCCCGGCTCTGCACTGCATTCTGGGAATGCACACACACCACCCTGGAACACGGGCTCCCCGAGCCCAGGGTTATCTGACACCAGCCACAGTGTTGAGAATCTGGGTTTGACAAAGACTCTGCCTGGGCAAATGCAAAATCACAACCTAGGAAAAGAGTGCGCATGGGTTCCCCAGAGGACGGAGAACGTACAACAAGCAGATGGAAGCAAGATCTGCCCCTGTGCTGCCAACCCAAACGTCCGTACTTGGGCAGAGCCGGGGAAGGTCTTACTCATGTCTGTCATTGGCAGCATTTAGTTGTGTAGGCCTCAAAAGGATGTTCAATGTCAGACAAATACCTGCAAGCTGCCTGCTCAGAGCAAATAAAAACCAAGAACACAGTCTAGTTCGAAGAGACATTTTTTGGATTATTTCTAATTCTCAATCAAAAGTGCTGATGTTTCCCTCCACAGAAGTAGAAAATATAAAACCAACTTTGTTTCCAGTAGATGTTTTTGCTAAATTGGCAACTCAACTTTCAAGCTTTTTAAATTATGAGGGGAAAAACTGCTATTTAAAAGGATCCTAAGATAAACTAGTTCAGGCCCCTCTGCAGTCACGTTTGGCGATCTGAATCCTCACTGACAGAGTTCACTGCATGGCCTGGCACCCGAGCGTCTGCAGGCAGAGGTAGAGTCCCATCCCGCAGAAGCACACATCCCCCCCTAGCGGCCGCACGGAGAACAAGGCAGGACGCCTGAGAGCGGGCCAAGTTCTGAGCAGCCTAACTCCTGAGCCAGGCCCTCAGCCCTCTCACCTGATGAATCAGATACGTGATCTGGTGTTTCCGCCGCTGCTGGCCTGTTGGTTGTTCACCTTTCTTCTGCAAGGGATGAAAACAGCAATTAATCCCGGGAAGAAAAGCAGTGTCTCCTGCACCCGCAGACAGCGTAGCTGAGCACTGGGAAATCAACCTCAGAGCCCAAATCCTGGGGCAGAAGAGCCAGCGTGCAGCTGTTTTTGTCTGTATGCTCATCAAACAGAAGCCATTATGCAAAAAACCCAAGCTCAGAATACTTGCCTGAAATAGCCGCTAACGTCCCTTTCAGACCGGAAATACTCGTGAGGTCAGGACCGGCTTGCTTCAACCCCACCTCAGCTCCGGCAGCGAGCGCAGGGCTCTGTCCACAGTGGGCCTGACACCCATGCTGCTGCCTGCAGTGTCCAGGGCAGTGTAGGTGCCGGGCGCAGGAGCTCCTCACCCCTTCCTCTAGGCCCTCTCATCCCTGCACCCTGGCCCCAGTAGGCACAAAGGTCTCGCCATCTCCTACCTACTGCTCACTGAACTCTCTCACCAGTGCCCTTCGGCTGAGGCCCCGCCCCCCAGTTCTAGTGCCAGCAGCTCCCCGGGCTTAGAAATCTCACAGGCACTCCACCACTCTCCCGTCTCCCGGCCCCACCCACAGCTGTACTGAGCCCCCAACCAAACTTGGACGCAAATGAGTTACTGTTAAAGACTATCCTGGCCTGGGCTTTCATTCTGTGGTTTTCCTGTCCTCTGAGAGAGTTGTTTCAGGCTAGAAGCTTCCTAATCAGCCCCACCCCACTCCTGAAACTCATCTCCAGAGTCTCCTCCATGCCTAGGTAATCCATCTGTGCTGTCCTCGAACCTCAACTACGCTCTCAAACTCCTCCATGGCAGCGATCACAGCTGCTTTTTAAAAACCGAGGTCTGGGGGCCAGCGCTGTGGCGCGGCAAGCGGAGCGGCCACCTGCAGTGCTGGCATCCCATGTGGGCGCCAGTTTGAGTCCCAGCTGCTCCATTTCCGATTCTGCTCTGCTATGGCCTGGGAAGGCGGTGGAGGGTGGCCCAGGTCCTTGGGCCCCTGCACCTGCATGGGGGACCAGGAGGAGGCTCCTGGCTCCTGGCTTCAGATCGGCGAAGCTCCTGCTGTTGTGGCCATCAGGGGAGTGAACGAGCGGATGGAAAATCCCTCTGTAGCTCTACCTTTCAAAGAAATAAAAACCCAGGTCTGGGGCCAGTGTTGTGGCACAGCAGATAAAGCTACCACCTGAGATGCCAGCATCCTGTGGGCACCAGTCAAGTCCCAGCTGCCCCACTTCTGATCCAGCTCCTGCTAATGTGCCTAGGAAAGCAGCAGAGGATGGCCCAAGTCCTTGGGTCCCTGAACCCACATGGGAGACCCAGAAGAAGATCCCAGCTCCTGGCTACGGTCTGGCCCAGCCCTGGCCATTGTAGTCATTTGGGGAGTGAACCAATGTATGGAAGATTTCTCTCTCTCTGTCTCTCCCTCTCTGTACCTCTGCATTTCAAATAAATAAATCTTTTAAAAAGTAAAAAAATTAAATAAAAAATAAAAACCTAGGTCCACACAAAGAGATGGTGGGAAGAAAACTTGGAACTGGGAAAACAGCAAATGCTTGTCCCTTGCTGCTGTGTGGTGTCCCCCCATGTGGCAGGTACAACGTTAAAGCCCACAGCTCCACTCCTGGCCCGCAGTGAGCACCAACAGCAGCCATCACTGTGTCGTCACTCTCGACCTGCAGCTACTCGGCCTTGCTCACCAAAGTGGTTTTTCCAGTAAACAGCGATGGATCCGAGCTGATCTAACCACAATCCTTTGCTCTGTCCTGTATGACCGCCAGCATTCAGTTAAAACAAACAGCCAGGGCTCCGATGGCCATCTGTGGTCACAGAACAAAGCGAAGCAAATGGGAGGGCGAGGGGAGAAGGGAATAAAATCCTCGACCTTGGCCTTGCTCGTGCTGGGAGCACATCCAAGGCTTCCCCACGTCCTCCCCACTGTGGCAGGCACACAAATGTCCGTATCTGCTACACTCAGCTGCTGAGTGAAGAGACGCTCACGGCACTGAGACCGAGCACTGACAGGGCAGGCGTGTGCAGAGGGAAATGTGAAGGAGAAATGCGTCTGACAAGATGGTGGCAGGCTACAAGGACAAAGGAGAGGGGTGGCAAGCTTGTAACCGAAAAGACGGGCCGAGCTAGGCCCCACTTCTCAGGATGAGAGAGGGCCGGGGCTGCAGAGAGGGCAAACCAGCGGGGCAGGAGCAAGCACACGTCAGAGCTCTGCCCAGCCGCTCCATCCAGCAGCAGACTCCTGCACCGGCTGGAGGGCAGCTTCAGGCTGCAGAGTTCTAGAAGGCAGCAACTCTCAGAGGCTCAGTGCAGACCTGGCACCGGGGGCAGCCCGTGTGTGCTAAGGAGTGGTGACAGTAACAATGGGGTGTGGGGACAGGATGGGGAAGAGAACAGATTTTGCTTTGGAGCCTCCCACGCTGACCACCCCCTGGACCTTTCTCCTCACTCACTTTGCTGAACGACTTCATGGTCTTCTCTTCCGTCAACGACTTGGTCATCCACTGCTGGGCCCCACTGAGCTGGTCATCACCTTTGATCTCCACGAAGTTGATTTCCTCCCTCCCCCGGTTCCTCTTGCCCTGTAGCCGCTTAAACTGGAAAAGAAAATGCAGCAGTGAGAAATCTGAGTGAGGGATCAGGAGACGCTGCTAAGGACCTGGAGTCTACGGAAGGCTCTGTGACCACAAGCCCACCGCCTGCAAGTCCCCTCCTTGCTGTACTTCCTTCCACCTGCCACTGACCTCGCTGCCTGCAGACCAGACCAAAGGCCACCTCTCAGAAGGTCTCGTTGAGCCAGGGGAAGGGAAGCAAGAGGTCTCCCCGAACAAGTGAGTGCAAAGAACCAAGAGTATGAACTGGTTCCCTAATTACATATAAATTCTAACTGCCCAAAAGGACTGCACACAGTTTTCAAATTATTAATTCAGGGCCAAAAAGGAAAAAACAATTCAAGGATCTCTCCTCTAAACACTGGTTTTTCATCTCTATTCCTTCTCACTGGTTCCACATCACCAAATCAGAATGCTCCAAACCAGAGCAGCTGTCAGCGAGGGAGAACTGAGCTGGGTAGAGGGGGCCGCAAAAAAACAAAACCAAAAAAGGGCCAGCAAATTATCTAGGAGAGAGCTCCTCTTCCCCATGCTTCAAAAAGACGTAGATCACACCCCAAGTCAGCCAGAGAAGTCAGAGAGGTGCTCCCATACATCCAAAACAGAAAACTCGGAGCAGACATTGAGGTACAGTAGGTTAAGCTGCCACGTGCAATGCCAGCATGCCATACTGGAGGTTGGTTTACATCCAGCTGCTCCACTTCTGATCCAGCTCCCTGCTGATGCACCTTGGAAGGCAGCAGGTGATGGCCCATGTACATGGGTCCCTGCTGCCCACCTGGGAGACCCAAATGGAGATCCAGGTTCCTGGCTTTAATCTGGTCCATCCATGGCTGTTGTGAGCATTTGGGGAGTGAGCCAGCGGTTGAAAGATTTCTCTTTCTTTTTCTTCCTCTCTGTGTTACTTTGCCTTTCAAATAAATGAATGAATCTTTAAAAAACAAAAACCAGAAAACCTAAACACTTCCGTGAGACCAAGGTCCTCGTCTGAATGTTAGTGAGGCCCCCTGGGCTCACTCTACCTGTAAGATACTGACTTTCACCAGTGGACGCGTTCCCAGCTGCCTCCTGGGCTTAGGTCAGAAAGGACCCCACCATGGAGCCTGCCACACAAACTACACCTGGAGGAGCGGCTGAGCACAGCATCAACCCCAGGCCCGAGCATGCAGGAGGGACACCCTTCCGGGAAAAGGCAGGCGGAGGAGAATTACGTCTCCAAGAGCCTCCACACCAACACAGCAGCGGTCTCCACTCTCTCCTGACAGGCTGTGACTCCCCGAGGGCTCTCACGTGACCCCAGAGCAGCAGGCACCATTCCTCCTACACAGGTTCCCAGAGGCTCCGCAGGGGGACAGTCATGTGAAACACAGGGGTTATTTAACATAGCTGCTGGGGGTCTCCCAAAACCCATTCTCTCCAGGAGTTTAGCTAGGCATGCTACCACCCAGTGGGAAGCCCACATTCCCCAGCCCCCCCACAACTAGCTATGGGCATGCGAACAAATTCTAGTCAGCAAGACGCAAGAGGACGCACGACACGTTTGGGACTGGCGCTGTGGTGCAGCAGGTTAAACCTCTGCCTGCAGTGCCGGCATCCCATATGGGTGCTGCTTCAAATTCCAGCTGCTACACTTCAATCCAGCTCCCTACCAATGGCCTGGGAAAGCAGTGGAAGATGGCCCAAGTGCTTAGGGGCCTGCACCAACATGGGAGACCCAGAAGAAGCTCCTGGCTTCAGCCTGGCCAAGCCCCAGCCACTGCAGCCACTTGGGGAGTGAACCAGTGGATGGAAGACCTTTCTCTCTGTCCTTCCCTCTCTTGGTCTGTAACTCTGCCCCCTAAATAAATAAATCTTCAAAGAAAAAAAAAAGGATACTTCCACAGGAACCCTCAAGAGTCTCCTAGGAAGGAAGAGAAGGCACCCCTTCCTCTTCTGCACCTCCAATCCCGACATGGTAGCTGAGGCTTGGCTGCTCTCACAGTCCAGGGAGAGCAAGCTATGATCACAGAAAGACTGATCCCTGACAACTCTATGGAGCTGCTACCCCCACCTCCTGCCTAGCTCTGGTCTTCTTTTATGAGGCCAACTAAACCTCCTGTATTCCCTTATATACGCCACCATTTTGTACAGCTTCTCAGTCACATGTTGCCCCACCTAATCCTAACTGATACAGCTGTGCTAAGATTTGAAACCCAGAGGCCACAATGGTTCACTTACTGCTTCGTCATCGATGAAGGAGGCATCAGGGGTGATTTCCTGGGGGGGAACCAGGGCCGGGTCCTGTGCAGGATAGTAGCCACCACTGTAATAATCCTGCAGCCAAGGAGAGAGAAAGCCACACCAACTGAGAGCACAGTGAGGGGGACGAGGTCTGCGAGAATCAGTGCCCTCCCCACAGTCCCCGCCAACAGGCCAGCTGCAGGTCCAGATCCCAACGACCTGCCCTGCGCTCCGAGAACAGTCCCTGCAGCTGCCTGATCTGCACTACGCAGACATGGGTATGTTTTAGGAAAGCGTGACAAGGAATAAAGACACTCCCTCCTGCTTCAATCTGCGCCCCACTCCCTCGGCTGCCTCCCAAGAGCGCCTCCTGCTGCTTTCTCCTCCCCTCACCTTCCCTCAGCCCCACTGCTCTCGCTCATCAGCCCCCAGGGCGCTGTGCCGTGGGCAGGGATGAGAGGGTACAAGGCCAATCCTGCTCTGCTTCCGCCCAAGGCCCTCTGGACACAAACAGACTCTCTGTAGGGGGTGGGCAGGCTGTGGATCTCTGCTAAGAAACAAACCACTGTTAGGGAACCAAGGGATTTACAAAGCTGAGAACAAACTAGGTTTATGGTACTAGATTTTCAGCTCAGGAATCTGATTCCCCACAGACACAAGCTGCTCAGCTACTGCCATGGACTCCCAAGGAAGAGGGGGTGGAGCGAGGGCAAGGTCCCCATGGCAGCCACAGGGCTGCCTCCTCCTACTTTCCCACCTTCACCCCAAACTCCCAGAGATGCCCTTCTAAGAACATTCATCCTATAATGGGTTAAATGGGAAACAAGTTTAATAGTCACTACAAAAAAATAATATAAAAATCCAGAGCAATTAAGAGTATTGATCTTCTGTAATAGTTTTCAATAGATACGTTTAGATTTCAGAGTCAGGGTAGGTATTTGGCACAATAATACAATGCCACTTGGGAAACCCACAGCCCATATTAGAGTGCTGGGCTTGAGTCTTGGTTCCTCTTCTGATTCCAGTTTCCTGCTAACATGCACCCTGGAGGGAACAGGTGATGGCTTAAGTACTTGGGGGGGGGGTGCCGTGGCTTACATGGTTAATCCTCCGCCTGAAGCGCCGGCATCCCATATGGGTGCCGGGTTCTAGTCCCAGCTGCTCCTCTTCCAGTCCAGCTCTCTGCTGTGGCCTGGGAGGGCAGTGGAAGATGGCCCAAGTGCTTGGGCCCCTGCACCCACATGGGAGACCAGAAAGAGGCACCTGACTCCTGGCTTCGGATCAGTGCAGCGCCGTGGCGGCCATTTGGGGAGTGAACCAATGGGAGGAAGACCTTTCTCTTTATCTCTCTCTCTCTCTCTCTCTCTCTCTCTGTCTATAGCTCTGTCAAATAAAAAAAAAAATTAAAAAAAAAAAAAAATACTTGGGTCTTGCACCCTTGTGGGAGACCCAGATTGAGTTCCAGGCTCCTGGCTTTGGCCTGGCCCAGCCCTGACTGCTGCATGCATTTGTGGAATAAATCAGCAATGGAGATCTCTCTTTTTAACTCTCTGCCTTTCAAATAAATTTTTAAAACATGTCTAAATGAGGGGCCATAGCGAGTTAAGCTGCCACCTGCAGCACCAGCATCCCATTTGGTCACCAGTTCAAGTCCCAGCTGTTCCACTTTTGATCCAGCTCCCTGCTGATGCAGCTGGGGAAGCTGTGGAAGACAGCCCAAGTGCTTGGGTCCCTGCATCTGTGTAGGAGCCTAGAAGAAGCTCCTGGCTTCTGGTTTGGTCTGGCTCAGCCCTGGCTGCTGCAGCCATTTGGGAAGCAAACCAGCAGATGGAAGACCTCTTTCTCTGCCTCTGCCTCTCCCTCTCTGTAACTCTGCCTTTCAAATAAATAAATCTAAACAAAAATTTTTTTTTTAATTTCTAAATCAAATCATGTCAGAGTTCCCTATTTAAAGTGCTTCAGGCCGGCGCCACAGCTCACTAGGCTAATCCTCCGCCTTGCGGTGCCAGCAAACCAGGTTCTAGTCCCGGTCGGGGTGCCAGATTCTGTTCCGGTTGCCCCTCTTCCAGGCCAGCTCTCTGCTGTGGCCAGGGAGTACAGTGGAGGATGGCCCAAGTACTTGGGTCCTGCACCCCATGGGAGACCAGGAAAAGCACCTGGCTCCTGCCATCGGATCAGCGCAGTGCGCCGGCCGCAGCGCGCCAGCTATGGCGGCCATTGGAGGGTAAACCAACGGCAAAGGAAAACCTTTCTCTCTGTCTCTCTCTCACTGTCCACTCTGCCTGTCAAAAAATAAATAAATAAATAAAATAAAGTGCTTCAATTTGCAGACTACCTCAGTGTGTTGATAACTGCACATGGAACTCCAATGTCAGCCCCAGTCATGTGGCCATTTCAGGAGTGAACCAGCAGATCGAAAATCTCTTTGTCCCCCCACCCCTAATTCTTTCAAATTAAAAAATAAATCTTGGGGCCAGTGCTGTGGCACAGTGGGTTAACGCCCTGGCCTGAAGCGCCGGCATCCCATATGGGCGCTGGATCAAGTCCCGGCTGCTCCTCTTCCGATCCAGCTCTCTGCTATGGCCTGGGATAGCAGTGGAGGATGGCCCAGGTCCTTGGGCCCCTGCACTTGCATGGGAGACTCCAAAGAAGCTCCTGACTCCTGGCTTCAGATCGGTGCAGTTCCGGCCGTTGCAGCCAACTGGGGAGTGAATCAGATGGAAGACCTCTCTCTCTCTGCCTCTCCTCTCTCTGTATAACTCTGACTTTCAAATAAAAATAAATAAATCTTTAAAAAATAAAAAATACAGGCCGGCGCCGCGGCTCACTAGGCTAATCCTCCGCCTTGCGGCGCTGGCACACCGGGTTCTAGTCCCGGTCGGGGCACCGGATTCTGTCCCGGTTGCCCCTCTTCCAGGCCAGCTCTCTGCTGTGGCCAGGGAGTGCAGTGGAGGATGGCCCAAGTGCTTGGGCCCTGCACCCCATGGGAGACCAGGATAAGTACCTGGCTCCTGCCATCGGATCAGCCATTGGAGGGTGAACCAATGGCAAAGGAAGACCTTTCTCTCTGTTTCTCTCTCTCACTGTCCACTCTGCCTGTCAAAAAAAATAAAATAAAAATAAAAATAAAAAATACATCTTAAAAAAAAGAGTGCCAATGTGTTGCTTGTTTGCTGTATGTACATTAGTGGTTTCTTAGTTTCTAACAGCATTTTTTTTTATTTTTTTATTTTTTTTTTGCTAAAGAGGTCACTCATCATCTTCCTCCCTCCTTCTGACAACAACCTTGAGGGAGATGGCCCAGCTCTGAACAACCTATAGCATTCAACAAGGTTTAACAGCAAAGATTTAGGAAACACACTTGTTTTCAGAGTCTTTGGTCAGAACAGGGTCCCCCCCAAAGCCCACCTGGCCTCCCTCTTCACGCCTAGACTGAAAATAAGACTGACACCAGAGAACCGCAGTGGATCAAAGGGGACTCCTGTCACCCAAACATCCCCAGCCAGCAGTCAAACTTCCTCCGGCTGCTGAGTCCCCCCACCTCTGGGAGCCCTCTCCTACTAAGAAGGCTCTGATTACCAGAAAGTTCTTTCTTAAATCTAGTCACAAGCTGGCATCCTACGGTTTCTCTGAGGCCACACAATCTAAATACCTCTTGCAGATAACACTTGAATACAGCATGTGACTAGAGATAGTTATAATAACCATTTATTGAGTACTTGCTATGTTGCAGGCACCATTATACTAAGCTAATGCAATTCTCCCAGCAACCCGATGAGGCTGCTATCATATCCCATTTTGCCGCTGAGGTCTTGGACTTGGCAAGGCAGGTAAACAATCTGCCCAAACTCACGGAGCTTGGGATTCAGAACCCACACTGGCCAGGATGCATTCCACCACTGCCTTCTCCTTCCAGGGCACCTGCCACGCCCTCCCAGCTTCCGACTCCATCAAGGCCTCTCCATCAGCCCCACAGATACCCCTTCCTCAGCTGCCCTCTTCCTCCCTGCTTTCTCAGTACTCTCACTCTCCCCAGGCGCTTCTGGGGCTACTTGCGAGAACCTAGGCCACAGCTGCCTTGTCCTCTCGTCCACACCTGAGTTTCTCCTGTACTTTGGGCTCAGCACCTGGCCCCCTCCCTTCTCCCTACACCTTGCAGCAGCTCCCACACAGGGCTGCGATTTCAGAATAAAAGTGTTAGTTACGAAGTTCACCCTGCCAGACTTTAAGATCTGGGCACCTAAGCCGGCGCCGTGGCTCAATAGGCTAATCCTCCACCTTGCGGCGCCGGCACACCGGGTTCTAGTCCCGGTTGGGGCGCCGGATTCTGTCCCGGTTGCCCCTCTTCCAGGCCAGCTCTCTGCTATGGCCAGGGAGTGCAGTGGAGGATGGCCCAGGTGCTTGGGCCCTGCACCCCATGGGAGACCAGGAAAAAGCACCTGGCTCCTGGCTCCTGCCAGGATCAGCGCGGTGCGCCGGCTGCAGCGGCGGCCATTGGAGGGTGAACCAGCGGCAAAGGAAGACCTTTCTCTCTCTGTCTCTCTCTCACTGTCCACTCTGCCTGTCAAAAAAAAAAAAAAAAAAAAAAAAAAGATCTGGGCACCTGACATCACAGGGTTTAGAACACACGTAGCAAATTCCGAGGCCTGACGGCAGCAGGTCAGTTCCGTTCCACCCAGGTGACGGCACAGGGGCCTCTGGCACTGACAGGCCTGCCCTCCGGGCCCCTACCCACCTGATAATAAGCACCAGCAGCATTGGCATCGCCGTATGTGGAGAACTGATTGTAGCCGTAGTCGTCCCCAGGCTTAGGCATCCAAGGAGCCCCACTCGAGCCTGCCGCCATCTTGAATTCAAGGGGGGCATTGGCTGCGTCGTCCTGGAAAGCGGGCTCTGGCTCCGTGCCTGGAGGCAGCTCTTCAGGGACGGCGGGGAGAGGGTAAGGGTATGGCTCGACTCCCGGCGGCTCAGCCTTGTCAGGGAGGGAGAAAAAGTTCTCGGGGGCTACTTCCTCGTCGCTGTCATCCTCCTCCTGCGTGATCTGCTTCGTCACCTGCAGGGCAGCACTCTTGGCGGCAGCCTTGATGGCAGAGGGCGACGGAGTGGTGGTTGTAGTGCCCACAACAGGGGCAAGAGAGGAAGGCTTGGTCTTAGAACCCAGTCTGGAGGGCTTAGTCTCAGAGGGGCCATCCGAGGGTTTCCGGGAGAAGGCGTGGGGCAGGAGCAACCTGTTAGTCTCTTTCACAGTCAGGTTTTTAGGTTGGGGAAGCAAGGCAGACAAACCAGTCCCCTCACCGGATCCCTGATGAGCCCAGGTTTGGGCAGGAAGGAAGAAAGACAACAAGTGGAATTTCATATCAGGAACCAGCGACACAGCCAACAGGAGTAACAGCTCCACTTTCAGCCCAAAATCTCACCAGCCTTGTTTCCACCATCCCTCCACCCACGCAGGCCATCCAACCTGGGCCTGCCTCCTCCGACCTCAGGCCCTTCTGCGGGCTGCACGTCTGAGCAGAGACACCACCCTTCTTCCCCCGCCCCTCCCCAGCCCAGCTCCACTGGCCCCAACGCCAGAGCCTTCCCCAACTCTGTGCTGCCAGCAATTCCATACCTTCATCTCGCATCACCCCTCCTCCCAAAGAGCCTAAGTCTGTCTCCAGCCCGTCACCTCCCTCCGTGGCCTGAAAGGGCCTCCTAACATAGGAACCCACCTGTCCTGCGGGTTGCCACCCCAAGTCAAGAACAAACTGTCCAAAAGAGATCTACATATCAGGTACCCGAAGGCCCCTGCCTGCCCAAGGAAAGCCCTATGGAGGTGGGACATTAGCTTGCTGATGCCAGAGTCAAATACTCAACTTAGCAACATCTAAACTAAGTGGCCCAGCCCACCCAGAACTCCCACTGCTCCTAAGAATCTCACAGACTCCGCTCTTTGCATGTCAAAAGGCCAGCTTGGTCTAACCATAGGGTGAAGGGGCGCTGACTGGCACCCGGTGTCACTGTCCTAGAGTCCCAGTGTGCCCCAGTCCTCAGGCAAGAAGTGCCCTGAATGAACAGAATAAGACCAGGTCAAGTGGGCGAGGCAGGAGGCCTGTCCTGGGTGGAGGGCGGGCTCCTCTGCGCTGGCAGTGCGCACAGGTCTGGGTCATGGGAACCCGTGAGGTGTGGTCAGAGCACATCCTCAGGCTACCTCTGAGCCTGCGACCTCCTCTATAGCGCTGGGTCCCCACTGCGCCCCTCGGTGCCTTACCAGCCTATGCTGCCTCTACCCCCTCATGTCTCCCTGTGCTCTGGAACCCTGCTCTTGGCTTGTGGGGCGCCTCCTGGGCCAGTCTACCTCCTCCGGGAAGCCGTCCTGGCAACAGAATCACTGGCCTCAGCCTTGGCTCAGCAGCTCCTGCCATGACTCCTCCTCCGTCGCACTCACTATCAACACGGACACCACACTACCCCTGCCAGTTGTCTCCTAACTTGTGCACAATCCCGTCCTTCTAAGGCCTCTGCCTTGGCAGAGTTAGCAGGAGGGGCAGCATCAGCATCACAAACCCGAACCCTGGGACAACCACCTTATTTATTTACTAAGGCAGGATGGCTTTTGCTTCTTCCTGACACACATGATCAACACGAGGTCAGAGTGTCACCAAGTGTGGGCAGAACAGGAAGAAGCTTCTGGGGGCCAGAATAAAGGTCCTGGGACGCGGGGGAACACACACGAGCAGCAGGGACAGCACCCAACAGCACCATCTGGGTGAGGCCTCACGGTCAAGAGTGATGGGGAGAAGCTTAAGTGCGGCAGTCACTGCCTGAGTCTGACCCCAAACTCTGCCCCTGTAGCTGTCTCTGCTTGGGCCAGTTCCTCGGTTTTTTCATATGGAAAACAGGAACGAAAATGACACTGCTTAGGCACTACTGTGAGGGTGACGTCAGTTCCGTGTCAGGAAAGCAGAGAACAGTGCCTGGTTAACAGTCAGTGCTATTTAAGTATGTAGTTCCCAGGATAAAAACATGACTGGGACAAAGCAGACAAATTTTAAAATACAGATACTCCCTAACATCGTCGATCTATCCATTTATTCGGCCCTCCTTAAATAATCTGAAATGTGAAGAACTGAACCAAGTCCCGCTCCATCTTCCTGCCACTGTTTGTCGACTGGCGGAGGTGACACCATTGCACCAAAGCCACATGGGGAGAAGTCGCACAAGGAAAACGAAAGCGCACACCTACACCTGCTCTTGATCTGACGTGAACGCTGCTGGGCCCTGCAAGTGCTGTCTTCAGGAAACCACGCGGGAAGATAAGACCCGGCTCCTGGGGGGGACACAAAGCTTACCTGAAGAACAATTTTCTTCTTTGTGGGTTCATCTTCCTCGGAATCTGACTAAGAGAAAAAGAAATGGAATAAGGCCTCCCTGTTTTAGGACAGTGGAAGAACCACATGACACAAAGCCCATAAGCATCAGGGTTGTCTGTGCAGCCCCTCCACAAGGGCACAGCCAAACAGCGCGGCTTCCTTCCTGATGGCCAAGAGCTTCGAGAACAGGGCGTGCTCGCCATCCCAGCGCCTCATTCCCCTCCCCTGGACTTGTTGCACAGCCTTCTTGGTGTCAATTTCTGTTCTGTTAAATTAAGACTATTTCCTTCCATTTGGTCCTTGGTGGGCAGAAAAGGCCATCCCCTCTTCTTCTATAAATCTGTCCGCTGGAAGATGAATGGTATTTGGCCCACAATCTCACCCAATCTAGCTTCACTTAAAACCACTTACACAGACTACATAACCACAGGGCTGGGGAGCTCCGGTGGGATTAAGCGGTGTGTTAACTACTCTTCTATGAGGCATTAAAGGTCAAAGCCTTTGGAGAAATCCATTCCCTCTCCGAGTATGATCTATTGTCTGCCAGACAGAGCTGCCCACCATCAGGAAGAAGGCAGGCAAATGATGGCTGTGAGGATTTGGGGCAAGACGGGAGGTCACAGCGCAGTCCCCCAACGCAACGTGACTGCTTCTAAGAGAGGCAGCGAAGCTGAGAAGTATCAACACTTTATGCTCAACACAGTTCCTCAGCACCCTCAGCTGAAGAGCGATGCGGGGGCCGGCGCTGCGATACAGCAGGGTAAAGCCGCCACCTGCAAGGCCAGCTTCCCCCGGGCGCCAGTCCATGTCCTGCTCCACTTCCGATCCAGTTCCCTGATAATGGCCTGGAAAAAGCAGCAGAAGATGGCTCAAGTGTTTGGGCCCCTGCCACCTAGACCCAGATGAAGCCCCTGGCTTCAGCCTGACCCAGCGCTGGCCTTTGCAGCCATCAGGGTAGTGAACCAGTGGATGGAAGGTCTCCCTCCCCCTATAACTCTTTCTTAAATCTTAAAATAAATCTTAAAGAAAAAAGGGAAAGATGAAGAGCACATGAATAGCAAGTGCTGACAAACTTTTTATTATTTTTAAAAAATTACCCCGGGGGCTGGTATTGTGGCATGACAGGTAAAACCACTGCTTGTGGTGCCGGCATCCTTTATGGGTGCCAGTGAGTGTCCCAGCTGCTCCACTTCCATCCCAGCTCCCTGATAATGACCTGGAAAAAGCAGTCAAAGATGGTCCAAGTGTTTGGGCCCCTGCCACCCATGTGAGAGACCCAGTGAAGTTCCTGGCTCCTGGCTTCAGCCTGGCTCAGCCCTAGCCATTCTAGCCATCTGGGAAGTGAACCAGCAGATGGAAGGCCTCTTTTTCTGTGTCTCTCCCTCTTTCTCTGTAACTCTTTCAAATTAATAAGTCAGTCTCAAAACACACACACACACACACACACACACAAAACCAAACCAAGGCCCATGAAACTTTTTGTTTGTTCCCAAGGTCTTTTAAAAAATATTAATTTATTTGAAAGCCATGGTTTCAGAGAGAGAGAGAGAGAGAGAGGGAGGGGGGGGATCTTCCATCTGCTGGTTCACTCCCCAGATGGCCACATCAGCCAGGGCGGGGCCAGGCTGAAGCCAGGAGCCAGGAGCTTCTTCCAGGTTTCCCACGTGAGAGGCAGGGGCCCCTTGGCCATCTTTCCCTGCTTTTCCCAGGCCATTACAGGGAGCTGGATCAGAAGTGGAGCAGCAGCACCCACACGGGAGACCCGGAAGAAGTTCCTGGCTCCCGGCTTCTGATTGGCCCAACGCCAGCTGTTGCAGTCATTCTGGGGAGTAAGCCAGCAGATAGAAGACCTCTCTTTCTGCCTACCTCTCTCTGGAACTCTGTGTTTCAAATAAATAAAATCAATATTAAAAAAAAAAAAAAAGAAGAAGAAGTGGAGCCATCAGGACAAGAACTGGCACCCATATGGGATGCCAGTGTTGTAGGTGAAGCTTTACCTGCTATGCCACAACGCCAGCCCTCACCTTTAAAAAAAAAAAAAAAAAAAAAAAAAAAAGATTTATTTGATTTATTTTGTTTATTTGAAAGGCAGTGGCAGAGAGAGGGAGAGACAGACAGAAACAGTCATGAATTCACTGGCTCACTCCCCAGATGACAGCAGCCGGAGCTGGGCCAGGTGGGGCCAGGCCTGCAGTGACTAAGCACTTGGGCCATTTTGTGCTGTTTTCCCAGGAACATTTAGTAGGGGGCTGGATCAGAAGCAGAACAGCTAGAACTCAAACCAGGGCTCCGTAGCAAAAGTTGGTTTAACTAGCTGTGCCACAATGCTGCCCCCAACCCTCGAATCCAAGGTTCTGACATGATTAGGCAGGAATCTAAACGCCTATTCACCTCTAGATTCTTTTTTTTCTTAAAGATTTATTTATTTATTTGAAAGAGTTACACAGAGAGGAGAGGCAGAGAGAGAGAGAAAAAAAGAGAGAGAGGTCTTCCATCAGATGGTTCAATCCCCAATTGGCCACAATGGCCGGAGCTGCACCAATCCAAAGCCAGGAGCCAGGAGCTTCTTCCCAGTTTTCCACCCAGGTGCAGGGGCTCAAGGACCCAGGCCATCTTCCACCGCTTTCCCAGGCCATAGCAGAGAGCTGGATTGGAAGTGGAGCAGCCGAGACTTGAAACTGGAGTCCATAGGGGATTATTCCGGCACTTCAGGCCAGGGCGTCAACCAGTTGCACATCAGCATCGGCCCCCACTTCCTAGATTCTTTTTTTTTTTTTCCACAGGCAGAGTTGGACAGTGAGAGTGAGAGAGAGAGAGAAAGGTCTTCCTTCCATTGGTTCACCCCCCAAATGGCCGCTATGGCTGGTGTGCTACGGCCGGGGCGCTGCACTGATCCGAAGGCAGGAGCCAGGTGCTTCCTCCTGGTCTCCCATGCGGGCACAGGGCCTAAGGACTTGGGCCATCCTCCACTGCCTTCCCGGGCCACAGCAGAGAGCTGGACTGGAAGAGGAGCAACCGGGACAGAATCCAGCGCCCCAACCAGGACTAGAACCTGGGGTGCCGCCGCCGCAGGCGGAGGATTAGCCTAGTGAGCCGCAGCGCCGGCTCCTAGATTCTTTAAGAACTCAAATCCTGTCTCGCAACTGACCCCCCTATCTCCTATGTTCCTTTTTTATTTTCTCTCCTATGATAATATTACTGAGAACCTACTGGATGCAAGATGGTTCCAGGTCCTGTAGCGACTACGCTATGTACCGCAGTTTCCCAGCCAGTGTCCCGGGCGGAGCCCACAGCAGCTGGAGGCCTGGCCCAAATCTCCAGAGATACAACCCGGGCACTTTACCGCAGGGTGTTTCAAAGCTTTTCTCTGTGTGTCATGACCTGTCCTTAAAGAACTTGCACTCCAGTAAGAATGACAAGCATGCAACCAGCTGTCATAAAAGATTACAGCAGGAAAGGATCAGAACATCAGGTTCAAACATCCCCTCAATGAGTATAGTCACTGTGGAAAATTAAGCACCGAGCTAGCATATGATTCAGCAAGCCCCCGACTGAGTATTTACCCAAAAGATTTGAACCCAGCACACTGAAGAGATGCCTGCAAAACATTATGCTAAGTGAAATAAGCCAGACACAGAAAGACAAATAGCGTGTTTCTCGTATGTCGAAATCTGAAAGAATGGATTCACAGAAGCACAGAGGAGAGTGGAGCTAATGGAGGCTGGGGAGATGACAGTCAAAGGTCCCAGGAGCACGGTCTCCGTTAGGCAGGAGTTTGTCATTTGAGAACCAGTGCGCTGCACTTTATCCCCCACATTTCAGCACCAACACTGACTTCCCTTAACTGGCTTTTCAAATCTATCTGGCAGCAGGTACGGGTGAAAACCACTGCCTCCCTGCCTGCTGGGTACGGCTCTTGCTGTCACGTGCAGGTGGAATACACACGTGAAAGATGTTACAGTTACAGAGCAGGCACAAATGACCCAGAATTAACAGAGGACACCATCCCCGCAAAAATGAGTGATGTAGAGACACTGGGTGAAAAGGGGCACATTTAAATTCTAACACATTACAGAACTGGCATTGTGGTGCAGTGGGGTTAAGCTGCCGCGACGACACCAGCATCCCATCCAATAGCAGAGTGGTGGTTCCTGTTGCAGCTGCTCCATTTCCAATCCAGCTCCCTGCTAATGCACCTGGGAAGGCAACAGCAATGGCCCAAGCACTTGGGCCCCTGCCATCCATGTGGGAGACTTGGATAGAGTCCCTGGCTCCTGGCTTCGGGTTGGCCCAACCCTGGCCACTGTGGCCATTGAGGAGTAGATGGAAGATCTGTCACTATCTCTCCCTCTCTCTCTCTCTTGCTCTGCCTTTCTAACAAATAAATAAATAAATCTTTTGGAAAAACAAAATTTAGCAAGTTAGGCAACAGGTCCAATGGCAACAATCAGATAATAAATACATTTTACCCAAATTTAAGATTATCTTTATAAAATTGCACGTGTATATTTTTCATTTGTGGGCTCCTGTGACAAACAAAAAGCAGAACTGTGCAATGTAGCAAACTGTCCTATGGCTAACAGGATTGAAGGCCAGATAAACTGTGGGAAGAAAATTCAATTTTTCTTTAAATGTCACAGGCAGACTGTTTCCATTATACTGACAACCTGAGTTGAACAGCACACACATGAATACAAAAAAACACTGCAGGGAGACTTCAGAACACCCCATTATTTCTGGGTTTGGAGGACTGCTATGACTACTCACAATAATCCTTCTCTCTGTGCATTTTATACCTTTACCAAATCCCACTGTAAGCCACCTCATGACACACACTAAGTATGACACACCTCCTGACACAAGCGCTAAAACAGGGAACTCAGGAATGTGCTGGGCTCTGAGCTCTTGTTAAGTCACTGTTACTCATCTCTGAGGGAGAGGCAGGACTGTCTTTACTTCTCAAAGCTGACAAGCAGGGATCCTCATGGCCAAAGGAAGCCAGGGGAACAGGGAGGCGGGCAAACAGGACTTGCCACCTGCCCCTTGTAGTAACTTCAGCCAGCTCCACTTTAGAAGAGGTGGGAAATACAGAGCTCACAGGTTCACTATGGAAAGAGGTTTGAATGTTACTCAGAACAGTTCTGGGCATGCAGGGGCCTGACTGAACACTAACAAGAGGTGAGCACTGTGGTACAGTGGGCGAAGCCACTGCTTGCAATGCCAGCATCCCATACCGGAGTGACAGTTCAAGTCCTAGCTGCTCTGCTTCCTGCCCTAGCTGTTGTGGCCATTTTGAGGAATGAACCAGTGAATGGAAGAATAGAAGATCTCGCTCTCTCTCTTTGAAACTGTGCCTTTCAAATAAATTTTTTTTTTTTTTTGACAGGCAGAGTGGACAGTGAGAGAGAGAGACAGAGAGAAAGGTCTTCCTTTTCCGTTGGTTCACCCTCCAATGGCCGCCGCGGCCGGCGCGCTGCGGCCGGCGCACCGTGCTGATCCGATGGCAGGAGCCAGGAGCCAGGTGCTTTTCCTGGTCTCCCATGGGGTGCAGGGCCCAAGCACCTGGGCCATCCTCCACTGCACTCCCTGGCCACAGCAGAGGGCTGGCCTGGAAGAGGAGCAACCGGGACAGAATCCGGCGCCCCGACCGGGACTAGAACCCGGTGTGCCAGCGCCGCAGGTGGAGGATTAGCCTAGTAAGCCGCGGCGCCGGCCTCAAATAAATTTTTTAATACATATAAAAAAGAACTGGACTAGAGAAACCAGGTTTAGACTAAGCATATAGGATTTAATTTAGACATTAAAGAGAACTTGAATTATTTGTGATGGTAAAATCATACCACAACATTTACCATTGTAACCACTTTTTCCAAACCATTCTTTTTTCTTTTTTTTTTTAAGATTTTTACTTTTTGGAGCCAGCACTGTGTAGTAGTAGTAGGCTAAGAGTCCACATGCAGCACCAGCATCCCATTTGGGTGCTGGTTCATGTCCTGGCTACTCCTCTTCCGATCCAGCTCTTGCGGAAGGTGGCCCAAGTGCTTGGGCCCCTGCACCCGCATGGGAGACCTGGAAGCAGCTCCTGACTCTGGATCAGCCCAGCTTCAGCCGTTGCAGCCATTTGGAGAGTGAACCAGCAAATGGAAGATCACGATCTCTCTCTCCCTCTCCCTCTCCCTCTCTCTCTCTGTAACTCTGCCTCTCAAACAAATAATAAATCTTTAAGCAGATGAACGGTTGGCCTGCTATGCCACAGCACCAGCCCCCCAAACCATTCTGAAGTATACATTCAACGGCACGAAATACATTCACAGTGTTGTGCAGCGATCATCACTATCTATTTCTAGAACTTTTTCCATGACCCCAAACAGAAACTGTATGCACAACAGCAACTCACCCCGCTCCTTCTAGCCCCTGGTAGCCTCTATACAGAACACGGAACACAGAACACGCTTCCTGTCGCTGCGCCTTTGCCTATTCGGTCCCTCACATGAGTGGCATCACACACACTTGTCCTTTTGTTTACATTACTGAGCACAATGTCTTCACAGCCTATCCACGCTGTGGCATGTGTCAGAACTTCGATCCTTTTTAAGACTGAATATTTCAGTGTATGGATGTGTCATGTTCATCTCTTGGTGAACACTGGGGCTGGTACCTTCAGCTACTGGGAGTAGTGCTGCTGTGAACACGGGTGTGCAAGTATCTGAGTCCCTGCTTCCAATTCTTTTCATCTAGGGGTGAGACTGGTGGATTGTATGGTCATCCCTCGTTTTAGTTTTTTCTTTCACTTTTAATTTGCATCTACTTACTTTATTTAAGAGAGAGAGAAAGAGCAATAGAAACAGATTTCTCCCATCCCCTGGTTCACTCCCCAGTTCACTCCCCAACTGGGACAGCCTGAGGCCAGGAGCCTGGGACTCCCTCTGGGTCTCCCATGTGGGCAGCAGGGACCCAGGTACTTGCGCCATCACTGCTGCCTCCCAGGGTACGCATCTGCAGGAAGCTGGAATCCGGAGCAGAGCCAGGACTTGACCCCAGGCTCTGATAGCACAGGCAGCTCTGCCAAGCAGTGTCTTAATCAATACACCAGATACCCAGCCGTGTGTTAACTTCTTGAGGAACCACCAAGATGTGCTATACTTAGGGGTATATTAAACAGAGGTTGTGGAGTCCAATCTTAGAGCACACTGCAGATCAGCGAACGGTGACCTAACTGTGCCCGTGCAATCAGGCTGAGAGAAGAGCGAGAACAGCAGAGCACCCAGGGCTGGAAGAGTGTGCGGGGTCAGAACAGGCACACACAGATTCTGGGGCACAAGCTGACTGCGTCCTTAAGAAGAAAGTATTCCATTTCTTTTTGGCCTCACAAGCACCTGAACCTCAACGGCCACTGCTGTCCTCTCCGTTCCAGCTGCCAGGAGTGACAAGACACACACACACCCCGAGACTGCTGAGCAAGAACGGAAACAGACATTTTCCATTAAGCCAGGTCCAGTGGGATCTGCTAATCTATCAGAGCCTCACTCCCCATGGCAGCCTCCCTCTTATCTTCTCAGGCCCTGGTTCTGAGAGTCCTCTCCAAAAAGCAATCACTCACTGCCAGGGCCAGGAGCCAAGGAGGAAATAAGGGTTCAACAACAGACTCCTTCCCCCCAGGGCTCCCAACTCTTAACTACTACCACGATTATCCTGATTAGCTCAATTCATCAACTTCTTACTCTCCAGTCCCCAGTATCCTGCTTACATCCGACCATCAGTGAGGATTTGTTTTTCCTCCTATTTTTGTGCTCTTCATTTACATCGTTTTCTGAATTCGGGTTGCCTGTGGCTCTTCCTTCTCTTTTCCTTTCCAAAAATATTTATTTAGTAGGGGCTGGCACTGTGGTAGAGTGGGTAAAGCTGCTGCCTGCAGTGCTGGCATCTCATCTGGGCGCCGGTTCGAGTCCTAGCTGCTCCACTTCCAATCCAGCTCTCTGCTATGCCCTGGAAAAGCAGTAGAAGATGAGCCAAACATTTGGACTTCTGCACCTGTGCGGGGGATTGGGAAGAAGCTCCTGGCTCCTGATCAACCCAGCTCCAGCCGTTGCAGCCATTTGGGGAGTGATCCAGCAGAAGAAAGACCTTTCTCTGTCTCTCCCTCTCTCTGTAACTCTACCTCTCAAATATTTTCAAAATATTTATTTATTATTTATTTGAAAGTCAGAGTGACAGAGGGAAGAGAGACAGAGACAGATAGATATCTTCCATTCACTGGTTTACTTCCCAAATGGCTGCAATAGACAGGTTTGAACCAGGCCAAAGCCAGGAGCCAGGAACTCTATCCAGGTCTCCCACATGGGTGGCAAGAACCCAAACACTTGGGTCATCATCTACTGCCTTCCCAGGCGCATTCACAGGAAGCCAGACTGGAAGTGGAGCAGGTGAGACTCAAACCAGCACTGATATGGGACGCCAGCATCGCAAGGGCAGAGTAACCTACTGAGCCACAACGCAGGCCCCACTATCTTTCATCAGGAGGCACTAAGACCAAATTCCGCCTCTGCTACAACCCAGCTATGCGGTGTTAGGTAAATCACCTCTGCTCTCCCATGTCCTTCTAGGGACAAGCACAGTCAGAAACGGAGCAGGTAGCTCACAAACGCGACTGCACTCACCTGCCCATTCCATCCAGGCAGAGCTTCCCTGCATCTCCTGCAGGTATCTCAATGATCTGGTTACGAGGAATGACAACACCTCGTGAAATCACAGCCTCAGAGCTCTGAATTTTCTACTAGATAAGTAACCACTCTGACAGTGGGAATGCTAACACCAGGGCACCCTAAGAGTTCTATTTGCTTTGGAATACACATTTGATGCCACAAAACTCATCTTTTCTGTACTCTTCACACCCTAATTTCAAGAAGCCTGCATCCCCTGAAGCCATGAAATCAGCCACTAGGGCTTGGGTCACAGCTAGAAAAGCAAAGGGGGAAGCAGAGGGTGCTGATCCTCTCTGTGGACCATTCCAAAATTCCCACACCAAACAGGAGCTGACGGAAAGTGGTCAAGGAACACCCCTGGAGCGAGAATCTGACACTACCTTGACCCAGATCCAAATAATCTAATTCTCTCCCATGGACGATCAGGATTGGTACTAACAGTGTAGTTCAGTCTGCCTGATCTCTAAAGGGAAGAAAACAAAACCCAAGAAGGTGTGTGTGGGTGGCAGCCTTGCACCTGCAACAAAGGCTGAGAGACAGAACAAACTGGACAGCAGAGAGAGAATCCAAGGCACAGACAGGCCACGTGTGGGCCCCCTAGGCCATCTCCAGCTCCCCCCTCCCGGTGTACTTCCCGTGCGTTACCATTTAAGCTAACTTCAGTTGGCTTCTGACACTGCAACCCACAAAATCCAGCTCATCCCCAGCCAGCTCTGCCTCCTGCAGTCCCTAATTAAAAGACCGCACTACCCTCCCCTGGTGCCTGCGCCAGAAGAGGGGGCAGTCGACCTTGACAGCTCTCTGCACTCCCGACCCAGTCCTCCGCCTGGCTTCCATCTCCTGAACAGACCTCAATCCTCTGGGTCTCTCCATGCCCTGCTGCCTCACCCAGGCCCCCCGCAACTCTCACACTGCGGCTGCACGTCTCGGTCTTGCTCCCTCCAAGGCGCTCAGCACACCGCAATCAGGGAATTCCTCCACCACCCCAGAACGAAGCAGAAAGACCTCAGCCAGGCATCCAAGGCCCGCTCTCTGAGGCCTCTGCCTCTCTCTCACGCCCTGTTTCTCACCACCACGCCTTTCTCACTCAAGTCCCTCAAAGCATCTTCCCCTCACGTCCGAGCGTCTGCACAGCCCGCTCCCTCTGACGACACGCTCCTCTCCACGCTGCCCCTTCTCCTGCCGCCTCCTGCTCACCTGCTTCATCCGCGCTGACACCTCCCTCTCCTAGGAGCTTCCCAACCTCCTCACACTGGGTGCGTCCCCCTGTGGTGTGCCCCACTGGCACCAGCTGCATCGTGGTCTTCTCTGACGAGACCTAAAACCTATTTCCTTGTTTACCTCCCCAGATGACTACTCGTTCCTTCTGGGCAGCCCGTCACACTCACTGCCACCCTGAGCTCCACACAGAGAAGCACCTCAATACAGAACGAATGAATGAATGAATGAATGGATGAAAACAGGACGGAGTTAGGGGCCAGTGTGGTGGCAGCAGTTAAGCCACCACCTGCAATGTCCATTTCCTGTATCGGGCGCCAGTCTGAGTCCCAACTCTCCTCTTTCTGATCCAGCTCCCTGCTGAAGCCTGAGACAGCAGCAGAGCATGGCCCAAGCGCCTGGCCCCCGCCACCCATGTGGGAGACACAGAGAGTTCCAGGCTCCTGGCATGGGCCTGGATCACGCCCGGCTGATGTGGCCATCTGGGGAGTAAACCAGGGGATGGAAGATATCCATGTGTCTAAGTGTGTGTCAGTCTGCCTTTCAAATAAATCAATCTAAAAAAGAAAAAGAAGGGGCCAGCGCTTTGGCACAGTGGGTTAATGCCCTAGCCTGAAGTGCCGGCATCCCATATGAGCACCGATTCGAGACCTGGCTGCTCCACTTCTGATCCAGCTCTCTGCTGTGGCCTGGGAAAGCAGTAGAGGGTGGCCCAAGTCCTGGGGCCCCTGCACCCGCATGGGAGACCTGGAAGAAGCTCCTGGTTCCTGGCTTCGGATCGGCAAAGTTCCAGCCGTTGCGGCCAATTGGGGAGTGAACCACCGGATGGAAGACCTCTCTCTCTCTCTCTGCCTCTCCTCTCTCTGTGTAATTCTTTCAAGTAAATAAATAAATCTTTAAAAAAAAGAAAAAAAGTTTAGAATTACTTACTTATATTTCAGTACCAGATTCCAAAAGGAAATGATGTAAGAAAAGCTGATTCATCCCTTCACTGTGCACTGAGGGCAAATTAAGTGCTGAGAACATGAGGGGCAGCTCTTTCAAAGACGAAGGTTGCCCAGGCGACCGTCTAGAACATTCTTAAGCTGCCTTACCCCAGGAATTAGGTGTAAAGACAACAAAAAACACCACTTGAACCAAACAAAAGTGAAGAGCTCAACTATCTGAGGGCTAGGACTAAATTTAATCTCATCAGCCATGTCACAGCACACCTCAGATACTTAGTGAATTACACCGACAAAGGAGAAATCAAGTTAGGAATCCTCAGCTTGCTGTTGCCTCAGCCAACCTACATAGAATATTCTACAACCTGGGGCCAGCACTGTGGCATAGCAGGTAAAGCAGCTGCCTGCAGTGCCAGCATCCCATATGGGCGCCATTCCAGTCCCTGCTGCTCCACTTCAGATCCAGCTCCCTGCTAACATGCTTGGGAAAGCAGCAGAGGATGGCCCAAGTATCTTTAAAAAAAAAAAAAAAAAAACATTTATTTACTTATTTGAAAGGCAGAGATACAGAGAGAAAGACACAGAGAGACAATCTTCCATCCACTGGTTCACTCTCTAACTGGCTATAACAGCCAGGCCTGGGCCAGGCTGAAGCCAGGAGCCAGAAGATTCTTCCAGGTTTCCCACATGGGTGCAGGGGCCCAAGCACTTGGTCCATCCTCCACTGTTTTCCCAGGTTTATTAGCAGGGAGCTAGATCAAATGTGGAGCAGCCAGGACTAGAACCAGCGCCCATATGGGACGCTGGCACTGCAGGCAAAGGCTTAACCTTCTATGCCAGCCCCAACCCAAGTACTTGGGTCTCTGCACCCACGTGGGAAACCAGGAAGCATCTCCTCACTCCTGGCTTCTGACTGGCCCAGTTCCAGCCAATGCGGCCATTTGGGGAGTCAATCAGTGGATGAAAGATCTGTCTCTGCTTCTCTCTCTCTCTCTCTCTCTCTCTCTCTAATTCTCAAATAAAATAAATGAATCTTAAAAATAGAGTACTCTATAACCTGGGGCCTACATTGTGATGAAGTGGGTAAAGCTGCTGCCTGCAATACCAGCATCCCATAGGGGCACCAGTTCGAATCCCAGCTGCTCCACTCTGATCCAGCTCCTGGTAATGGCCTGGGAATGCCGTGAAAGATGGTCCAAGTGCTTGGGTCCCTGGGATCTCCCTGGAAGATCCAGATGGAGCTCCAGGCTGACTTGGGCCTGGCCAAGCCCTGGACAGTGCAGCATTTGCAGAGTGAACCAGTTGGTGGAAGATCTCTCTCTCTGTCTCATCTTCTCTCTTGGTCACTCTGCCTTTCAAATAAATAAAACAATTTTTTTTGTTGTTGTTGCTAAAGTCACCTTCCCCCACATATCCGAATTTGGTAGATACAAAGCCTAGGAGAAAAAGAACAGGCGAATAAGCAAAATGCAAGGGACATTTCTTTCTTTTAAATAAATAAATAAATAAGATGCATTTACTTACTTGAAAGGCAGAGCTAGAGAAAGACAAAGACACACACACACACACACACACACACACAAGGGCATCCATCCACTAGTTCACTCCCCAAATGGCCACAACGGCTGGGGCTGGGTCAGGCCAAAACCAGGAGGTTGGAACTCCATCCGGGTCTCCCACGTGGTTGCAGGGTCCCAAATACTGGGGCCATCTTTCACCGCTTTCCCAGGCACATCAGCAGGGAGCTGGATCAGAAGTGGAGCAGCCGGGACTCCAACCAGCATTTGCAGGATGGTGGCGTCGCACAGCAAGCGGCTTAGCCCACCCCCAGGGGCCTTTGTCCCAGGCTCTATCCAGGCTGAGGTGAGCTTCAGTGGCACAACAGAAGGCTTTATTTTGGATCCAAGACTTCAAAATGATAGACTCAGAGAAGGGAAATGATATGGAAGAAACAATATAAGGAGGGAGATTCCAGAACCTCCTTCCAAGAAGAATTCATATTCATTTCAGTCATTCAATCAAAAAATATCTATAGAGTACTTAGCATGTGCCACACACTATTTTAACCACTAGGGATACAACAAAGAATTTTTAAAAAAGGGAGGGGGGGCAGTGCTATGGCACAGCAGGTTAACGCCCTGGCCTGCAGTGCCAGCATCCCATATGGGTGCTGGTTCAAGACCAGCTGCTCCACTTCCGATCCAGCTCTCTGCTGTGGCCTGGGAAAGCAGTAGAAGATGGTCCAAGTCCTTGGGCCCCTGCACCCACATGAGAGGCCCGGAAGAAGCTCCTGGCTCCTGATCAACGCAGTTCCGGCCGTTGTGGCCAACTGGGGAATGAAGAGGCGGATGGAAGACCTCTCTCTCTCTCTGCCTCTCTCTCTGTGCAACTCTTTCGAATAAATAAATAAATTTTCAAAAAAAATATTTATTTAAAAAATAAAGAATTTTTTTAAAAAGGTGGCGGGGAGGGAGGGGTAAGTGTTTGGCCTGGCAGTTAACAATCAGTCCCGCAACCATACCGGCAGTGTCTGGTGAGATGCCCATCTCTGGTTTCCAGCTCCAGCTTCCTGCTAACGCACACCCCTGGGAGGCAGCAGTGATGGCTCAAGTACATGAGTTCCTGCATTCACCTGGGAGACCGGGAGTGAGTTTTGGGACCGAAGTTACTGCAGGCACTTGGGGAGTGAACTGGTGGACGGGGGCTCACTCTTTGCCTCTGAATTAAAAAAACAGAAAACAAAAAACTCCTACCTTCAAAGAGTTTGTATACTATAGAAGAAGTGAAGTTCAGGGGCCGACGCTGTGGCATAGCAGGTAAAGCCGCCACCTGCAGTGCCGGCATCCCATGTGGGCGCTGGTTTGAGACCCAGCTGTTCCACTTCCGATCCAGCTCTCTGCTGTGGCCTGGGAAAACAGTAGAAGATGGCCCAGTCCTTGGGCCCCTGCACCGTGTAGGAGACCTGGAAGAAGCTCCCGGCTTCAGATCGACCCAGCTCCGGCCCTTGCAGCCAACTGGGGAGTGAACCAGCGGATGGAAGACCTTTCTGCCTCTCTGTAACTCTGCCTTTCAAATAAATAAATAAGCCTTCTTAAAAATAAGTGAAGCAAAAAAAAATATATATATATATGGTACGTGAGCTGTTGTGGGTGCCTTGGGAAAAAATAAGCATATTTATTCAGCGGGATGCGAATCGGCGATAAGAAGCTGTATTTACATAAATGGGTAGGCATATCTGGCACAGGTTGAGACCAGCTCACAAAGCCTGCACCCCACATCGGAATGCCTGGGTTTGCATCCTGGTTCTGCTTCTGATTCCAGCTTCCAGATCTGCTGTGTACTCCGGGAGGTGCCAAATGATGGCTCCAACGCTTGGGTCCCACCACCCACACGGGTGTCCTGGATGGAGTTGCAGGTTCCTGGCTTCAACCTGGCCCAGCCCTGGCAGTTGTGTGCATTTGGGGAAGGAATCAGAGGACAGAAAATCAATCTCTCTCTCTCTGCCTTTTGAATAAAACTAAACAAAAATTTTAAATAGAAATCAATAAATAGGTAAGGCTCAGGAAGTCCCCACTGAGAATAGTCCTTTAACCCAAGATTGAGCGAGGAGGGGAGAAAATGCTAGGGTTACCTGGAGAGAGAAACAGCAGCATCAGTCAGTGCGAGAAAATGGAAACTCTGCCCCAGCAGAGTCGAGAGGGCAAAGAAAAGCAAAGACAACGGCAGGACACTTCGCTCAGTGACAAAGGTGAGCCGGGGACAGCTCCTGGGAAACCTTGAAAGTCCCCTCATCCCACAGCCCTCACAGCGCAAGTGTGCAGTATTTCTTGGCTCCGACACACACGCGGAGCTGCCTCTTCTAGAAATGGGGTTCACGTGTGCTAATCCACCTAGGCTGGGCGAAACGGAGGCATCGGGTCTGCGGTGCAGGCAGGCCCACCTCCCCACTCTTCCCTCGACAGGGGAGGCACTGGCTGCCGCACCCCTGTTTCTGAGGCTACGGCTTTATCTCCCGAGTTCTGGAATAACTGCAGACAGGGGCCACCGGCCGGCAAGTGATCTGCATCCAACAAATGCTGGACTTCTTCTCTAACTCCGCCCCAAAAACAGAGGCCAGGCATCCTACCCTTTTCCTCCCGGCCCTGACGGATGCTTTTTAAGATCGGAGGTAAAGGAAAAGGTTGGCCAAGGGCCCAGGAGCCGGGCCTCCTGTCACCGCTTCAGGTGCCACATGGCATTTTGTCAAGACCCAGCCTGGAGTGAAGATGCGGAGCCAGCGTCCGAGGCCTGGACCGGTCGTCGGCGCCAGGTGAGGGTGACAAGGGGCGCGAGGGGCCCGCACGGACCAAACATCCCAACTCCCTAGCAAGTCACCAGACTTCAGCTCCATCCCGTCGTCAGAGGATTCCAGCGGCCCTCAACCGACGGCAGCATCCGTCCGAGCCACAGCCAAACGCCGCCTGGCCGGACAGTCCGGGGGTGCCCTCCCCGATACTCACATCCCCCTGGTGCAGCTCCGGCGCCGCGATCTTCACGGGCTCCGTCCTCTTCTTTGGCTTGGGAAGCCCCAGGGTGGGCCCGGCACCGCCGACAGGGGGGGGCAGGCTGAGGCCAGGGCCTCGGGGCGAGGGCGCCCCCAATCCCAGCCCCTCCCCGACTCCCGCCGCTTCTGCAGGGCTCACGCCTGGAGGTGGGGGGAAGCCGCCCAGGCCGAAGGGCAACGGGGGAGGAGGCTGGAGCCTGGGGTCTCCGGCGGGTGGGGGCAGCAGCAGCGGCGGGGGGAAGGCTGGGGCCAGCATCTGGGGGGGCGGGGGCAGCAAGGCCGGACCCTTAGGTGCAGGGAGAGAAGCGAACAAGCCCCCTAAAGCGGGCCCAGATGTAGGGGCCTCTGCCTCCTCTTCCTCTGGCTCCGGCTCAGCCTCATCCGGCTCACTCTCATCGCTGCTGGCGTAAGCAACCAGCGACATGGCGCCTCCCGCCTTTGGGGCGCCCTTGCCGGCAGACGAGGCCTACTTGAGACCGGGGATGCCCGGAGGCCTAGTAGGCCCCGCTACTCGGCAGGGCGGGAAACCAAAAAGCCCGTTTGCTCTGAACTCTAGGTCTAGCCCCGGCAAAAGCCCATGGCCACGGTTGATTTCCACCGAGTAATTCTTCCCTCTTCACTTAAGCTCCTAGTCCCGGGCAACTACACACAGCTAATGGCCGCCGAGTCACTCCGCCTCCTCTTCGGCGCACCAATATAAGAACTACTACTCCCAGAGAACACTTTGGAAACAGCCCCATTCTCCACCACAGGGATCTCAGCGCAAGGCAAGGCGGGAATTGGAGTCCGAGAAAGGATTAAGGGGCGCGCAGAAAGACAGAAGGGAAACCCGCCTCTGGCGCAGGGACTTGTGGGTTGAGTAGTTTTGTTGTTTACATGGTAAGTCCTAGGTGACTACCAGCCCCATCGGCAACCGCGGTAATTATGAAGACTTGTAGGAGAGAGCATTTCGGTACTTGTAGTTCACTAGGGTAGGCCCCTGGGCGCTAAGCCTTATGGGATATGTGGTGTGCTTACAAACTCCAAGTGATGTCGCAAAGAGAGGGAGTCTGGGAAGGTGGAGGATTGGATGGGCGGGGGAAGGGGGCGTGGGTGTAAATAGCTTAAAGGGAAAGTGATCTGTAAGTGAACTGATGGAGCTCCTGAGTCCGCTGAGACTGGGAGTTAGGAGGAAAAAAAAAAAAAAAAGCCAGGATCCGAGGCGTCTGTACGAAATTGAACTGCAAGTCGCCAGAAAGAAAGCGAGGCTGCAGACCCATTAATAAACGTGTAAGATAGCTGAAGTAACTGTGGCGTAATAGGAAGGAGGCGACCTCCTTTGCCATGACTAGGATGCATCCAGGAGCACACCACACCCTGGAGTCTGGGCCTGGCCACCCCCTCCCCGGCAGCAACCAGCGAGACGGAAAGATGGCAGCGCCCTGGGAGCCAGGTCCTAGGGGCTGATTCCAGCTCCTCAGCTCAGCGCCCTAAAGGGACAGTTCTAAGGAATCACCCGCGTCCGTCCCTACTGGCCTGTGCCCCGCAGGTCCGTCAGCAGGTGGCCTCTGCCTCCCCCGTGAGTGCTGTCTGCCATGCCCCGGGGTGTGTCCCGATGGTATTTGCCGCTGCGCTGGCCCTCCTTGTCCATCCATGTGTGTGGGCATTCATGCCTGCCTGGGGCCATCTGCCCAGCAGCTCGCCTTCCTTGTCCCCTCGTGATTTTGTGTCCTCTTGTTTCTCCATTTTTGCCCCTGCCTGCCTGCCCGGGGCTGAGAGCCCTGCCTGTCTTTTACAGGCTAATCCACCCCTGTGTGGGCGCCAGCTCCCTGCTCCCGGCTAGCAGAATCCTGTTGAGCTCAGTGCATCCGGCTTCATAGGCAAACTCATCACACCGCCTTCTCCACAAAGCCTGCTGAGCCTCCATGCACATTGGCTTTCTCCTCTGGATGCCTGGAGTTTCTTCTCTGCAATGGTGCTCGAACCTCAATATGCTCGACCATCGCGAGGAAAGCTTCTGAACGAGTCCAACTCCTGGATTCTGGTTTCAGAGGCTCCTTTTCACCCTGTGTGGGATCTGCATCTTGGAGAAACCCAAAAAAGGCACATGTGGAGAAACTGGCCTGGCAAGTGCTGCCGGGCAGCTGGCAGGCCTTGCACCACGCTGACTTCTGCAGCCTGCCTGGAATCTGGCCTCCCCACGCTGCACCCTGGGGACTTTAGGTAGACCGGTCTCTGAGTCTCACTTTCCACCTCTGAAAAATGCATAGAGCATGACAGGGCCCTGTCCCACTTGCGCAAGAAACGCCTGCCGTTAGCACACAGGGAGAGGGCTCAGCACTAGCACGGCTTGCTGACCTGTAGGGGGAGGACAGACACCTACCTTTGTTTAGTAGCTATTTTCTTTTTCAAAGACGTTTATTTATGGGAGCCAGCACTGTAGCGTAGCAGGTTAATCTGCTGTCTGCAGTGCTGGCATCCCATATGGGTGCCAGTTGGAGTCCCAGATGCTCCACTTCCCATCCAGCTCTCTGCTATGGCCTGGGAAAGCAGTAGAAGATGGCCCAAGTCCTTGGGCCCCTGCACCCGTGTGGGAGACCTGGAGGAAGCTCCTGGCTCCTGGCTTCAGCCTGGCCCAGTCCCAGTTGTTGCAGCTATTTGGGGAGTGAACCAGCGGATGGAAGACCTCCCTCTCTGTCTCTTCTTCTCTAACTCTGACTTTCAACTTAAATAAATCTTAAAAAAAAAAAAAAAAAGACTTTATTTATTTGAAAGGGAGAGTTACGAGAGGCAGAGAGAGAGAGAGAAAGAGAGAGAGAGAGGTCTTCCATCCGATGATTCACTCCCCAAAGGCCTTAATGCCTGGAGCTGAGCTGATGCTAAGCCAGGAGCTTCTTCCAGGTCTCCCACATGGGTGCTGGGGCCCAAGGACTTGGGCCATCTTCTACTGCTTTCCCAGGCAGAGAGCTGGATCAGAAATGGAGCAGCCAGGACTCAAGCCAATGCCTGCATGGGATGGCAGTGCCATAAGCAGCAGCCTTACCCACTATGCCACAGCACCGGCCCCCCAATAACTATTTTCTAAGCTGTATTTTCTCTTACTGTAGAAAGTAAGGTAAACTATAGCAGCATTTTGGAAGGTGGAGGGCAGCTTCACCAGAGGTAGCTGACTTGGCACATCGCAGAGAAGCTGAGAAACGAGAGGCGGGGCGGGGGGTATGGATCAGCCTCATGGATGTCGAGCCACAGTGCAGAAGCCGCAGAAGGCACAGAGCGGTGGCATCAAGGAGCTCTGGAAGCGAAGACAGCCGAGGGCGGGTTAAATGCTGTTTGAGAAACAGACACCCACGCCCGCTCGAGGAAACCTGCTCTCTCCAACCCCAGAAAAAATAAAAGCGGGTTATTCGTAAGAGAGGATAAGACATGGTTTCTGCTATGCAGAGAGCCAGGCACAGTCCAGGGCAGGGGGATGGCACAGAAATCGGGGGAACTAAAGCAAGATGCCTGTGCGGTATCCAGAACCCAGCCCCATTTCTGCCAGAAGACAGGCCCCAGAGAAGATTCTGGAAAAGTCTCTGTGGAAAATCTGTTCAGCCCAAACAGAAAGACCTCTGGAGTCTGACACCAGCTCACCCCCATGCAAAGCTGTCAGTTGAGAAGCCCCAGGCACGTGCCCAGGAGAGCAAGGTGACTTTTTAGCACCCTACTCTGAACCCAGGAGCAGGTACCAAGGATTCAGCTTGGCCTGGTCCAGCCCGGGTGTTGGGGCCATTGGGGGAGTGAACCAGTGAGATCTCTCTCTCTCTGCCCCTCTCTCTCTCTGCCTCCTCTCTCCTTGTAACTCTACCTTTTGAATAAATAAATAAATCTTAAAAGAAAGAACGAGATCATTGCCCTGAAATCTGTTTCGGTATATACTCATATAGGTATATACACGAGGGCCTTCAAAAAGTTCATGGAAATGTGTATTAAGAAAAACCAGCCAGGCCAGCGCCGCGGCTCACTAGGCTAATCCTCCACCTGCGGCGCCGGCACACCAGGTTCTAGTCCCGGTCAGGGCGCCAGTTCTGTCCCAGTTGCTCCTCTTCCAGGCCAGCTCTCTGCTGTGGCCAGGGAGTGCAGTGGAGGATGGCCCAAGTGCTTGGGCCCTGCACCCCATGGGAGACCAGGAGAAGCACCTGGCTCCTGCCTTCGGATCAGCGCGGTATGCCGGCCGCAACGCACCAGCAGCAACGGCCATTGGAGGGTGAACCAACGGCAAAGGAAGACCTCTCTCTCTGTCTCTCTCTCTCACTGTCCACTCTGCCTGTCAATAAAAAAAAAAAAAGAAAAGAAAAAAAGAAAAAAAAAGAAAGAAAGAAAGAAAGAAAAACCATCCATGGATTTCTAATTTTTTTGCATCAGAAGAAACTTACCTTTTATTTTTTAATTTTTAAAAAGATTTATTGATTTATTCATTTGAAAAGCATAGTGAGGCAGCATAAGACAGAGGAAGGGAGAGAGATCTTCCATCTACTGGTTCACTCTCCAAATGCCTGCAACAGCCAGGGCTGAGCCAGACCAAAGCCAAGAGCCAGGAACTGCATTCTGCTCTCCCACATGGGTATCAGAGACCCAAGTACTTGGGCCATCACCTGCTGCCTCCCAAGAACATTCACAGGCAGCTGGACTGGAAGCAGAGGCAGGCCTTAATCCCAGGCGCTGACACTAGATTCAAGTGTCCAAGCAGTGACTTAACCTGCTGTGCCACAATGTATGCCCCAAAACTTAGGTTTTAAGTCCATTTTCCACAGATTTTTTGACATGTGTAGGTACTCCTGTTTGAGCTGTTTTTAACCTTGTCTAAAGAATACCAAGTTATACATAATGGCTTTTTTTTACCCTATAAAATCTTTAGGTTCACCCACATTAAACATGTCTCTTTTTTACTTTCCTATTTTAATAATATGGCTTTGGGGATGGCATGGTAGTCTAGCCACCTGCTGCCTATGACACTGGCATCCCAAACCAGAGTCCTGGCTGCTCTGCTTCTGATCCATCTCCTGCCAATGCACCTGAAGATGCTAAGCAGCAGGAGATGGGCCAAGTATTCGGGCTCCTGCCACCCATGTGGGAGACCCAGAAGGAGCTCCTGGCTCCTGGCTTCAGCCTGGGCCAGCCCTGTCTATGGCTGCCATTTGGGGAATGAATCAGCAGATGGAAGATTCTCTCTCTCTCTCTCTCTCCCTCTCCCTCTCCCTCTCCCTCTCCCTCTCCCCCTCTGCCTTTCACATAAATAAATCTGAAAGAAACAAAGAGAAAAAGAGAGAAAGGGAGGGAGGAGAGAGGGAGGAAGGAAGGAAAAATCACACTGGCCATGATTCTGCAGCTCCACAACCCCTCCAACAACTGGTACTGTCAGATTTCATAATTTTTGTCTATTGAATGAGTATACATGGTTTCTTACTGGGATCTTTTATCAAAGTAAAAAAAATTTTTTTCATTTTATTTGAAAGACAGGGAGACAGAGACTGGACCAGGCTGAAGCCAGGAACCCAGAACTCCACCCACATCCCTCATGCAGGTGGCAGGAGCCCAAGTACTTTGAGTCATCACCCGCTGCTGCCTCCGAGGGTGCCCGTAAGCAGGAAGTGGAAGAGGCAGGTCTCCATATGACATGTGGGATGCAAGTGGCAGCTTAACCTCTGTGCCGATTGCATGCATGGCTAGCAGGGACCTAAGTACTTGGGCCACCATCCATTGCCTTCCCAGTGCATGAGCAGGAAGCGGGCTTGGAAGCAAGCAGCCTGGACTGGAACTGGACTCAGTGGTTTACCCACAATGCCTTCCTTTCTTACTGTGATCCTGGTTCGAATTTTGCCAGTCGCTAATGAGACTATGTACCCCATCACATGTGGATCAGAGATGTATATTTTTTGCTTGTATGAAACTCTTGTTCATGCATTGTGGTCTTTTTTCTTTATGGATTTGTAAACACTATGTATAGTTCTGACATAATTTTGTTTTGGTTTGCATAAATACTTTGAATAAAAAAAAAGCATCAAAAAAAAAAAAAAAAGGCGAAAGGGCAGGAAAGCATGACATTTGGAGAAAAATAGAGGCTTCCAAAGTGGAACACTGAAACGAGGGCAGGAGCAGGGTGTGGCAGGGAGACTGACAGGCCCAGGGCTGGAGAACAGATTCCTCGTGGATGAGCCTTTTCACGGTCCTGGCCAGCCACCTGTCCTTGTCATCTTTAGGGCCACCCCCACGCCCCGTTCACCAGGGCCTGGCACAGTACCTACCAGCATCCCAGGAATATATGTGGGGGTGAATGAATGGATGACCTGGCAAACGAATGACACCCGAGCCCAGAGGCGATGTGGTGGCAGAAATGACCTGTGAGGGTGGTTAAGTCGCTGCTTGTCAGGCACCACTTGTCTGAGTGCCTGGGCAGAGTCCTGGCTGCTCCGCTTCAGATCCAGCTTTCTGCTCATGCGCACCCTGGGAGGCACAGGTGACGGCCCAAGTGCTTGGATCCGTGACACCCATGTGAGAGAGCTGGATGGAGTTCTAGGCTCCTGGCTTCGGCCTGGCCCAGCCGTGGCTGTTACAGGCATCTGGGGAGTGAATCAGCAAATGAAAGATCACCCTCTGTCTCTATCTCTGTGCCTTCCAAATAAAAAGAAGTTAAAAATCACCGGTGCCACGGCTCACTAGGCTAATCCACCGCCTTGCGGCGCCGGCACACCGGGTTCTAGTCCCGGTCAGGGCGCCGGATTTTGTCCCGGTTGCCCCTCTTCCAGGCCAGCCCTCTGCTGTGGCCAGGGAGTGCAGTGGAGGATGGCCCAAGTGCTTGGGCTCTGCACCCCATGGGAGACCAGGAGAAGCACCTGGCTCCTGCCTTCGGATCAGCGCGGTGCGCCGGCCGCAGCGGCCATTGGAGGGTGAACCAATGGCAAAGGAAGACCTTCTCTCTGTCTCTCTGCCTCACTGTCCACTCTGCCTGGCAAAAAAAAAAAAAAAAAAAAAAAAAAAAAAGTTAAAAATCATAAGAAATGGCCTCTAAGCATCTAAGCACTCCCAACTCCCACTCCCACCTGTCTCCATAGAAACCACACTCAGCCCGTCCTGCAAGGCCAGACCTGCTGCCCAGCACAGGGCAAACCCTGCAAGGCACTGCCACAAGGGGCCTTATACCTTCTTCACAGGCCAAGCGGAGAGGAAATAGTGAGAGACACTCGCTCCGGAATGACAGGCGGTGGGCGCAGTATTGTTTCCAACAGAACTGTCTGGGTTGTCAAAAGCAAGGAATCAACCCAAATGCCTACCAACAAGGGACTGGTTAAGTAATTTATGACGCAGAAATATTATGAACCATTACTGAGTTTAGAAAAAACAAACTCAGAGGCCAGCCTTGGGGCACAATGGATTAAGCCGCTGCTCGAGATGCCGGCAGCCCATATCAGAGCGCTGGTTTGAGTCCTGGCTGCCCTGCTTCTGATGCAGCTCCCTGCTGATGTGCCTGGCAAGGCAGAAGATGGCCCGCGTGCTTGGGTCCTGGCCACCTGTGTGGGATACCAGGATGGAGTTCCAGGCTCCCGTTGCGGTCACTGGGGAATGAACCAGCAGATGGAAGACCTTTCTGTTTCTGTCTCTCTCTCTCTCGCTCGCTCTGCCTTCAAATAAATAATTTTTAAAAGATTTATTTATCTGAAAGGCAGAGTTACAGAGAGGCAGAGACAGAGAGACAGATGGAGGTCTTCCATTCGCTGGTTTACTCCCCTAAAAGGCTGCAAGGGCCAGAGCTGCACCCATCCTAAGCCAGGAGCCAGGAGCTTCTTCCAGGTCTCCTACATGGGTGCAGAGGCCTAATGACTTGGGCCATCTTCCACTGCTTTCCCAGGCCATAGCAGAGAGCTGATTCAGAAGTGGAGCAGCCGGGTCTTGAACTGGTGCCCATATGGGATGCTGGCACTGCAGGCAGTGGCTTTACCCACTATGCCTTAGTGCTGGCCCCTAAATAAATCTTTTTTGAGAAAAAAAAAAGGAGGGGGGGAAAGAGACTCAAACTCAGACCACAGTCAACACAGGCTTCCAGGAGCTCAACAGGTGTGGGTACTGCTCCCTAGCAGGAAGCAGGCACACAGCTCTGCTGGGCACCAGTGGTGTTCCCCTAAATCCTACCGCCTCTAGGTAGGTGATGTTGGGTGGTGTCCCCAACGCTGCCCCTGCCACTTTAGAGGCCAGTGACAAGCCCCAGGTCACTCCACCTGTGCTCCAACTGACCAGCTCTAAATCAGTGTTCTCAGGACCCCTGCTGGGGCTGGGCTGATTTGCCCAAGTGGGAAACATTTCCTTAGGTTTACTGGCTCATCGTAAAGGATGGCACAAAGGAGATGGATAGAGCGCCGCACACAGCGAGGGATGGGAGAAGGGCACGGAGCTTCCAGGCCCTGTCCAGGCGCACCTCTCTCTCCAGGAACCTCCATTATCTGGCTCTCCTGAGGCCCTCCCAACCCTGTCCATCTGGGCCTGTGCGCAGACCTGGATGCGTGGGCATGACTGCTAATAGACTGCGGCTGTGTAAGAAGTCCAGCAAGGCCTGTCCAGATTCTCCAGCTTCCCCTCCTCAAGCTGGGAGATGGGATGGGGCTGGACCCTCTGCAGTGGGGTCTTACAATGTGCTTTCAGACAAGGAGGTCAGACAGCTGCTTTATGGCCAGCTCCAAGGCCGAGAGCGGGTGGAGATTAGAGTTCTTACAACCCAACTCAGGGAAGTGAAGTTTTACTTTCTAGGGAGTTGCCTTGGAGAGGGAGCTAGGAGCCAATAGTCATGGATGAAAAAAAAGTATCATAATATCATAATTACCATTAAAATGAATGGGGCGGATCTTCATGTAATAGCGTGAGGGCATCTCCAGACATCTGCTAACAAAAATTCAAGTGCGGGTTATACAGCCTGTTACAGTGTGTGTAATGGAAACAGGCATCTCTGGTTTTGCTTGAAAATTACATAGATTGCGGCCGGTGCCGCGGCTCACTAGGCTAATCCTCCGCCTAGCGGCGCCGGCACACCGGGTTCTAGTCCCAGTTGGGGCGCCGGATTCTGTCCCGGTTGCCCCTCTTCCAGGCCAGCCCTCTGCTGTGGCCAGGGAGTGCAGTGGAGGATGGCCCAGGTGCTTGGGCCCTGCACCCCATGGGAGACCAGGAAAAGCACCTGGCTCCTGGCTCCTGCCATCGGATCAGCGCGGTGCGCCGGCCGCAGCGCGCCGACCGCGGCGGCCATTGGAGGGTGAACCAACGGCAAAGGAAGACCTTTCTCTCTGTCTCTCTCTCTCACTGTCCACTCTGCCTGTCAAAAAATAAAAAATAAAAAAAAAAATAAATAAAAAAAAATAAAATGAAAATTACATAGATTGGAGCTGGTGTTGGACTTAGCCTGTGATACCAGCATCCCATATCAAATCAGCAGATCAAGTTCTGGCTGCTCTGCTGCTGATCCAGCTTCCTTCTAATGCTCCTGGGAAAGAAACAGAGCATGGCCCAAGGACTTGGGCCCCTGCCACCCATATGTGAGAGACCTGGGTGGAGTTTCTGGCTTTTAGCTTTGGTCTAGACCAGCCCTGGCCATTGTGGCCATTTGGGGAATAAATTATCGGATGGAATATCACTGTCTTTGTGTTTCACTATCTCTCTCTGTGTAACTCTGCCTTTCAAATAAATGGCAAATTGAAAGGTAGAGGGGCTCAGTGGGTTAACGTCCTGGCCTGAAGCGCCGGCATCCCATACGGGCGCCAGTTTGAGACCCGGCTGCTCTACTTCCTGTCCAGCTCTCTGCTATGGCCTGGGAAAGCAGTAGAAGATGGCCCAAGTCCTTGGGCCTCTGTACCTACTTGGGAGACCCGGAAGAAAGTCCTGGCTCCTGGCTTTGGATCAGTGCATCTCTGGCCATTGCGGCCATCCGGGGAGTGAACCATCAGATGGAAGACCTCTCTCTCTGCCTCTCCTCTCTCTGTATAACTCTGACTTTCGAATTAATAAATAAATCTTTTTTTTTTTTTTTTTTAAAAAAAGAAAGTTAGAGTTATAGAGCGAGAGAGAGAGATCTTCCATCCGGGGTTCACTCCCCAGATGGCCGCAACAGCCACCACTGGGCCAGGGCAAGGCCAGGAACTCCATCCAGGTCTTCCACGTGGGTAGCATGGGCCCAAACACTTAGGCCATCTTCCATTGCTTTTCTTTCACAGGCTGTTGCAGGGAGCTGGATCAGAAGCGGAGCATCCAGGACACAAACCAGCACCCAAATGGGATGCCAGCATCACAGGCAGCGGCTTTACCTGCTATACCACCATGCTGGTCCCAATAAATAAATCTTTTTAAAAAGTTATATAGATGGAACATCACTGGAAGAGTGCACACAAATTAATAACATTTCTATGAAGGAAACCGGGGGTAGGTGTTTGGCATAGTGCTTGAACCATTGCTTGGGACACTGGGATCTCCTCTGAGCACCTGCGTTCCAGGCACAGCTCGAGCCCTGGCTCCACTCTGCTCCAACTCCCTCTCGTGTGGCTGGGAAGGCAGCAGACAATGGTCCAAGTGCTTGGTTCCCTGCTACCCACGTGGGAGATACTGATGGAGTTCCAGGCCCGGCCTAGCTCTATTCTCGCAGGAATTTGTGGAGTGAACCAGTTGATGAAGATTCCCTCTTCCTCTCTTTCCTCTCTCCATCCCCAACTTGGCCTTTCAAATAATAATAATAATAATAAAAGATAATACAACTATCCATCCTCTGCTCCTCTGTTGTAACTGGAGCCAAGAAGCTGTGATATGAGGCCGGCGCCGCGGCTCACTAGGCTAATCCTCCGCCTAGCAGCGCCGGCACACCGGGTTCTAGTCCCGGTCGGGGCGCCGGATTCTGTCCCGGTTGCCCCTGTTCCAGGCCAGCCCTCTGCTGTGGCCAGGGAGTGCAGTGGAGGATGGCCCAGGTGCTTGGGCCCTGCACCCCATGGGAGACCAGGAAAAGCACCTGGCTCCTGGCTCCTGCCATCGGATCAGCGTGGTGCACCGGCCGCAGCGCGCCGGCCGCGGCGGCCATTGGAGGGTGAACCAATGGCAAAGGAAGACCTTTCTCTCTGTCTCTCTCTCTCACTGTCCACTCTGCCTGTCAAAAAAAAAAAAAAAAAAAAAAAAAAAAAAAAAGAAGCTGTGATATGAGTTGGTTACCTGGTGTTGAGGGCCAGAGCCCTGACTGTCTTGGAAGTTAAAGGCTGGTGTTGTACGTAGCAGGTTAAGCTACCACCTGCAACTCTGGCATCCCATATGGGCACCTGTTTGTGTCCTAGCTGCTCCACTTCCCTTCCAGTTCCCTGCTAACATGCCTGGGAAAAGCAATGGAAGGTGGCCATTCTGGAAGTGAACTAGCAGATGGAAGATCTCTCTCTCTCTCTCTCTCTCTCTCTCTCTCTCTCTCTCTCTTTCTCCCTCTCTGTCTCACCCTCTCTCTGTACCTCTGCCTTTCAAATAAATAATAAACCTTAAAAAGGGGGGGGGGCAGCATTTCCTTTGAATCTACCAAGCAGGTGAGCTTTGCTGGTCTCATTTAAAAAAAATATTTATTTATGTATTTATTTGAAAAAGTTACACAGAGAGAGGAGAAGCAGAGAGAGAGAGAGAGGTCTTCCATCTGCTGGTTCACTCCCCAAAAGGCCACAAGGGCCAGAGCTGCACCCATCGAAGCCAGGAGTCAGGAGCTTCTTCCAGGTCTCCCACGCCGGTGCAGGGGCCCAAGGACTTGGGCCATCTTCTACTGCTTTCCCAGGCCATAGCAGAGAGCTGGATAGGAAGTAGAGCAGCTGGGACTAGAACCAGCGCCCATATGGGATACTGGCACTTCAGGCCAGGGCGTTAACCTGCTGCACCATAGCAACCCCCCCCCCCCCCGTGGTCTCATTTTTACAGTGGAAGAAAATTATGTTGGGAAACTCCAGTTACATCATGCGCTCAAAGCTCTAAAGCCATTAAGTAGCCAACAGGACTCAAACCCAAGTCCCCTGACAAGCAAAACCAGTTGCCTCCGCTGCTCTAACTTGCATCCATTGTGCTGCTATCAACTCCTCTATCCTGACAGGCACAGAGCTAAGTTCACCATCCCGTGCCTTTCTACCCTGGCTCCTCCAGAGCTCACCCCAAGTGCCCCAGCTTCTGCCCTGACCTCCTTCCCTTCCCAAATGTAGAATCTTGCACCAGCATCCCGGAAAACACTTGACTGCAACATTTGTGAACTGCTTCCAGCTGTGCAGGTGGGCTGGAGGCTTGTGCCTGTGTTGTTTCAAGCCCTTGCTCTTCACATTGTGGCTCTAAGCCGCAGCAACATCTTGGAGCTTGTTAGAAATGCACACGCCCGCCCCAGCCCCACATTGTGGCATAGCAGGTAAAACCGCTGCCTGCAACCCTGGCATCCCACATGGGTGCCGGTTCCTGTCCCGGCTGCTCTACTTCTGATCCAGCTCCCTCCTAATGCGCCTGGGAAAGCAGCGGAAGATGGCCCAAGTCCTTGGGCCCCTGCACCCATTGTGAGAGACCCAGAAGAAGCTCCTGGCTTCAGCCTGGTCCAGTCCTTAGGAGTAAACCAGCTGATGGAAGATCTCTCTCTCCCTGTCTCTCCTCTGTGTAATTCTCTTTCAAATAAATAAATAAACCTTTAAAAAAAAACACACATTAAAAAAAAGAAAGAAGCACCCCCCAACCTACGAAATTAGAGTCTTCTTTTGACAGAAGCTTTCCAGGTGATTTGTTTGCACATTAAAGGCTGCAAACACTGAGACTGGAATCCCAGGGGAAGCAGGCTTGCGCCTGCCTGCCTTGTAACTGACCCTCTGTAGCTCCTGGCTTGGCTAGAAGAGGCAGCTGTGAGGTGGCTGATGATGTAAAGAGAACTTGGATATTAAACCGCAACCAAGGCCTGAGTGATTATTGCAACAGAAGGAACCCTGGTTGTATTACAGCAACCAGCATCTGTGTGGTAGACATTTGAATGGGAGGCCCAAGAGATTTGTTACGGCAAGAATTTTGAAGTCTCCTGCCTTTGCCAACAAAGCGGAAAAGTACATTTAGCTAAATTGCAAATAGTGCACTGGCACTGTGCATATGTGTAATACTGACCAGGACACTTAAGGAAACCTGTTGTGACACTGAACTTACTCTTGACACACCTTCAAGGGGCCAGTGTTGTGGTACAACAGTTTTAAGCCACTGCCTGTGAGGCTAGCATCCCATCTGGGTGCTGGTTCGAGTCCCGGCTGCTCCATTTCCAATCCAGTTCCCTGCTAATGGCCTGGGAAAAGCATCAGAAGATGGACCAAGTGCTTGGGGCCCCTGCTACCACATGGGAGACCTGGAAGAAGCTCCTGGCTTCTGGCTTTGGCCTGGCCCAGTCTCCAACTGTTTCGGTCATTTGGGGAGTGAGCCAGGGGATGCACTATCTCTGTCTCTCTCTAACTCTGCCTTTCAAATAAAATAAGTCTTAAAAACAAACTGCTTCAAGAACTTGTGACAAGATCCTCTCCAACAACAATAAGCACAAAGAAAAGGATCAGCCCGACAGCCTGGACTCCTGCACTGACTGCCTTTCAAACTGGAATGCATCTGTCAACACCAGCTGGAATCTAGCTGCTCTGTTGCAACAAGTTGGGATTTGCTATAGAAACAAATGGACAAGTCTGTGACCCAGCGGCCTCTATGGCTCTTTTATTGCAAGAGGACCTTGCCCAATGCCCCACGGTGCCCAGGGCCCTGCACGCCTGTGGACAGGGCCAGAGGGACTCCTACAGCAAGGGGGAACTACCCTAAGAGCCCACACTGTTAGAAAAGCAAGACTTGTGAAATGCATGACCACGGATGTTAGGACAGCCAACGGTGAGGCCGGCCTCTGCTGAGGATACTCGGCCTCTGCAGGTCCCCCAGGTTGGCAGTGCAGGCTTGTTATCCCACCTTACGGGGAGGGAGCAGAGCTTCAGGGTTCAGGGAGCCATCAGACTCTCCCGGGGATGTGGACGAGGATGTGGACCTGCAGCCTTTTGGCTACATCCTGCAGTCCTTGCAGGGAGACTTTGCATATGCTTGGAGACAGGATCAGCAACCTTGTGAAAAGGAAAACATGCGTATTTTTCCTATGCAAATCTAGCAGCATATTTTGTTACAAAATCTGCATATTTTGTTACAGAATCTTAAGGATCTGGATATGCTACAACGTAGGATCTGGGATCTGGTCCTTGTGTGGGTGAAGCCACAGCCTGATGCAGGCATCCTATACGGGTGCTGGTTCAGATTCCCCACAGCTCCACTTCCAATCCAGCTCCCTGCTAATGCGCACAGGAAGGCTATAAAACTGGCCACAAGTGCCAGAGCTGGGCCGATCTGAAGCCAGGAGCTTCTTCCAGGTCTCCCACGTGGGTGCAGAGGCCCAGGGACTTGGGGGGCCATCTTCTACTGCTTTCCCAGGTCACAGCAGAGAGCTGAATTGGAAGAGGAGCAGCTGAGACTAGACTGGCATCCCATATGGGATGCCGGTGCTCCGTGCCAGGGCATTAACCAGCTGCACCACAGCGCCCCCCCCCCCTTTTCACATAAATAAATCTTAAAATAAAAAAATCCAAATGCCTCGTTTCTCAGAGACCATAGGTGTCTGGAATTAGAAATAGAATGACTGCAAATCAAAGATGTAATTACAGTAAATTTTATTTGGCTTTATGGGAAGAGACCTCAGTTCAAGTGTTAGCGCTACCGTTTTCTTAGCTTATAACCTAGGCCAAAATGTAGTCTCGGATTTTGGCAAAAATCTTACTCTTTAAGGCTCAGCTCAAAGTCACCACCTCGGTGGAACCTTCCAGGACTCTGCCCCACCTCCAACCCGCCCCCTACTCGCAGGGTAGCACGTGGCTCCTCGGTACTCAAGATCTGCTGCAAGTGTTGGGTTTATAGGCATTCTACTGCCTTTTCCTACTATAACGGAGCTAGCGAGGCAGGCTAGGCACAGAGCCCGGCCCTTTGGCTGGAACCGAGAACTAATGCATCCGGAAGGTGGCCACTTGGTGCCACAACCCCCACGGACGCCTCTCCTGCCCACTGAACTCCAGCCTTTCCTTCACGGCAAAGGCCGACGCAGGGCTCCAATCCCCGACGTGTCCCGGGCCACGCCACAGTCTGAAAAGCAGGCTGAGGTCCGGGGCGGACCCCTTGTGGGCACAGCCGCGCGGTACCCACGCTTCTCGCCCCGGAAACCCAGCACGCTGCCAAGAACCGTGGGTGCCGAGCAAAAATATTCGTGGATTGGGATGGCGCAGAGGGCACCGAGACGCTGCGCGTAGACAGCCACACTTGACTGCCCCGGAGCCGGGGGAGGGGCCGGGACCGCTCAGTCCAGCCGCGCGCCAGCTCCTCCCGGGCGGGCGGGCGGGCACCCACCGACAGCGGGCACACAAAGCCTGCTCGGCGAGCTCGGCGATCGGCTCCTCCCGCCTGTGTCGCCGCGCGCCGCCAGGCGGCTCCGGATTGGGCATCGGGCAGCGGCAGGCAAGGGACGTCAAGAAGCCGCACGCATCAAACCGCCGCGGGAGGGAGCGCGCGGAGGGGGGAGGCGGAGGAGGAGTGGGCCGGAGAGGAGGGAGGAGGAGGAGGAGTGGGGAGCGGGCGGGGGGTGGAGGAAGAGGCCTCGCGCAGAGGAGGGAGCAATTGAATTTCAAACACAAACAACTGCACGAGCGCGCACCCACCGCGCCGGAGCGTTGCCCGCGATCCGCGCCCGCCCCGTCTGTGCGGCGCGCGGGCGGAGACGCCGTGGCTGCGCCGGAGCTTGGGCCGGGGGCCACCATCGAGGCGGGGGCCGCGCGAGGGCCGGAGCGGAGCGGCGCCGCCACCGCCGCACGCGCAAACTTGGGCTCGCGCTTCCCGGCCCGGCGCGGAGCTCGGGGCGCCCGGAGCCCCGCCATGTCGCGATCCAACCGGCAGAAGGAGTACAAGTGCGGGGACCTGGTGTTCGCCAAGATGAAGGGCTACCCACACTGGCCGGCCCGGGTGAGCAGTGCGGCCCGCCGCCCCCCTATTCCCCTGCGGACTTGGGTTGCATAACACCCGTGAGGGCACAAGGGTTCCGCGCGGAGCCGGTGAAGGTGGGGGGAGAACGGGGGGGGCATTCGGGTCCCCGGCCCTGTCCCTGTCGCCTTCAAGCCCACCCGCCGGTTATATAATGGTGGAGGCGGGGGAGGGGGCAGACACCTGGCGGCTGCGGCGTCGGCGCGCAGAGGCGTGTGCGCGGCGTGTGGGCTCCGGGCGCCGGTCACTGCCCGGGTCTCCGCTCCTCGTGCTCGGGTCCGCCCCCAGCCCCAGCACTCCGGAGCTTTCGGACGCGCAGTTTGGGTCTGGGCCAGTCGTGTAACTCCTCCGCCCCACCCACAGGCGCCGCCGCCGCCACCCCTCTGGGGACCCCTCAGAGACCCCCAGTGCCGCCTGTGGTTGTCGCTGCCCCGCCACCCCCCGCCAACTTCAGACTCCTTCCGTATAAACGGTTAGGAAGGGTCCCGGGCCAGAAGGGGATAGATGCAGGCGGAGTGCGCTCCTGGGAAACTTTGCTTTGGGGCATCCGAGAGAGTTCTGAAGTTGGAGGGTCGAAGAATGGTTGGGGGGCAGCGTAAGAGAGGATCTGCCTGGCTTAGAAGTCACCCGCCTGAGCCCATCAGCCTTAAGCTCCACGAGAATATTCCCCCATATGCTGCCAGGTCAAGTTGGAGACCTCGGGTGCTCCGGCCTCTAGTGGGATTGGAAGGTCCAGCGCCGACTTCTCTTAGTGGGGGTGGGGGGGGCCTCCCCTAAATGTGAGCCGTCTCCCGCCACACCAGCCCAGACGGCCATGTGGTCGACTCAGCCCGCCAACGTGAGGGCTTTTCCTCTCTCCCAGCACCTGGCCAGGTGGGAGGGTGGGGCCCCAAAGCCGATCTTGTGGCGGTTGCCTGTTTTCCCTAAGGATTGAGACTGATAAGTCAGGAGGCGGGAGAGGTGGCCGGCGGTGGGGGGTGGGGGAAGGGATGCCGTGCCTTTGGCAACTTATTTCAAAGTTGGTGTGTGGAAGGGCCTTTGGTATTGGGTTAAGGGCATGACTCAGTCTCTACCGTGTAGGACTCCCGCAGAGTGAAATCCAAGGGCAGAAAGGGGTGGCGGGAGGGGACCAGGTGCTGGAGGACGGCCTTATGGCTTTGGGTTGCTCTAATCAGGCATCTGGCCCAGACCCTGCTCTGAGCTTCGGAAATTGCCCCAGGCTTGCCTGGGTCTTACTCAGCGTGCCAGGGCAACTTTGGGGCCAGTCTCTGGAAGCCCAGGAAACCCCTCCCCACTCTGTAACCCTCTTCTGAGGAGTGTGCCTGGGGTCCTTGTTCCCTGAAACTTAGATGGCTCACGAGGCCTCGGCCTGTGGTGTAGGAAACCAAGTACAGAGCCGAGCAGGGCTCTTCCCACCTCCACAGCCTCCCTAAGGGGCTGGGGCAGGGACACGTGCGTGCATTTGCACATATGTGTGGGAACACTCATGTACTTTACCCTGCACCCTTTGATCCAACTGGCTTCTTGGTCCAGATGCCAAGGCCCAGGTGGGCAGGGCAAGAACTGAACCCAGATCCCTGCTGCTGCTGCTACCTCCTGGGGGGTGGGACAAAGTCCAGAGGCTGGGCTAAGGCCTGGGAGGAGCCCTTTCTGGATCCGGTAAAAGAGAAAAGGGGCAGGGGCACACAGGACCCACGTTGGCCCCGGTGGAGGGCTCTGGCGCCCCCCCCCCCCCCCCCCCAGCAGCGCTCAGGATAGACAGCAGTATCTAGTTGCTCTCCACACCTCGGGCTTCCAGACAGAAGGGTGGGATGCCCAAGGCAGCGGTTCTTCCTCTGTTGAGGCCTGGACCTTTTAGATAAAGTTAGAGTGGGGGTAGGAAGACCAGGCTGGATCTCAAAGAGACCATGTGCCCTGGCTCTGGGGTGTGACAGCCAGGGGGAAGGGGTACACTTAAGTCCCCTTAACCCCAGACCGTCTTAGTCCCTAGAGTGGCAGAGCATGAGGGGTACATCCCCTCCCTCTCCTGAGAGGGCTGAGGGGCCGGAGTCTCACTGACTGCCCCCTCCAGTCTTCAGCCACAGCGGGGGGTGATTCGGGGAGGGGTGATTAGAGCACACCGCGCGGGCCACGTGGTAGGCAGGGCCCGCCTGGAGGGATGGTGTGACTCCATCTTAACCTTCCCCTTCCCCTCTGCCTCCTGCCCAACTTCCCAGGGGATCTCCAAGCACTTCATTAGCCTCCAAACTCAGGGATTTCCCCCTCAGGTTCCTTCCTCCTCACCCTGCTTCCTGTTTCACAATCCCAGAAAACCTGAGCAGGCCAGGGACACCCCAGCTTTCCTCCCTCTGCCCCCCCCCTTGCCACACTTTCTTGTCTTCTGCCCCAGATTTTCCGGTCCTGGGTCAGGTTAGGCTCGGGCCCTGGGTGTGGTGGTCAGAACTCTGGCTGGCAACCAGCGTGTGCTCAGCCCTTCCTGGGGCCTTCCCAAGAGGTGATCCTGGACGCTGTTGACTCCTCTGCCCTCACCCCTCACCTGGAAACATCTGGTTCCTTCTCAGACCTGGGGAGGGGTCAGTGGGCTCTGGAGGAGGCGACTTTCTGCAGGAGTCAGGCAAACTTGGAAGAGTAGGGGCGTGTGGGCTGGGGCCTGCGGGGCATCCCTGCAATGGCTGCGAGGTGGCACAGCCCTGGTAGAGGGGGTACAGTGGGCTCCCCAGCACTGTCTGGCCCCGCCCCACCCCACTTAGCCCTGACTCACTGGTTCTGAGTCACAGCCTGGCTATAAAGACACCGCCTGGGAGATGAGTGTATTGGGGTACAGGGCTCCCTTGAGACCCCTTATATCCTCTGCGTCTAGGAGGAGCCAGACCTACCTTGCACTTCGAAATGCAAGAAAAAAAAATGTTTCCTTTGTAGCTTGAGGGATGGAGCTTCCACCCCTGAAGGGATTTCTCCCCCTTTGGGGTAAGGGGTTAGGGGCCCCCCAGGCCTCTTCCCTGAGGTGGAGGCAGGGGGTAGAGGCATCCTCTGGGGAAAGGGGCCCATGTGCTCAGGCCCTGCGGGCCCTCCCCTCCCAGACCCATCCTTTACGAAGCCAGAAGTCAGCAGGGCGGGTATATCTGGTATGTCTCATGCTATTTTTACTTCCATCCGTCCTTTTTTCTCCCCCGCCCCTGGGGCTGGGCAGCTGGTGGCCTTCTGGGTCCCCTGCCACACCTTTCAGCTCTCTGTGGCTGAGTTTGCTTTCCATGCAGACCCGGGCTGGCAAGAGCTGGCTGGTCGGGTAGCTGCTTTGCGGTCTGGGCTCCCAGAGCTCATGGCCGCTCATTTCTGACCCTTCGCTCCCCGCCCTCCACGCCCTCTCCTTGAGCCTCAGTTTCGACTCTGGCCCCACACCGACTGCCAGCGTGTTATGCCTTGGCTCAGGTGTGGGCGCCGAGGCCGCGGGGACCTGAGTTCCCTGCCGCCCTCCGAGCCGTATCCCCGCCCCCACCCGGCTCCTTCCGGGTGCGCACGGATCACCGAGAGGCCTGGGGAAGGGCCTTTGCTGTTATTGTCCTGGGCCCGTCTCCTGGGATCGCTAAGCCCTGGAGGCCCTCATTTTGTTTCTTGCTCCCCCCACCAGAGGAGGGTGGGGAGCTAGCTGGTAACAGGACCCAGGTGTCCTGCCCTGGGCCGGCTCCGCCCCCACTGCCCCTACCAGGTCTGGCTTCTGAGAAACCATCCCCCCACCCGCAGCGAGGTCCTCCTGCCCTAGCTGTGGTTTCAGGCGCAGCCTGGGACCCAGGTGCCAGACTCTAGGCCTGGGGGTGGGGTGTGAGTGTCCCCTCCTCCCCAATCCGGAGAGAGGACCTGGCGGGGGGAGGGGAGGTCACATTCCTGGTTGCTGAGTGGCCCTGGGGGCGGGGTTGGGTTGTCATGGTGATAGGGATCCTGTTTGTGGGGGGAACTGCGTGCCTTTCCACCCCCTGCTTTCACACCCCAGCGTCTTCTGGCTGTGGGGAGGGCCCAGTTTGTGCTGGGCCTTCCTGGGGGGAGGGGCTGGACCTCTGTCCCCAGAGGCCACAGGGCAAGGGGGGAGGTGCCCACACTGCTGAAGACGCAAAGACTAGGGCAAGATGCCCCTCAGATTCTTGCCCAGGGCCCCGCCCGGCCTCCTGGGTGTAGCTCCACTCATTCCTATCCACCCGGCCTGCCTGTCTCCTCAGGCTCCAGTCGAGCCCTCTGTCCCCCGTCCCTCTCTGTGTTAATCACTGCCTTGGCCTGACTGTCTCCTGTCTGCGCATGGGGCCCCAGTCAACATGGCCACCTGGCCTCTGTCCGGCGGGAAGCCGGGCTGCTGGGGCTGCTGCAAGTGTTGCTGGGAGTTGTAGTCCCCACTCACCCCACCCCACCCCCAGCTCAGCTTGGCCCCGACTTCCAGGGCCTCATTTGGAGAGGCTGGCTGGGCCAATTTCCCCACGGACCTCTGTCCCTCAGGGGTCCCCACCTCCAAGACATGGTGGGCAGGGGGTGAAGGCGGGAGATGTGATCTTCCCTAGCTTGCCCCGTGGTTTTGGAGGGATCTCTGGACTCAAGTTTCCTCATCTGTAAAATGAGTTTGACTATTTCAGTGGCTTTGAAAAGTGCTCCCCAGAAGCCTCTGGGGACTGCTGTTGGAGCGGGGTGTTGAACAGGCAGCCCTCCGGCCTCTCTCCTCCACTTCAGCCAGAGCAGTCTGCTCTTCTTTGGTTCATGGAGGCATTCAGCAAGTGTGTTGTGCACCCACTACGTGCTGGGCGCGGTGTGGAGGATAAAAGCAAGAGTGTGCACAGGCACTCATCGGGTGATAAGTAAAACCAGAACCCAGAGCGCTGCAAGGAGAGGTGTCAGGAGAGGTCTCCCGGGAGCTGAGGTGGGAAGGCTGGTGACAGCAGGTGCGCACAGGACGCACCGCAGGCCGGCTCACAGCCATTCAAGCCTTCCAACCCTGTGACTCAAGTACGGTGGCTAGCTCCACTTACAGATGAGGAGACGGGGGCCCAGAGAGCTTCCCGAAGCAGCCCATGCTCGCACACATGGTGACGGTTGGGATTCAGACCATTGCTGTCTGAACAGCTTGGAGCAGCTCCAAGAAGCCCACCGTGGCCACACTGGGGGACAGGTTATCGTGGGGGCAGGAACAGAGTCCAAAGCTATGGTTTTGGACAGAGCAAGAGATGACGGTGGTGTGGCCGGGACCACGACATGTCGGGAGGCTGGTTTGTGAAGGAGCAGTGAGAGCTCCTGGGTTTCTGATAGGCCTTTGTGTCTAACTTCACTTAGCAAAGTTCCGCTGACAGTGGCTCCGGGACCACGTTGGTGGGCTGGGTCCCTGTGTCTGGCTTGCTTGGCTACCGGTGTGTACCAGAGGATGCCGGCCCTGGGCTCACTTCTTTCTCCCTTGCCCTCCCCAGATCGACGAAATGCCTGAGGCCACCGTGAAGTCAACAGCCAACAAATACCAAGTCTTTTTTTTCGGGACCCACGAGACGTGAGTGAGGGGCCCCGTGGGCTCCCGTAGGGAGGGCCCTGGGAGGACGGCTTTGGGAAAGGAGGTGGTGATGGTGCCCCCCCTCCCCCCCTCGGGGCGGGGCTGTGCAGCTCGGCGAGGGGCCCGAGAGCACAGTCTCCCATCTCTCACCAGGGCATTCCTGGGCCCCAAAGACCTCTTCCCTTACGAGGAGTCCAAGGAGAAGTTTGGCAAGCCCAACAAGAGGAAAGGGTTCAGCGAGGGGCTGTGGGAGATCGAGAACAACCCTACTGTCAAGGCTTCTGGCTACCAGGTAAGCTGCCGTCCGCCCAGAGACCCCCTGGAAAGCGGGTGTGCTGGCCGTGGGCTCCCGGAGCCCCAGGTCCGCGGGCGACGCTGAGCGTTCAGAGACACCAGGGCATTCAGGGTAGGAGCAGATGGGGCTGGGGGGCCGGGGCGTCCTACAAGAGACATGGGGGTGTGGGTATGCCGTGTAGTTGTGTTTGGGGGCAAGCACACAGCATGGAGGCGGTAAGTGGGGCCAGGCCTCTGTTGGGCCCAGTGGGAGTATAGGACATGGCCTTGACTCTTTCCACGAAGGCTTCCAGGAGGAGGTGCTCGTGAGCCGGGCAGGATGAGGCGGGAGGGTGGGGGGCGGGGGTTGGCGGGGAAAGGGTCCCAGCTCCCTTTGGGAGAAGTTGACCCGAGGTTTTGCCTCCTGCTCCAGCCCTCCCCCCTCCTGCACAGAGCCCTGCCTGCCCGGCCAGTGGGTTTATCCCGGGGCTAATCTGCCAGAGGTGGGTCTCAAATCACTTGTGAGACTGGGCACCTGGGTGGGGGCGGGGGCGAGGTGGGGAAAGGAAGGAGTGAGTGGCCGAGGGCGGGGTCCGGGGAGGGGGCCCGGCCTGAGAGCCGCTGGTGCCACTCAGGCCCTGCTGTCTCCCGCCGCAGTCCTCCCAGAAAAAGAGCTGCGTGGAAGAGCCGGAGCCGGACCCCGAGGCCGTGGAGGGCGACGGGGACAAGAAGGGCAGCGCGGAGGGCAGCAGCGATGAGGAGGGCAAGCTGGTCATCGACGAGCCAGCCAAGGAGAAGAACGAGAAGGGGGCGCTGAAGAGGAGAGCGGGCGACCTGCTGGAGGTAACGGCCCCACCGCCGCATCCGCCTCCTGCGGGCGTCCCCAGCCGGGCAGGGGCGCAGGGGCCAGCACTGGCGCTGGAGAGGCCAGGCCGGGGCAGGACCTTGTGGAGGCGGCTCGGGGCCTCCCCCCAGCCTCAGCCCCGCCTTGTCTCTGCCAATCCTGTCTAGGACTCCCCTAAACGTCCCAAGGAGGCAGAAGACCCTGAAGGGGAGGAGAAGGCAGCAGCCACCTTGGAGACAGAGCGGCCCCTGCCCGTGGAAGTGGAGAAGAACAGCACCCCCTCGGAGCCGCCTCAGGAGGAGGAGGAAGACGAGGAAGAGGCTGCCAAGGAGGAGGCTGAGGCCCCCGGCGTCAGAGATCACGAGAGGTGAGCGGCGGGCCCCTGGGCTGGGAGGGCCTGGCCTGGGAGCCCCTGGGGACGCGGGCTGGGCTGTCCGGGCCCCCCAGTAACCTTCTCTCCTCCAACCTCCCCACAGCCTGTAGCCACCAGTGTTTCCAGAGGAGCCCCCGCCCCCTGTTCCTGCTGCTGTCTGGGTGCTACTGGGGAAACTGGCCATGGGCTGCAAACTGGGAGCCCCTTTCCCACCCCAGCCTGCTCTTCCCTTCCGCTCACTTCCCCCACTCCACGCCCAGCCCCTGGAGGTGGACCTGGATGGGGCAGGCCACCTGGCTCTCACTGCCAGGGCTTTCCACCCCTGAGATCAAGGCAGGGCCATGTCCTCAGCTCCCTAGGATGAAATGCGGCCATGTGTCCCATCCTGCTTAGAGCTGTTTCCACCTCCTGACATCCCTCTTCCCCTCCCCCAGGCATTCTGGGACCTCTGGGTTGGGATCAAGGGTAGGAGTGGAAGGGACAGAGCATAGATAACAGGGTGGGCTTCCGGGGCCTGGGAGAGGCAGTCCTCGGATGGGGGTGGGGCCATTGTTTGAGTGCAGGTTCCATCCTCCCACACCTTTAACCAGCTGCCTAGATTCAGGGAAAGTAGGACAGCTTGTGGCGGGGAGGGGGGGCCCTTCCATAAATCCTTGATGATTGACAACACCCATTCTTCCTTTTTGCTGACCCCAGGGACTTCTGGGAGTTGTAGTTTATCAGAAGATTTGGGGGCTACCAAGTTATTTGGGCCAAGGATCTGAGATCTGAAGGGTGGTCGACTTTACCCATGTGGGTGGGATGTTGAGCATCCTTTAGATCTCAGGGGCCAGAGATGGGATGCCCTGGGGAGACCCCCGGCTGCCCTTTCCCCTCCCCCACAGTGCTCAAGGCCAGCCTACAGTCATATTATATATCACCCAGACAAAGGAAAAGACACATTTTTTAGGAAATGTTTTTAATAAAAGAAAATTACAAAAAAAAAATTTTAAAGACCCCCCCCCCCGGACCCCTTTGTGTGCTCTCCATTCTCCTTTCTTCTCCACTGTTGCTCCCATTTTTGAGGTGCACTGGGAGGCTCCCCTGGTATTCCGGGGCTTGAAGACTTTGTTTCTGTAGCCGGGCTCTGGTGTCCCGGTGTCACTTCCCATCCACATGCCCCACTTGTCTCCCTCGGTGTTGTCACCAGATCTGATCTGTAAGCCACTGAGAGGACAGGGAAGTGAGTGCCTGCTCCCAGCCTCTTGCTAGTGGTCTCTCCATGCCTCCCTTCTGTCTCTTCACCCTTGCCCCTCCCCCTTGGGCTCTGATGAAAAATTGCTGACTGTAGCTTTGGAAGTTTAGCTCTGAGAACCGTAGACAATTTCAGTTCTAGGAAAATAAAACCCGTTGATTACTATATTGGATCCTGACTGATTTCCTTGGGGCTGAACCGATGAACTGAAGGGAGGTGGGGGAGCAGGCGAGGGGAATGCGAGTGGCTGCCAATCTTGGATTTGAGGGAGGGGTGTCCTCCCCCATTCCCAGGTGTTGGAAATCCAAAGTTCTATGTGAGGCCGGAATCCCAGAATACATCATGCCATCCACTCTTACCTCACATGCCCGGCCACTCTGCAGTGTGGGTTTCCCCCATGAGCACCAGGGAGGGTTAAAATAAAGTAAGCATGGGGCAGGCCTTGCAGCACACCAAGTAAGTACTGCAGCTTGGGACGCTTGCAGCCCCCATATTAAAATGCCTGACTCAGGTCCCGGCTACTTCGCTTCTGATCCAGCTCCCTGCCGACATGTCTGGGAGGCAGCAGATAATGGCTGGAGTACTTGAGTCCCTGCCACCAATGGGGCAGACCTGGATAGAGTTACCAGCTCCCCGTTCTGCCCGGGTGGTGCAGGCATTTGGAGGAGTGAGCCAAAAGATGGAAGATCCCTGGCTCTCCCTGTCACTCTGCCTTTAAAATAAGTTTGCACAGGAAGTGGGGTGTATGAGGGTACATACCAGTGTTGGCCACAGCCCATTATGTTCATGGTCAGTGGCTGTAGAAACCAGGCTGATCTCAGAGCAGACCAAAGAATGGAGAGAGAATACCGCTGTAGCCCTTTCTGCTTGCTAATGTTAGGAATGTCTGCCACCTTAATTGGGGGTGGGAGGCAGAAGGTTAGGCTGGAATCCTCACAGTACTCCCCAGTCACATGGAACCAACTCCACCAGCCCATCCCTGAGTTTCCTTCCAGATCTGACATTTTGTGACTGGATCATCTTAACAAACATCAGAAAAGTCCACGTTTCATCCCTTCCTCTGGAAAGTCGAGGAGTTTTTTTAATCAGCCCTTTAGCAGAGAAAGGCGAGGAAAGTATTGGCTGTGGTCTTGTCTCCAGCGAAATTTCCTTAGCTTTGAGCAGGAAGCCACAGGCACCTAGAAAATGGAGCCATCCTCTCTAAAGACTACAATTCCCAACGGCCCCCATGTAGAACATGCGCAGGAATGTGCTGATCGCTTCGGCCTATCCTGATTTGCCTTCAACTCCCGACATGCTTCACGGTGCTCTCAGGATTTCCTACTCGGGTTAGAGTTCCTGTTTTCAGCTTACCTCGTAGTGGCGGACTACAACTCCCAGCATGCGGAGAGGCTAAACTCGTTGAACTTCCGTTCTGCAATTGGACTACATTTCCCAGAAAACGAATGGGTCAGGTGGGTGGGGCTGAGGACCCATGTGCCAAGGTGACGGGCGGAGGCGCCAAAGTGCAGCGGGAAGCGGAGGTGAGGGCTGCGATACCCAGAGGTGTTGCACCTCGTGGGTTCGTCGGGAGGCGGGTGCGGGAAGGGCCTGCCTTTTCCCTGGCTGTGGCTTAGTGGTTTACCCGGGGTTTCTCTGTGCTGGAAGCTTGGAGTGGGTGGGTACTGAAGATGGCCCCGGGGTGAAGCTCGCGGCGGGAAGCCTTTGGAGCTGTGACCTGAGGGCGCAGACGTGCGACCTCATTACCTTGCCTGGCGCCTCCTGAACACGCAGTGAAAGCCCCACTGCGGAAGGCGGGGCTCCGGCCTCTTCCGATTTGGGGGAGATCTAGGGGCGTGCTCCTGAGGTCTTGCCGCAGCCTGGGACCTCTAGTGACTGAGGTGGAAGGACTGCTCGCAGCAGCCGCGCTGGAAGCCTTGGGGCTGGCCCCGCTAGGGCTGCTCATTCCCGCTGCCAGGCGTTGCGTTCCTTGTCTGTAAAGCGGGCCTTACCGTGCTTGTATCCAGCACCTTCGTTCCCTGAGCAAGGTGAAGCCCAAAGCCAGGAATACTGAAATCCCCAACACTAGGTTTGTCACATAGCAGGCCCCGTAGCACTTACCGGTTCCTTGTTTTTTCATTCTCTTCTTGCTTGTCTTACGCTCTTACCTCAACCAGCACTAATTAATAATAGAATCAGAACTTTTTTCATACTGAGATATAAAAAGAAGAAAAGTGACCCCCTATCTCTATTTAAATAAACCAGGTGATACTTTTATTTAAGATTTTATTTATTTATTTTTATTTTTGACAGGCAGAGTTAGACAGTGAGAGAGAGAGAGACAGAGAGAAAGGTCTTCCTTTTCCATTGGTTCACCCCCCAAATGGCTGCTAGGACTGCTGCCCTACACCCATCTGAAGCCAGGAGCCAGGTGCTTCTCCTGGGCTCCCATGTGGGCACAGGGCCCAAGCACTTGGGCCATCCTCCACTGCCTTCCTGGGCCACAGCAGAGAGCTGGACTAGAAGAGGAGCAACCGGGACAGAATCTGGCGCCCCAACCAGGACTAGAACCCCGAATGCCGGTGCCGCAGGTGGAGGATTAGCCAAGTGAGCCGCAGTGCTGGCCTATTTATTTATTTGAAAGTCAGAGTTACATAGAGAGAGGTCTTCCATCTGCTGGTTCACTCCCCAACTGGCCGCAACAGCCGGAGCTGCACTGATCAGGAGCCAGGAACCTCCTCTGGGTCTCCCACGCAGACCCAAGTTCTTGGGTCATCTTCCACCGCTTTCCCTGGCCATAACAGAGAGCTGGATCAGAAGTGGAGCAGCTGGACTCAAACCGGTACCCATATGGGATGCCGGCACTGCAGGCGGCGGCTTTACCCGCTTGTTCCACAGTGCCAGCCAGGTGATACTTTCTTTAATGCATGTGGTTAGACAAATGCAGACGTTGTGAAAAGGAACAAAAATGGAAATTAACAGTTTCTGAGAACAAGTACATTAGTTTGTTGTTTCCTTCCCATAAATATTTATCCCTGTGCCAAATACACACACAGACACATATAATTTACCCAAAAGAGAATACTGATGTTGCTGTGGTCACACGGGACAATAGCAGAGCAGGGATTAGAACCCAGCGGCCAACAGGGAGGCAGGTGGGCTGACCCCAGCCTGGGGCCCTTTATGCCGTGACGGTGCACTGTATTTGTACTTTGTAGTTGGGGTTCGTTCTGGCCTGAAGGATGAGATCAACGGTACCTTTGCTCATCTTCAGGCTAAGTTAGATGATACAGGAAGGCACTTAGCCCGGCCCCCGGCATGTAGCAAGTGCTCAGTCGACAGAAGCACTTTGTAATTTGCTCTCCCTTCTCTCACTGCCCAATGAGGTTAGTCTATCACCTAAAACTGGCAGGCTTAGAACACATATTAGTTGGGAATTGTAGGGCCCAGTAATCCTTGAGCCTGGGGTCTTGTTCCTTTAGAACAGCTATCTGCAGGAAGAGTGCTTATTTCCTGAGGATAGGGGTTGAAGTGAGATACGGACTTTAAAAAAAAAAAATTATTTGTTTGAAAGGCAGAATTACAGAGATGCAGAGGCAGAGAGAGAAAGTGAGAGAGGTCTTCCATCCGCTGGTTCACTCCCCAGATGGCCACAACGGCCAGAACTGTGCTGATCTGTAGCCAGGAGTCAGGAGCTTCTTCTGGGTCTCCCACGTGGGTGCAGGGGCCCAAGGACTTGGACCATCTTCTACTGCTTTCCCAGGCCATAGCAGAGAGCTGGATCAGAAGAGGAGCAGCTGGGACTCGAAATGGGATGCCAGTGCTGCAGGCGGCAGCTTTACTTGTTAAGCCATAATGCCGGCCCTGATAGGGACATTTTTAACCCGTTTTTATCTCTACTGCCGTTGGTTTGTTTTGCCTTATGACTGCCTTTTGACCCTGTGCCTGTATTTTTGTTCCCTCACCTACTCCTATCCAATCCTGTTGTTCATGCTTTCATTTCCTAACTTTATTGAGTACCTACTATGTGCCAAGCACTACTGGGATGTGCTGGCTTCAGGGTGAGGCAGGTAACATGGCCCCTGGCCTTCATGAATAGAACTTTGAGGTCAGCTGTGTGTAGGTTCCGACGCTGACTCCCTTTGTGGTGAGGTACTAGCCTGTCCCTTCCTCTCTGAGGTGGAGTAAGTGTCATCCTGTGAGGATTCAGTGAGATGAGGCCCTGAGGAACGTCGGCCCTGTGGCTGTCCATCCGCCCGAGCTGAGGAGCCTTCCACTGGTGGGGATTTCTCACAGCCTCCAGCCATGCGTCTCTCTGCCCTGCTGGCCTTGGCATCCAAGGTCAGCCTGCCCCCCCACTACCGCTATGGGATGAGCCGCCCAGGCTCCCTGGCAGACAAGAGGAAGAACCCCCCAGGCACCAGGAGGCGCCGAGTGGCCGTGGAGCCCATCTCCGATGAAGACTGGCATCTGTTCTGTGGGGACACGGTGAGCGCCTCAGGCAAGGGGCAGGAGGACTGGGAGGCTCGTGGGCAAAGATCTCCTCCCTGAGCCTCGCGTCTTCCCACAGGTGGAGATCCTAGAAGGCAAGGATGCTGGGAAGCAGGGCAAAGTGGTTCAAGTTATCCGGCAGCGAAACTGGGTGGTCCTGGAGGGACTGAACACAGTAAGTGAGGAGCGGGCACGGGGATGCTCAGAAAGCCGTCTCCACTGGGAGCCACCCAGGTGGCGGGAGGCTGGCTGAGACCACTGAACCATCTACTTTCCAACTGGGGCTGGACATGCCGAGCGGCGGCGGCGGCGGCAGGCCCTTCACAGCTGCCACGTGCTGACGCTCGCCCTCTCTTGGACAGCATTACCGCTACATTGGCAAGACCAAGGATTTCCGGGGAACCATGATCCCGAGTGAAGCCCCCTTGCTCCACCGCCAGGTCAAACTTGTGGATCCCGTGGACAGGCAAGCACACGGGGGCTCTCGTCTGAGGGTTTGTCAGCATCCGAGTCCACCAAGGCGCTGTCTGTAGCAGCCATTCCTCCACAGGGAGTGGGGGGTTTGGGAGCTCTGGAGACTGAGGGAGGCCGTCTCCTGGACATGACTCTGAGGCAGCCCCAGTGGAGGGGGAGAGCACCAGGTGGTGATGTTTCCAACCCCTGGCTCCACGGGGCTGGAGGGCGGCAGGAGGCCTGGCTTGCAGGCCAGGCTCACCTCTTTCCACCAGGAAACCTACTGAGATCGAGTGGCGATTCACTGAGGCAGGAGAGCGGGTTCGAGTCTCCACAAGATCAGGGAGAATTATCCCCAAACCTGAATTTCCCAGAGCCGATGGCATCGTCCCTGAAACATGGATTGGTGAGGCTGGGCGAGGGCCGGGGAGGCGGGTGCTGGGAGGGTCGGGTGTGAAGAAGCTGGCGAGCCTCCCACCCATCTTTCCTCGGACTCCACAGATGGCCCCAAAGACACGTCGGTGGAAGATGCTCTAGAAAGGACCTATGTGCCCCGTTTGAAGACGCTGGAGGAGGAAGTGATGGAGGCCATGGGCATCCGGGAGACCCGGAAACACAAGAAAGTCTACTGGTACTGAGCCGAGGACGGCGGCTGCCCCTCAGGTGCCAATAAAGAGCCAGGAGGCCTCGCGTGCATCGCTGTTGTCTCTGGCAGGAGGGCCCCCACTCCCCACACACCCATCTCGGGGCTCAGGGAAAAAAGCCTCTTCTTCCCGATGCTGTGACAGAGCTGATGGAGTCAGGCAACCTCGGGACAGACACCAAAGGCAGAGCCCTCTGCCGCCCGTCAGAGGGCCGTGGGGAATGGCGCCAGACCGACGGCACTTCTGCAAGCCTGCCTCGGTGGGAGGAGGGGGGCACAGCTCTCCTTCCCACAGCTTATGCACACAGAAGGGAAATACAGTCTTCCATTTTTTAATAAGTTAAAAACAAGATTTTACACACTATGATATCACACACAGAGGGGGAAGAAGTTATGACACACAAGCTGAGGGGCAGCAGGATTCCGGGAGGAGGCGGGGAGCTGGCTCCTGTGCTAGGTGCGCTGGGCCACGCCAGCATCCGGGTGCTTTCCTGAGGGACTGCACATGTCAGCTGTCTTCAGTCTCCAGGACAGAGAAAGCCTGACCCAGGGGCATCTTGGTGGCCACCAGCACCAGGTTTCTGGGAGATAGCTCAGGGCTGAAGATGGGCAGGAGCTCAGCATGGAAGCCTGAGGGAAAGGCAGGGCTAGTCAGAGGCGGAAATGACCTGACCTGGATACCGCCTCTTCAGCTGACTGCAGGCACAGCTCCCCGCAGGCAGGCTGTCCGTGGAGGAACACAGGTGCCTGAGGCACTAAAAGCGGGGTGAGAGGGTCGGGGGTAGCTTCCTGCAGTGGAGTGGAGGTTCTCGGTGCCTGGGATGGCTGCTTGGTAGGAATCTGCATTTTTTGTTGTTAATATTTATTTATGGAGGCCAGTGCCATGGCTCACTTGGCTAATCCTCTGCCTGTGGCACCGGCACCCTGAGTTCTAGTCCCGGTTGCCCCTCTTCCAGTCCAGCTCTCTGCTGTGGCCCGGGAAGGCAGTGGAGGATGGTCCAAGTGCTTGGGCCCTGCACCCCATGGGAGACCAGGAGGAAGCACCTGGCTCCTGGCTTTGGATCGGCGCAGCACGCCAGCCATAGCAGCCATGTGGGAGGTGAACCAACGGAAAAAGGAAGACCTTTCTCTCTCTCTAACTCTGCCTGTCAAAAAAAAAAAAAAAAAAAATTATTTATGGAAAGAGCGACGGAGAGACAGAAAAAGATCTTCCATCTGCAGATTCACTTCCCAAATGGCTGCAACAGCTAGGGCTGGGCCAGGCTGAAGCCAGGAACCCAGAACTCCATCTGGGTCTCCCATGGCAGGGGCCCAAGAATTTTGGCCATCTTCCACTGCTTTCCTAGGCACATTAGCAGGGAGCTGGATTGGAAATGGAGCAGCCAGGACACCAACCAGCACCCATATAGAAGGCTGGCGTCCCAGGTTGTGGCTTAACCTGGTTTGCCACAGTGCCAGCCCCATAAACAAATAATTTTAAAAAGAATCAACACTGTGGCAGAGCAGGTTAAGCCAAAGCCAGCATCCTGTCTCAGCGCTGCTCCACTGATGAGGCAGCTTCCTGCTAATGCACCTGGGAAGGCGGCGCAGGTGACCCCACTTCCCCCTGCCGTCCCCAGGAGAGACCAGAATGGAGTTCCTGGTGCTTGCAATCATCTGGGGAATGAGCCCACAGATGGACAATCTGTCCATCATTCTGCCTTTCAATTTTTTTTAAAGATTTATTTATTTACTGATTTATGATAGAGATTTTCCATCTGTTGGTTCATTCCCCAAATGGCCAGAACAACCAGACCAAAGCCAGGAGTGTCACTGGGGTTTCCCAAATGGGTGGCAGGGGCCCAAGGATTTGGGCCATCCTCCACTGTTTCTCAGGCACATTCAAGGGAGCTGGATTGGAAGCACAGCAGCCAGGACTCAAACCAGTGCCCACCATAGGATGCTGGCATTGCAGATGGCAGCTTAACCTGCTACGCCACAGCACCGGCCCCTTAACTCAATCTTTAAAAACAGTATCACCACAGTGATAAGACGAGCCGACCAGAAGCGGCAAACAGGACTTGAAGGAACCCCAAGACTACCCATGTGGCCCCGGGGCCCTACTGAGTCCACCCTCACCGTGCTCCTGAAGGTAGAGCAGCCGGTCCAGTAGGATCAGCGTCTCCACCAGTGGGGCCAGCAGCAGGGCCAGGCTGAAGAAGGCGACCACGCGGTTCTCCTGGGCCTGGTGGGCTTGAAGGGCAGCCAGGTTCAGCGGCAGCTGGGGGTCCAGGCCTACTCGCTGTAGTCCCCTCTGCACGTATCTGTGAGGTCCACCATGGACAGCACTCAGTGTGGTTTTAGGAACCTCCACCTCCCACTTAATCTTTGCCTGTTCCTAATTCAATCCCAACTGTGCTGATTCTCCACCCAGAAGTGCATTTGCGAACATTTCCATGTGAGCTGACTGTCCGGTAGTAAACCGGTCCAAAGTGTATTATCTGCCAGTTCTGTCCCATTAGTTGGCCACGTTTAGTATTTTAAAAACTCTGTTAGCCTCTTGGTGAGATGGGCAGCTCCCTTTTAAGGAAACTCTGAGAAGCTGCCCATGTCAGAAAACTCCGAACCGGCCCACTGACATTCTCTCTGGGCCAGGCTAACAAGGCAGAAGGCAAGCCTCCCAGACCTGTCTCCAGGCCCCCACTCCCCAAGCTCACTCTTCAATCTTGAGCTCGTGGACCCTGGGGATGCCCTGCACTCCTGGCCGCCGGAGCTCTGGCCGGGCACGTCGGATGACTGTCTCCAGGGCCGCTCGGTAGCAGTGGGTTCGGAGGCCGGGGCCGGCTTTCTGCAGCCGCACAGCATACTCCTCCAGGGCGTGGCAGGCCCCCTCACGTAGCCGGTAGGGCAGCGTGTGGCCAGGCAGCCCAGCCACCCACTGACTCAGCGGGTAGCCGCCCGGGTCGCTCAGCTTCATGTAGCAGCAGCCCACAGAGGCCAGTGCCACCACCTCAGGGCAGCAGCAGAAGTGCCTGAGCAGGGTGGCGCTCAGATCCCCGCACGCGTGCAGGCCTGTCAGCAGCAGGCGGGCTCCACCCCGAGCCGGCTTCTCCAGCGGACGCAGAAGCTCCTCGCACAGGGCCGTGGGGTCAACCCACCTGACCACGTGGTGAGGGCAGTGGCGAGGGCTGCTTCTGACCTGTGCAGGAGGAGAGGAGAGAGGAGGCTGGGCAACCTCAGGCCACAGGAAGGGATCTGCCCTCTGTTGCTTCCCAGAGAGGAACATGGGCAGGGAGGCAAGGCACGGGAGAGAGCTGGGCCGTCAATCAGGAGAACGTTTGGGTCCACTATGACTGATTGTCCATCTTTTCCTCCCGGATACCCAGTTTTCTTTTGTGTAGTGAGTCTAGTACCTGACTGGCACCTCACAGTGACAAGATACGGTGACAAGTCTGTATGGGTGGAAAGCACTTACTAACTAGAAAGTGCCGTGGAGACATGTCGGGGGGGTTAGGGAAGGGGAACCTTGGGAAGAGGTGGCAAAAACCGGGACCACGTCATCTCAGCTGAGAAACCGGAAGGCGGCTTTCAGCCTGCACGCCCAACTCCAGCCAGGCAGCCCCTGCTCCCGCAGCCCAGCCTGCAGGAAGGGGCGGCCCACCTGTGGGTTCCTCCTCTCCTCTTTCTCCAGCGCTTGCAGGAGCTCCTGGTCCAGGCGCTGGGCTCTCTCCACCAGTCTCTGATCCCCCTCAATGCTCTTCACTGTCAGTCCTAGCCCCAGAGCCATGAAGCGCGACAGATGGCCCTGGAGTCAAGAGAGGGAGGAGGGTGTTGTGGCACAGTGGGTTAAGCCTACATGTGCGATGCCACCATCCCATATCAGAGCGCCGGCTCAAGTCCTGGCTCCTCTGCTCCTGATCCAGCTCCCTGCTAATGCCACCTGGGAAAGCAGCAGAAGTCGGCCTAAGTGTTTGGGCCCCTGCCACCCATGTGGGAGACCCGGATGGAGTTCCCGGGTCCTCGCTTTGGCCTGGCCCAACCCAGCCCTGGCTGTCGTGGGCATTTGGGGAGGGAGCCAGCAGATAAAAGAGAGATGGCTGTCTCTGTCTCTCTACCTTTCAAATATATAAAAACAAATAAACAATTAGGAAAAAAATGAATTCAACAATGAACTCACCTGGCCTGAGCCCACGTCCACGACCTGGGTACAGCCCGTAAGGTCGCTCAGCTTCTTCACCAACTGAAAGAGGGGGGAGCAAAGGTGTCCTGGCCATGGGTTCTTGACTCCTGGGCCAACGCTCATAATAAGAGTGGAGGAGCTGAAGGTGACGGGGAGGGTGGACAGAGGGTGCCATGGAAAAGACAAGAGACGCAGGAAGCAAAGCAGAGGTGAGGGTCGCTGCTGACCCCAGGTGTAGGCCACTCTCCTGGCCCCTTGAGTCCCAGGGGACAAGAGCCCTGCTGTGGAGCCGTGAGTGGACTGCGGAGATGTGAAACAGGAAGAACACCAACTCAGAGCCGCCAAAGAACCCAGCCACAGGACGACGAAGCCAGGCGTGCAGCTCCGAGTACAGCAGCCTCTGGGCCTGCGTGTGAGCTCAAGGGGCACCTAGCTCGGTCACCCACGGGCTCACGGAGTCCCTTGCGCTTCCAGGTACCAGCTGCACTCCAGCCACCTCCTTACCTCTCCCAGCCTCCGGATCTCATGCTGCTTTTTAGGCCTGACATGTTTCCGGAATGGAGCTGTGAGTCGGGAGCTCTGGCTGGGGTTCTCCAGGAACTCTGAGGGGGTCTGGAAGCCAGGTGTCCGGGTGAAGGCCAGAGCACAGGCTGTGGACTTCAGGGCCAGCAGGGTGAGTGGCCACACTGAGCTGTACCTGAGATAGTCCAGTCCAGGCCTCCGTGAGCAGCCCTGTCGTATCCCAGGCGAACCAGCTTACAACCCAGGGGCCCCGGAGACCTTGTAAGACCCTCTGCGCCGTGGCTCACTCAGCGCCCCGAGCTCCCCAGCCCAGGGTCCCCGGAGCGCATACCTGGCCACCTCCCCTTCCCTAGGCATCCCCAGCAGCAACGTGGCCAGCTGTGGTGGCTCTAATCCATCCAAGGCTTCCTGCCATGAGCAAGGGAGTGTGCCCCACAGGTTGTCTGTGAAAAACTCCTGCAGGAGAGAGAGAAGCGGTCAGCAGGCTGCGGCCGAGTAACATCCCCATTCTTCCCACCACTTCAACGCCTCACCTCAGCACCTGCCTCTTTCCAGTACCGCAGCCACACAGGGCCCTGGCAGCGACCCGCGGGGACCTCCTGACCATCTGAATAGGCTCCTCCCTGAGGCCTCCTCCAGCTCCCCCAACTCCCAGGAGCCCAGACAGCATGCTGGGAACACAACCTCCCTTCTCATCTCTCTCCGTTTATTCCACACACTCCGAGTTTCTTAAGGGGAGGGATGGCGTGGTGTTCCGTCCCATGTGCACCCCTAGCACAGCTCCTGTGGCTGCCACCCCGTATTGGCACGTTACCGTCCAGTAAGCTGCCCTTACGTGTGTCAGGCACTTGTGTATTTGTGGCCTTCTCTGGTTTCTCCCAAATGCTGGGGCTATGTTCTCTTACAGGGCTAGCTCTCTTCTAGGCCCAGGCGATACAACGGTGAGGCAGACAGAGAAGGTTCTTGCTCTTACAGAGCTTACATTAAGAAACCCTTCACATGACACTGACACCACGTAGACAACAAAGCACCAATGACACAGTAATGCCATGAGCAGTGTGTGGGAAAACTGCTTCAGGTAAGGGTGAGGACAGCAGACTTTCTGAACAGCCGACATGTGTGAGCTGACACTTCAACGACGGCCAGGAATCAGATATGGAAAGAAAACACAGGAAGCCACAGATACACAATGCTTTCTATGTACTACTGTGAATATCTGACACGTATTCATACACTTTATAATCACCCCAACCAGGGAGGTGCTACTTTCTCTGGTTTTACAGCTGGGGAAACTGAGGCACAGCCATTAAGTGACTCCTCCATCAAAAAGCCAGCACCTAACAGAGTGGGCACGTGAAACCCATTTAACTCTAGAGTCCTTTACTCTAAAGGTGTAACCACCCCAAGGCGTTGCCTTTCTCTGCCGATCAGCAAGTGCAAAGGCCCGGATGCCCCCCGGGTGTGTGGAACAGAGACCGGGTGAGCACAGGCACAGGCCAGTGAATGTGGGAAGTCAGCAGCGTGATGAGGCTGCCAGAGCACCCACGGCCCTACAAGTACAGCTTACGAGTTAGGACTTCATCAACGCACCTAGGAAGCAAGGCCGTATCATGACAGGACTGACATTTGCAAGGCTTCAGCCTGGCTGCTCTGGGAAGAACTGCTTAAGGCAGGGCGGAAGTTAACATGGACAGACTGGCTACCTAACCAGCTGGGGGACTGATGACGGCAGCTTGGCCCAGGGCAGTAGCCGGAGCCAAACAGAGGAATCTGGGATCTACTCTGAAGGCAGAGCCAACAGGACTTGTTGACGGACTGACCATGAATCAAAGGAAGAGCTGACTCAACGCTTCTGGGCTCTGAACAACTCAGTGGGATAATTTATGTATCATTAATTCTTCACAATGATCCTTCAGATCAGGATCCATTTCACAGCTGAGAAAACCAGAGCTAGGAGAAGTGAAAAGAATGAATGAATAAATTTGAAAAAGCCTGAGGTTGGGGCCGGCGCTGTGGCACAGCAGGTAAAGCTGCCACCTGTAGTGCCAGCATCCCATATGGGCACCGACTGGAGTCCCGGCTGCTCCACTTCCGATCCAGCTCTCTGCTGTGGCCTGGGAAGGCAGCAGAAGATGGTCCAAGTCCTTGGGCCCCTGCACCCACGTGGGAGACCCGGAAGAAGCTCCACCTCCTGGCTTTGGATTGGCCCGGCTCCAGCCCTTACAGCCATATGGGGAGTGAACCAGCGGATGGAAGATCTCTCTCTCTCTGCCTCTCTGCATTTCAAATAAATAAATAAATCTTTAAAAACACAACAACAACAAAAAGCCTAAGGTTAACGACGCAGGGGAGACAGGATTGTAATCCAAGTCTGATTGCACAGCTGGAATGGTCTGCCCCACCACAAAACCAGGAATGCACTCAAAGCTTGATGAGCAAAGGTGTCTTCTCAGAACATCTCATATGCTCCTAAGAGAGCTCCAAGTAGTTGCAACCTGGCTGCTCTGTCCCTGTGTTTCTGTCGCCTAAGTATTTCTAAATATTAAGTGTATGCTCGAAAACAAGGGATCGTCCCAGTTTTAACCCCTCCCTGTACAGACCGACAGAAGAAAAGAGATCAGAGGCTAACTCTCTCCCCGCCCACACCCCTGTGGCCTCACGATGATGTAGGCGTCCAGGATGGAACGGTAGAGCGCCAGGACACGGGTGAGGTTCACAGCTAGCTGCCTCCTCTCCTCGTGAGAGAGGCCCCGGGCGGAGACGCCTGGCATCTCGGCGTCCAGACGGCGGCGCAGGGAGCCAGTGCGCCGTGAGGAGGGATCCAGCGTCAGTACCACGCATGTGCAGAACCCGGACTGTCTTCCTGGGAAACCATGCTGGGCGCCCCTCCGACGTCACAGGTGGCGACGTCCCACAGCGTCGGCCGCACGTGAGGCGGGGGTGGAGGCGACGGTGCCGTGACGCCACAGAGGCGTGGCGCGGCACCACCCCCAAGGGGAGGGGCGGGCCAAGCTCCAGGTCCCGCCCCTTCCCGCACACTGCTCCTCCTCTCCCGGAAGTGGAGGCTGGGGTCCCTGGCGCGCTGTAGTTCCGGTTTGTCGCGGCCTCACCACACCTTCAAGTTGTACCTCCACGGGGCTAGAGGGGCCGGGGAGCGGATCCCGCCCCCGCCCCCGCCCACGCCCCCGCCGCCGCCGCCGCCGCTGCCGCTGCTCACACACTCCGAGTCCTTGGCCTCGCTCCCGGAGGTAGGGGCGCTGCGGGCGCGCGCACGCCGGCCCCCGGCGCGGTCCAACCCGCGCGCCTGCCGTCCGGGGCCTCGGCGGCGCGCACCGATTTCCGCATCCGGCTCCGGGCGCTTCCGGTCCTAGCGGGGCCCGCCTAGGAGGTAGGTATGTGAGCGTGGGAGGACGAGGCGCGCCACCTCGGTCCTCGTGTCCTCGGCCCCTGGTGTGTGGTGGCAGGGGTCCTCGCTCTGGAAGCCTTGGGTGAAGTGTCCCTGGCGACGCCGCCTGACCTGGAGACGAGGAGGAGGGGTACCTGCACTTGTGTCCTGGCGGGCCCGGCGCCGCGGATGCCTGGGTCATCCTAGGGCATCCTGCCGTGCGTCTCGCTGCCATCAAGCGTTCCTCGACATTCTTAGGCGGGTCCGGAGCTCCCCCTCTTCGGCTTCCGAGACTCTCCCGAGTTCGAGGGCCATCGGGCCCAGTGAGCCTTCCATTTTACAAAGCTGATTCCTAGAGAGGGAGCGCGGACTTCCTAAGACCGTACGGCTGGCTGGTGCGCTGTGGGCCTTCGCCAGAATCCGGGCCTCCGGGCTCGTAGCAGTTGTTCCCTCACGGCGTGTCACAGATTGCTGCCCTGTATCAGAGGTTGCGCTGATGTCTTTCCTCCCTTCAGTCCCCCGTGGATCCGTCGTAGCTCATCCTCTCCCCCAACCCCCGAGACCTGTGGGCTCCGTTACCAGGGTCACTTTCTTCCCCAGGGCCCTACCACCAACCTCCACATGTTGGGGAGTGGGATTCGGCGGAGAATGAGCCCCCCATCTTGTCATCCATAAGTCACGCTTCCCAGCTCCTCTCCTACCGTCTGCTGTCCTCATGTCTTCATTGCTGCTGAACCTGGACTTTGGGGAACCTCCTCCCAAAAAGGCATTAGAAGGCAATGCCAAGCACCGAAGTTTTGTCAAGAGGCGGCGGCTCTTGGAGCGGAAAGGCTTTCTGAACAAAAAGAACCAGCCCCCTAGCAAGGCCCCCAAGTTGCACGCAGACCCTCCAAAGAAAGGAGAAGCTCCTAAAGTGGATGGCGCTTGGCAGATCCCTTCCCTGCCAAGAAAGAAGACAGGGGCCCCCAGCACCGGGGCAGAGCAGCCCCTGGGGAAGAAGGCTGCAGTGTCTTGGCTGACCCCTGCGCCTTCCAAGAAGGCCGACGCGATAGCAGCACAGGTGGATTTGCTGGGCGAGTTCCAGAGTGCCCTTCCGAAGATTAAGAGCCACCCCACCCGCCCCCAGAAGAAGGGCTCCCAGAAGAGTGCCGCCCCGACCCCCGCCCAGGCCCACTCCGAGAATAAGCTCTCCCGAGCAGCCCAGAAGGCTCCGAGCAAGATGGTGGCGATTGACTGTGAGATGGTGGGCACAGGCCCCAAGGGGCACGTCAGCTCCCTGGCTCGGTGTAGCATCGTCAACTACGACGGGGACGTGCTGTACGACGAGTACATCCTGCCCCCGTGCCGCATCGTGGACTACAGGACCAGGTGGAGTGGCATCCGGAAACAGCACATGCTCCATGCCACACCCTTCAAGACTGCTCGCAGCCAGGTACGGGGCGTGGGACTCGCTGGAGGCCGCAGGTGGGTGAGGAGAGGTCCAAGGCCAAGCAAGGGTGTTCTGGGAAGGCACCAAAGAGGGAAGGAGGAACTATGAGCTCCTCCTATGAGGAGGCCTTCTGTTGGGGTAAGGAGTGGCTGAAGTCCAGAGAGTCCAATTAGGGGGTGCAGCAAGTATTGTCAAGGCCGACTTTAGGTGCCAAGTTGGGGTCCTGACCTGGGGAACTGGGACTGTGCATAGCAGACCGCTACTGATACAACTAGACAGCAGGCATGGGTGCTGGGAGAGAGGGCTCAGTGCCTTGTAGGATTGGATCCCAGGGTTGAGAGCAGAGAGGTGGAGATGAGCGTCTGAAGCAAAAAGCCTGGAGCAAGTGCGGAAAGCAGTGGAGGAGAGCAGAATGGTGGGGACCTGGCGCACGTTTAAGTGGAACAGGTAGGGCATGAAGGACACGGTGGGTGTGATGAGTCTCATCGCACTCGTGAGCAAACCCACTCATCCTGTCCCTCTGAGACCACAAACCATCAGGAAAGGAGGATGAGCTGAGCAAGGCCTAAATGAAAGCGCGGGAACAGGGAGCCGGCTGGTCTTGGAAGGCCACCAGAGGGCGCTCTTAGTCCAATTTTGGCTCCGCATTGCTCGCCTTTGCTATAGACATCTCAGAATAATTCCCTCTATGCCAGAACCTTCAGTTTCAGGAAGTTCAGCAGAGGTGAAATGGCTGGTTGTTAGGGAAGACTGGGGGGAGGGGTGTTTGGGCTAATGGTTAAGACACCCACGTCCCATAGCAGAGTGCCTGGGTTTGTTTCCCAACCCTAGCTGCTGATCCAGCTTCCTGCCAACGCATACCCAGGGAGGCAGCCAGTGGTGGCTCAGGTTGTTGGAGAGGCAGGAGGTGGGATGGGACTGACGGCAGATCCGCTCCGCTTTAACGCGGGCTGTGTTGAGGGTAACGAGAAGTTAAGCTGGCGGTGGACAGCGAAGCCAGGTGGTGAGGAGCAGCTAGGTGCACTGTTCATTGGAGTGCGTGTAGTTCTGTCATAAAGCACTTCCCCGGTGCCCATGCCCCAGTGCCCTTAGGAAGCTGAGCCTGGCCTCTGCTGGGGGGCCGAGGAGGCCTGCGCACGTGTCTATGGCCAGCACGCTGGGAAAGCTGAAGGACTTCAGGTAGCAGGCAGCACTGAGCTGGGCAGTGCAGCGAACATCCGAAGCGTGAGTTTTATTTAAGGCTGAAGGCAGGGCCTGGCGCCATGGCTCACTTGGTTAATCCTCCGCCTGTGGCGCCGACATCCCATATAGGCACCGGGTTCTAGTCCCAGTTGCTCCTCTTCCAGTCCAGCTCTCTGCTGTGGCCCAGGAGGGTAGTGGAGGATGGCCCATGTGCTTAGGCCCTGCACCCCATGGGAGACCAGGAGGAAGCACCTGGCTTCGGATCAGCATAGCTCTGGCCGTAGTGGCCATTTGGGGAGTGAGCCAATGGAAGGAGGACCTTTCTCTCTGTCTCTCTCTCTCTCACTGTCTAACTCTACCTTTCAAATAAAAAAAGTTTTAAAAAAGGCTGAAGGTAGGTGAGTCGTCATGGGGGCAGAAGTTGATGAGAAGGAAGGGAGCCTCTGGCCGCCCAGGTGTAGGCAGGGTCCCACCATGGGGGTCACGTGCTTTATCCCAGGGAAGAGGAGACGGACTGCAGGGGAAAGGAAACCGGGAGAGGGCGTTTCGAGGACGGGCAGGTGGCCGTGGGTGAGAGGGACCCGGAAGGACCGTGTGGGGCTCTCAGGGTGCCAGGGCGCCGCCTTCCTCTCCACTTCTCTCCACGCCCTTCCAGATCCTGAAGATCCTCGCGGGGAAGATAGTGGTGGGGCACGCCATCCACAACGACTTCAAAGCCCTCCAGTACTTCCACCCCAAGTCCCTGACCCGTGACACCTCCCACATCCCCCTGCTCAACCGGAAGGCCGACTTCCCGGAGAATGCCACCATGTCTCTGAAGCGCCTCACCAAGAAGCTGCTGGACCGGGACATCCAGGTGCCCCTCCCGTCCTGACCCCGGAAGTCCTCTGGCTGCACTGGGCGGGGGGGGGGGGGGGGGTTGGGCTGAGTAACCCCAGAGGAATAATAATTCTCTTCTCTACCTCCCGGCATGTTCCAAAGGCTACTTTGGAAAGCGGAGAAGGCCGCAGTGGATAGAAAATTGTGACTATGGGGCAAGAGCAGGTGGTGGAGGTGGAGGAGCCCGTGGGGAATGCCGGGGCCGCTCCTCTGTTTCACGTGCCTGGCGTGTGAGGCGGCCCACCTGGTAGGAAGCTGCGTGCTTAGGTCTCCCACGTGGGACCCTTAGAGAGCTGGGAAGGTAGAAGACTTGCAAGGCCTGGCTTTGGTCTGGCATGTTCTGTGGCTGCAGGGTTTAGAATATGGCATATACACACTGCCACAGAAAGGACCGAGGAGACAGTGGGAAAGCCTTCCCAGGAGCTGAGAAGGGGCAGGGAGGAGGGCCCGGCCAGGGTTCTGGTTTCGTGGCCCACTAACTGCAGAAGAGTGGCGCGTGGGGAGCAGAGGGAGGAGCAGCCTCTCGCAGCCTCACGCTCTTCTCTTCCTCCCGTTCAGGTGGGCAAGAGCGGACATTCCTCCGTGGAGGATGCCCAGGCCACCATGGAGCTTTACAAGTTGATTGAAGTCGAGTGGGAGCAGCACCTGGCCCAGAACCCCCCGAAAGACTAGCAGTGGTGGGAACACTGGTGATGCGAGGGGGCAGAGGGAGAACCAGGGCGGTGGGCCATGGATGGGCACTCCACCAGCTCCACGCCGTTGGAAGCTAGACTCGTTGGGAAGAGAAAGGCTCGCCCTAGACTTAATACCCATTGAAACTTCACCTGAGCTGTTGTGTCTGTGTCTGATTGAGCATCCCACGGAAGGGGAAACGCCCGTCAGAACCCAGCCCCACAGTGTTTACCTTCTTAAATGGTGCTAACCGCAGGTCCCAGAGGACTTTGTGCCAGTCGGACGTCTTGACTCTCAAGGGGCAGGGCACACCGGGATGTGTAGTGTCCCTCACGGCCTTCTCGCTGGGCTCTCGTGTTTTATGCCTTTTGTTCTTGAGTAATCAGCAGCACCTTCCTCCGCTGTCGTCAGTGTCCTGGTCGGATGATGAAATGCGCAGTCCCAGTACACATGACAGACCTCACTTCCGGCTCCAGGTCTACCCCAGCCTGTGTCAGGTATCACCTGTTTCCTCCCCTTGATTCCACGAGAGCCATGCTGGTCAGGCGTAGTTCTCCGTAGCGTTCCAGGGCAGTGAGGCAAGAGTGTAGCTTGGAAATCAACTTCTGATTGAGAAAAGCAGTCTCTTATCCAAGATAATAGAGGCTTTATTTAATGTGGGTCGTGTTTAGTGGGTTTAAAAAGAATTTAATGGTTTTAATCTTTTACTTTGCTAAACCAAGCCTCTCAAAAATTCCCTTGATAAATTTTTATAATGGAAAAGCAATGGTGTTGGTGGCTTCTTTGTAACTGTACATTGAACAGCTTTGTCACAAGGCATGAGGGGGCCCTGGTTCTCTAACGGCATTCCCAGGGTGTCACCTTTGTGAGTGCATGGAGAGACACCAGCGAACCTTTGTTTCACACTTGACATCTCGTCCTCCGCCCTCCCACAAATCAAGCACACCTAAAAGGATGCCCCAGACCACGTGGAACACCTCCACAGAGGGTGTGTGACCGGGAGAGTGTGGTGTGGTGAATCAGAGAGTAGGCATGAGGGAGGGGCGGCGGGGGAGAGGAGCGCTGGGTGACGCCAGCCTGCTCACTGCTGCCAGCCCTTTGGTGGCACACACCCTCACATTGGGAAGGTGAGTCACGCCTCTGACTGGTGTCCAGGTCAGTGTCTGTCCTCTGTCTTGAGAGGATGCGGGCTCCATACCGACACCAGGACTTACGCCCTCTCCCAGGGGCCAGTCACAGGCATGGCTGCCTGTAGAAAGGCATTTCCTGTAGTCAAGTCAGACCCCAGCTGGCCTCGTCTGACTGCACTGCAGGGTCTGCTTGCACAGGCAGCGGTAGCCCAACAGCTGTAGTGTCCGTGTCTGCTCACAAGGAGGCGCCAGGCGTCCTTTCACAGCTCTGGGTGGAAGGGAGCCAGGAAGGGACTACACATAGAAGCAAATTTTAGTTACATTGTGGTTGGCAAACTGGAAGATTCTCATTGAGCTACTTTTTTTTTTTTTTAAGATTTATTTAATTATTTGAAAAAGTTACACAGAAAGAGGAGAGAGACAGAGAGAGAGAGGTCTTACTTACATCACTGGTTCACTCTGCAATTGGCTGCAGTGTCTGGAGCTGCGCTGATCCGAAGCCAGGAGCCGAGAGCTTCCTCAGGGTCTCCCATGCGGGTGCAGGGGCCCAAGGACTTGGGCCATCCTCCACTGCTTTCCCAGGCCATAGCAGAAAGCTGGATTGGAAGTAAAGCAACCAAGACTCAAACCAGCACCCATATGGGATGCCAGCACTGCAGGCGGCGGCTTCACCCGCTACACCAGAGCACCAGCCCCTAAGGTACTTTTGGTAAAGTAGCTATCAACTGTACGCTCCACTGCATGGCTAGAAAGGCACCTAATCTCTCCAGTCCAGTGAGCTCACCCTCACTCTCGGTCACCAAGAAGAACCAGGAACTGGGGTGCTGGGGTGGTAGGATATTTGGAGCAGCAGTTACGATACTGCTTATAACGCCCACATCCCGTATCAGAGTGCCTGAGCTGGAGTCCTGGCCCCGTTCTCCATTGCAGCTTCCTGCTAATGTGTACCCTGGTAGTTAGCAGGTAGTGGCTCAAGGAAGAACCTGGGACCTTACAGACATTTCCTTGACTGTTTATATTCATGGTCTTTTCTAGTCGGATCCCAGCTCAGCTTGCAAGGGTGCCTGGGAATCTTCTGCACTTCCACCCCCTTCCTTCTCAGTCCCTGTGTCCCCAGGGTCCTGGCTTCAGTTGATTCAGGACAAAGCTCATAACAGATTTCTGCCTGAATCCCCATCAACCTGGGACACCCACATCCCATGTTGGAAGGCCTGGGTTCAAGTCCTGGCTCTGCTCCCCATTCAGCTCCCTGCTCGTGCACAACTCTGGGAGGCAGCAGGTGATGGCTCAAGTAGTTGGGTCCCTGCCACCCTCGGGGGACACCAAATTGCCTTAAATTGAAGGTCCTTCAGAGTGGAGCTGTATGCATGATAAAATAAATACAAGCTCGTGTCCATGTGCGTTTTCATAGCATCAAGAGATTTTCTAATGCTCGGAGACCCTCTGCTGCAGGTGGTGGTGAGACGGTGAGAATCGTAACCTGCCAGTCGTACTTGTGATAGTCTAAGGCTTCAGGTAAGGAAGTGGCTCTCATGGCCTGTGTTTGGGATAGCGCTGCCCTTCCCTCTGCCTTAAGAACCACTGATAATGAAGGCTCCAAGGAGAATCATTTGACTCCTGAGTTTAATAGATGATTACAGCCAACAATAGGGAAGATCAGTACCGTAATTATGAACTTGCCTCAAGGCACATTAGCCCAAGTTCAAGTTTACGAACCCCTGTGCATGTAATATGCCTGGTGCAACTGTGCATATCCTACATCTACAGTAGATAGCAGTACGATAATCCTGTTGTAGTTCACAGAGCACTTTCTTGTACCCCATACCTCAGTCCACCAATAGCTGACGGCTTAACAGCAAGTTACATGGCATCGGGACTGGGTTTTAGGTCCGATTTTTACCTGAGTAAATTTGTGACAGTGAGTCACTTCTCAGAGTTTCAATGGTATAGTGTGAAAATCTTGGAATTCTTTTGTAATCTTGATTTTTTTAAAAAAAAATATTCATTTGAAAGAGTGACAGGGAGAGAGAAATGTTTCATCTTCTGGTTCACTTCCCAAATGCCTCTTACCAACCAGGCTGAACCAGTCTGAATCCAGGAGCTGGGAACTCCGTCTGGATTACCCACGTGGGTGTCAGAAACCCAAATACTTGGGCCATTGTCTGCTGCCTCCCAGGCATGTTAGCATGGAGCTGGGTCAGAAACGGGGGGTAGCCAGTACTGGAACCAGGCCTTCCCATGTATGATGCAGTTGACGCAAGCTGTGGCTTAACCCGCTGCACCACAGTGCCTGTGATTGCTGTCAGTAGCCATGATGGCAGTAATTTATTGAATGTTCCTCTGTGCCAGGCATCGCACTAAACCTTGTGCCATCTCATTCTCTGTGAGGTTGGTGGTAAGGAAACTGAGGCCGACAAAATGTAATGAATTTCCCAGGCCAAATAGCTGGCGGTTGCCAGTGCTGGCACTCAGACCTGCCAAGTCTGCCTGTCTGAAGTCTGCGGTTAGCACAGTCCAGGCGGCATCTGGTGAGACTTGGAATCCTTCCACTGAAATAGTTATTAAGCACCTGCCCTTTGCCAGGTACTGTGCTGGCCACTGGGGAAACAGCACATTGCCTTTGCCCACATGTTTATAGCAACCTGAAGACGACAACAGTAAGCAATTTTCAGTGTGCTGTGGCAAGTGCTGGCCGGAGTGACACAAGGATTTAAAGCAGGGGAGTGATGTGAGCAGATCTGTTTTTGGATGATGATGCTGGCAGCCAAATGGACGCTAGATTGGAGGAAAGCCAGGAGATGAGCTTTGCTGGGGTAATTTGGGTGAGCAATGATTGAAGCTTGAGTCAATGAAGTGGGAGGAGGCATGGGAGCATCACAGAGGAGGATCAACAGGACTTGGAGGCTGGGGCAGGAGGAGAAGAGATCGACTTGCTAGCTCTGAATTAGGGTACATAGACCGAAAGCTGCATTGGCGGGGAAGAGAGCAGATTTGGGGGCAGATGAGTTGAATCTTGATCTGTTGACTTTGAGCTGCCTGGAGAGGCCTAGTCAGCAGCTGGATTTAGCAATCAGAAGCTTCACAGAGCAGAGACCTGGGGCTAGAAACGAAGGCTTAGAGACGGTGCAGCGGTGGGATAGAGGTGTTGGGTTGGGATGTGGGCTCCTAGGAGGGTGTATAAAGACCAAAAGGTCAAGATCAGAATCTTGGGAAATACCTGTACCTACAAGCTGCTGGAGGAAGACAGGACTACCAGACAGGTAAGGGGACAACCAAAGAGGAGACTCCAGAAGGGAGATGACAATGTTGGGAAGGCCAGCAAGATAGCAGCACAGCAGACAGGCTGCTTGTAGCAGTGTGGTGCCCCTCATCTGAGCAGTGCCTGTGACGGGTTGGTGGGGTGGCAGAAGCTCCATTGCAGTGGACTGGAGGGAGGTGAGGAGAAGAGGGTGTGGGCTGCTCCTCCTTGACTCCCAGCGGAGGGGAGTCCCTACAGAGTGACAGCTGTGAAGATGCTGAAGGAGGGAGCCAGTGGATCTTAGTAAAGTAGCTGGGGAGGAAGGACATGAGTGGCAGAACGGACTCTGACAGTGTGCGGGGCCTGCAGTCCTGAGCTTGGCCTTGGCCGACATCGGGGACAGAAAGGGAAGAAGGGCAAATGGATATGAGAGGTCATCAAAAAGTTCATGGAAATGCATGTCATGGGGGCTGGCATTGTGGTTTAGCAGGTAAGGCCGCTGTCCCACAGGGACCCTGGTTCGTGTGCCAGCTACTCCACTTCCTATCCAGCTGCCTGCTAATGGTCTGGGAAAAGCCCGAGTGCTTGGGCCCCTGCCACCCACGTGGGAGATCTGGAAGAAGCTCCTGGCTCCTGGCTTCAGCCTGGCCCAGCCCTGGTTGTTGCAGCCATCTGGGGAATGAACCAGCAGATGGAAGATCTCTCTCCCACTCTCTCCTCTCTCCCTCTCTGTAACTATGACTTTCAAATAAATAATCTTTTGAAAAATTATGTATTATGGAAAAAAACTACACGTGGATTTCAAAACTCTTTTGCATGAAAATAGTTGCCTTTTAATTGTACTTTCCATTGACTTTTTTTTTTAAAGATGTATTTATTTTACTTGAAAGAGTTACAGAGAGAGAGAGAGAGAGAGATCTTCCACCTGCTGGTTCACTCCCCAATTGGCCACAATGGCTGGAGCTATGCCACAGCGCCGGCCCCTCCATTGACTTTTATGATTTATAAGCAATAGAGAAAGGATCTTCTATCCACTGGTTCACTTCCTAAATGACCCTAACAGCCAGGTCTAGGCCAGGCTGCCAAAAGCTAAGAATTCCATCCAGGTTTCCCACGTGAGTGGCAGGGGCCCAAATATTTAAGCCGTCTTCCACTGCTTCCCCAGGTGTATTGGCAGGGAGCAGGACTAGAAGCAGAGGAGTTGGAATTTGTATCTGTGCTGCTATGGGATGCTGGTGTCACAAGTGGTGGCTTAGCCCACTGTGCCACAATGCCGGCCCCTTCCATTGACTTTCCAAAGTGCCCTTGTACGTGTCTGGGTGGCTGATGGTGGAAGAAAGGGGTTAACGCCTGGTGACCGCGATCCTGCTCCTTACAGTGAAGGCAGAGTGGGCTGCTAAGTTTGAGGCGGTGGGCCTGAAGCTGGGGAAGAGGAAGTCTGGAGAAGCCACTGAGGAATGGGAAGGGGGGAAGCCGAGGAGCCGTGGCAGAGTTACCGACTAAGCTCAGAAAGTGAGCTCGCAATGGCACTGCAAGCTGCTTGTGATATTTTTTCCCCTAGCATCATTTGACAGCCCAAATATAGAAGTGGAGACTTTAAATGGCTGAGGTTGTGCAGGCTGCCGTGGGAGGCCAGGGTGTGGTCCCGGAGGCCAGTGTCTGAAGGGATGGGGACACAGACGTTGGCGTCTGTGGAGTCAGGGCCCTCGAAGGCTGGTGGGTGAACAAGTGTTGGAGGTGCCCCGTGGCTGCCAGGGGAGAAGCAGAGGAAGACTGGGACCCGCGATGGGCGCGTGCAGGAAAGGAGGAGAGGCCGGGGCCAGTCTGTGGCTCAGTTTGTTAACGCCCTGGCCTGTAGTGCCAGCAGCCCATATGGGTGCAGGTTTGAGTTCCGCCTGCCCCACTTTAATCCAGCGCTCTGCTATGGCCTGGGATAGCAGCAGAAGATGGCCCAAATGCTTGGGCTCCTGCGCTTACGTGGGAGACCCAGAAGAAATTTCTGGTTCCTGGCCTGGGATTGGCTCAGCTCTGGCCTTTGCAGCCATCTAGGGAGTGAACCAGTAGATGGAAGACCTCTCTCTGCTCTAGCTCTCTCTGTAACTCTGTCTTTCAAATAAATAAAAAATGAATGTTTAAAAAAAAAAAAAGAAAAAGAGGCCACGGCAGGTGCCAGGCACAAGCCTTACAGCTTTTGGGTGGGGTTTCTTAGGTGCAGTTGAGGCGGATGGATGCACTGCCTGCATTGTGGAGAAGCCTGAGGAGTCCGAGCTCGCCCTGCCATGCTCTGCTGCTTTCCCAGGTGCGTTAGCAGGGAGCTGGATTGGAAGGAGAGCAGCTGGGACTTGAACCAGTAGTCATATGGGATGCTGGTGTTGTGGGGCCGTGGCTTAACCTGCTGCACCACAAGGCAGGCCCCAGGCCATTTTTACTCTGCATAGAATGAATATGTCAGCTTTGGCCTAAACATTTAAACATTTACTCTGCATAGAGGGGTGGGGGGAGCATCTGACCTAGCACTTGAAGCCCCAGATCCCATATTGGGGGGCCTGGTTTGAGTCCCAGCTCTGCTCCCCATGCAGCTTCCTGCCAAGGCACACTCTGGGAGGCAGCAGGTGACGGCTCAAGTCCTTGGGTCTCCGCCACCCTTAGCTCTGGCTATTGTGGCTATTTCATGAGCAAATTAGCAGATGGAAGATCTTTCTATATTTGCCTCTGAAATGAAAATAAAATGGGAGCCACGGTAGAGTTCTGAGCAGAAGAGTGACGTGAACTGATTGAGGACACCTGCGGCTGCTGAGAGGGAGACAGTGGGAACAGAGAAGCAGTGCAGGGGGAAGAGACGATAAGCCGTGGTGGCGGCAGAGGTGGTGAGGAGAGGCCCGACTTGGACAGATGTAACTTTACACACACAGATGATCATTGTGTGGTTGCTGCTGCACGGCTGCTCCGTCTGGGGCAGGCATTTGGCCCGATGGTTACGATGTCTGTGTCCCACGCTGCAAGGCCTCAGCTCAAGCCCCAGCCTGCTCTGGACTCCCAGCTTCCTGCTAAGGTGCACCAGGCAGCAGCGGTGGCTCGAGCAGTCGGGTCTCTGCTGCTCACATGGGAGATCCAGGTTGAGTTCTGGGCTCCTGGTCCAGCCCTGGCTGTTGTGGGCATTTGAGGAGTAAAGTAATGTGAATGGAAGAACTCCCTGCCTTTCAATAATAATAAAAATAAAAGCAAAAAAATGTTTTAAATGTTTAAACCAAAGCTGACATATTCAGCCATTCAGCTCCCACTGGAGCCCCTGTACACCCTGGCCCACCAGCAAGTACTGAGAAAGTACACACACCCTGCGAAGTGGGGGACCCCAGTGTGCTGGGGGGTGGGGTCTGACCTCTTGTGGGCAGTGAGTCTGTAAAAGGATAAGTGATCTGCAGCTTCCCCCACCCCCGGGCTGAGGGGGGATCACATGAGCAAGGGCTCTCAACCCCTACCCCTCCGCCCTCTGTGGACCTGGTCTTGCATCTCCCCCATGCTCTGTGCTGCTAAGCTGTAGTGTTTGCTAGTTTGTTTTTTCCTATTTTGCACAGCTCCCTGCCTGCTAAGGGGCACCACCAACTCTCTAACGCTTTCTTTGGAAGGCTATATAAATATGTAGGCTTTTGAGAGAGATAGGACAGGGTGTGGAAAGGAATTTTTTTAAAGAGTTTAGCATGGAAAGACAAGCACACCTTAATCCTCTTCCAGGCTCAACCAGATTCCACTCTGAAGAGTTTAAGAGCAAAGCTTGGGAGGCAGACAGGCCGAGAACAGCACACAGAAAGCTCTAAGCTCTTAGACAGTGGTGGGCCCGGAGTCAGCCCAGAGCTGTACCAGGCCCGTGGCAAATGAGTCGTCCGGCACCCCTGGCCCCGGCAGCTTCCCCACACACCAGCCTCTTCACTCCCTCCCACCCCGGGGAATCCTGCTCAGTCGCTCTTTTGGAAAGACTCCACGAGAAGGATCCAGCTCCTAACTGAAGGAGGAAGAAGGCAGCTGACCGGGTCCCTGCCCTGGGAGCTGGGGAGGGAGCCGGGGCCCACACCCAGAACCCAGAGGGAGTAAGAGGCAGACAATCCCGCTTGGCAGCTCTCAACCCCAGGCCAGGGCTGGGCTGCAGGAGTGGGTCGTTCCTGAGAAGGGTTCCTGAAGGGTGGGAGGGTGGAGGTGGGTAGGAGCAAAGGCCTAGGACTGGGCCAACGGCAGAGCAGTCCGGTGTCTGCGTCCTAGGCTAGGCATACACAGGCCTCCACGCCGCCGGGGCAGGGACAGCCTCCTCCCTGCTCCTCCACCACCTGGGGTCAGGGAGTTTATGGGACCACAGGTGTCCACAAGCAGCAAGAAGGGCACACAGGTGAGTGTCGGGGGCCAGCACAGCTCCTTCTCCAGGCCAGTCCTTGTGTGCTCACTGGGAAGACTGATCCAAACCCCAGGTCATCTGGAAGCCTGGCCCTGATGTCCCTGAGCTCTAGGATTTAGGAGGCGTGAGACTGTGGCTGGGAGCTTGAAAGCCGTGAAATCCAGGAGCCACCGGTGCCTTTCATCCCCCAGGGACATGTCCCTGCGGATCCCACTTGGATGCCTTGCCGCAAGCTGGTAGAGGAGCCGCAGACGGGGAGGCCGGCGACTTCAGGGTGCTGTGTGTCCTCCGCCTGGCCTGCTGAAATCCAGGCAGGCTGCGGGGTGGGGGGCTCGGCGGGGAAGGAGGGGGAGACTGCTCAGTCTCTTTCTTTGACAGCTGACATTTTCCAGAGCTGGCGCCCGCAGGGGAAAGGAAATCAGAGCTTCCCACCTCACACATCTTTTTCCCATTTTGTTCATGCTGCCCAGAGACAGCCATTAGGGCTAGATCAGTCTGGGGCCTCCCCCCACCACTGCCCGGCTCTCACCAGCCGGAGGGGTGGGGACAGGGGGTCATTGGAAGGACAAGGCCCTAGCCTGGCTGAGCGGCCAGACTCTGAACTCTGGCATCCCTCCTTAATTCCGAGCCTGCTCAAGATGGCAAGATGGGGGCAGGGACCAGGAACCTTGGCTCCTGGGGCCCTCCCTTACTCTGCTGAAATCTCCCCACACCTCACTGCCACAGGGAGTCTGGCCCCACATCCCAGAGGACAGGGCCTGCCAAGCAGCAGTCCTGGCTCTGGCCTGCAGCAAGAGGAGCTCTGGGGTTGGGGAAGCTGGCTCTTACCACCAGACCCCTGGGACTCCAGCCTCCGGCCTGGAGCCAGCAGACAGTTCCCATAGGCCCCTGGGAGCCAGGCTGGGGGCTGAACTGCTGGGTCCCCTTGCCTGGAGACAAGAGCTGCACCGGGGGGCTTGTCAGGAGAGGAAATGGGAGCCTCAAGGAGCCTGACCAAGAAAAGCCACCGAGCAGCTGCCTGCTGTCAGCGCTGCCCATCAGCCCCTCCTGCGAGGCCCCCAGAATCAGGGGGCTCAGGGGCCTCTCTGTCCCCAGCCAGAATCTCAAAGCCCAGACCTGGGCCCCTCTCTGCCTCTCTCCTCGTCAATCCCAGAAGCCGCTTATCTGGCCCAGTGCCCACCCCCATCTCCTCTTTCTGCAGAAACTCCAGATCATGTCAGGGCTGAACGGGAGGTAGACAGGGAGGTCCTGGGGCCCCTGCTTTTCTTCCATTTGCCATCCTCAGACAGTGGGAGAGGAGGTATCTGAGAGCTGTCTCCAGACCCAGCACCCGGGGCCACATGGCAGGAACGTGGGCTTCGCTGCAGGCTGTGTGGCTCTTCCAGAGCTGGGCCCCCTCCCTGGTGCTGTGCAAACCCTGGCTATTTGGCTGCAGTCTTCTCGCTCCTGCCCTGAGCTGCCAGGGGAAGGGGCTGGCGCAGGCCAGGGATGGGAGTGGCAGAGGGGTCTTGCCCTAGGAGTTAGATTGTAAAAGCCAGGAGGAGTTTACCTGCGGGTCACGCTGGGGCTGGCTTCTCCATGCTGGGGACTGAGACTTCGTCTGGGCACGTCCTCAGCCAGTGCATCGCCACCTCCTCCCTCCATGAACCCAGCCCAGCCCTGAGGAGAACGCTGGCAGCTGGGACTGGGAACGAAGGGGCAGAGCCAAGAACAACAGGGCGCTGCCTGGGTGTTGCACAGAGCAGACGCTCTCCTGGCCAGACTGATCCCTGCCAGTCAGAGGTGATGCTGACGCTCCCCTGCACTAACTGTATCCCTCCTGCTCTGGCCTGGGCTGGCTCCAGCCCTCTGCACCCTCCCCTCCTCCTGGGCCACACCTGCTTCCCTTTGCGGGGCTCAGATGCTGGCTCTGGAGGTCACTGCCATCTCCCACCTTTGGGTCCCCAGAATCACTTGGGATTCTCTGCACTCGCGCTTTTTAAATCTCAGGGCTTCTGTGCACCCAGGTGTGTCTGGGAAAGGCGTTGGCCTCCCGGGAGCTCTCTGACCTTCTCTCCCAGCTTGCACTAGAGTTTGCAGGAAGCTCTGTTTGGTTTGCCTTCCATCCATTCTGCCGCAATGGCGGTTGAGTTGGGGGCAAATCGGGGCCTGGCCTTACCAGATTCGAAAAGGGCTGGATCCCTGAACCCAGGGAGACAGATAGGGACACATCACTCCCCTCTGGCCCACCAGGGCTCAGATGGGACGGGGAGGCAGGACGCTGTGTTCCATGCTGCATGGACGCTGAGGACACAGGGAAGCCAGGAGACACAATTAACTGTCTTGCCCCTGTGACTCCCAAACCCCCCTTCTGCTCCCAGTCCTCCCCACGGTCTGTCCATGGAGCTCCTGCTAGCTTTGCTGCTTCTGCACTGAGTGCCAGAGACCCAGGTGTCCAGCCCCACCTGCATTTAATTTCAACATGAGTCAGAGCCAACAAACCCTCCAACTGGCAGATGCAATAACACAACTCAGGGAGCAGCTCTTCTCCAAGTGCTGAACTTGGCCGGAGAATCTCCCAGGTCCCGGTTGGGGGTGAGGGTGGGGGCCTCCGTGATTCCCCTACTCTTCCCATCCTGTCCCCCTTCCAGGCACTCCACCCTCCTCTCCCCCCTCAGCCTCAAGGGAGTGATAGGGACCAAGGTTTTCTCTTTCCAAGCCTCCCCACCCCCGCCCCTTAGCTGTGCACACATCTGTACCCCTCACACTCACACACAGTCCTCACCTCCCAAAGATGACCCGGCCACCTCTCTTTCTCCTGGTGCAAAACCAGCCAGTATCCTCCTAGTCCCTAGTTCCTCTCTCAAGTACATCTGCATTCTCCCACCCCACTCCCACCCTGCCTTGCTCCCCCTGCTTTTCTCAGCAACTCTGTGTACCCCTACACACACACTTGAATCCCCCAAATCCTGGGGAAACCCAAGGAGGTTCCTGGAAAGGGGGAAGGGGTGGCCCCAGGCAGATCTGTAGCAGATTTGGTCATAATTAAAAGGGGGAAATTCCTTCCCTTATTGATCCCAGTGGGAAATTAAAGCCAGTTGTTTGTGACTCAGTGGCTGATGGTCGCCTGGTTCCAGGGTCCTGGTCCCTGCCCCTTGGCCCCGGGCTCCTCCATCCATCTCTCTTTGTCCCTCTCCCTGTCCCCTGAGCCCTCTCCTCCTCCACCCCTCCCTGTCCCCAACCCCCTTCCCCAGCGTCTTCCCTCACACCATGCCCTCACACCTGCCACTCCCCTGGGGTAACAGGACTGCTAGAGGCGGCCACCTCCACCCCCAGACCTTCTGCCCACCTCCCTCAACCGGGGTTGGGGTGCTGGGGCTGGAGCTCGGGGCCCAGAGCTGCCAAACCGCAAGCCCTCACATCTGGAAAGAATTCCCCTCCTGCCGACTTCCCTTTGTCTTACTTCTGTCTCTTTGGAAAAGCTGGTGGGGGAGTGGGGAAGTGGGGGGGGGGGGCGAGCCCGGGCCTCCCTCCCCCCACCCAGGGGAGACTCCCTCCCTGGCCCCCGCCTCCTCTTTATCCTGAGCAAGCCGTGCAGCCTGTGCTGCCCCCACTCCAGTGTCAAGGGACCAGACAGGGAGGTGACCCTCAGCCTGGGACCCACGCAGTCCCCAGGCTGCTGTGGGAGAGGGCCCGCGCACTAGCCCTTTTCTTTGGCAGTAGGAGAGGTGTCTAATGAACAGGAGACTCTAATGAGCCGGAGCCCAGCTGGAGTGGACCTGGGGGGAGAGACAGGGGCAGGGGCAGGGAGGGGGGAAGAGAGGCGGCAGGGATCTGCTTTCTGCCTGTCCCCTCCTCCAGCCTCTCGGCATCCCTTTGGCCAGGAGCCCGATTTGGCTGTCAGAACCTAATCCCGGTCCCTTACCTACAGCGCAGCTGAGCAGGGGCGGAGCTCTGGCTGCAGCCGGCGCCCTCCCTGCGGAGCCCCCTTCCTCCCTCCACCTCTGCTTTTGTCTGCGCTTCCCAGCAGCCCCCAGCCTAAAGGCATCCCCAAACAAGCCCGCCACACAAAGCCTGGACTCCTAAAGCGGGGCTCGAGTATCCGGTTCCCTTCCTCCAATCTGCTCCCCGGGCGGCCCGGCGAGGAGCCCTTTCTCCAGCGTCGGGGCCATCCTCTTGCAGCCCACTCAGCCCAGCTGCTTTATATTTCCTACACACCCATTCTTTAGAGACTTCCCTCTGCACTGCCCAGTGGCCTGGTCCCCAGAACATCCCCCAGCCTGGGGTTCTCGACGCAACCCACGTGAACCCTCCAGCCCACCCCCTCTCCTTAGGCTCCCTCCCTCCAGGGACTGGACGGCCCCTGGGCTCTAAGGGTAAGAGCTCTGAACGTCCGAGAGCCCGCGGCTCCACCCTTGGCCACGCTGGCAGGGAGGGGCCAAGGAGAGGACCCAGCGCCGGGACCAGATGTGGGGCTTTTCGTCCCGCCTCAGGAGGAGCCGGAAGGGCAAGTCCGGGGAGGATGCGGGGTCGGGGTGGAGTGCGGACAGCGGGGCCACGTGCACCGACTCGCCGAGGACCACCCGGCCTCAAGGTCCCCCCGCGCGGGGCAGGCCGGGACGGTTCCTCCCGCTCCGGACACCGCATCCCGGCCGGCTGCGTTCCCGGCGGTTTCCGGCTTCTCGACTCCCAGCCTTTCTGCGGGGCTCCCCGCCCGCCCGCGGTTCCAGTTTCTGCCTCCAGCCGGGTTGTGCCCACTCCCACCCGATCTCGGCGCGCAGCCGTGCCCTACCCACCCCCCCTCCTTTGATCACCCGCTTCAAAGCCGCTCCGAGGGGCGGCCGCTCCTTCCCCGCTTCTACAGCTCAGGAGGGTGACACCTGAGACCCGCTCCGCCCCCTGCCCGGGCACCCACCCTCCGAGCTAGGGGGCCGCGCGGCGTGCTTGGGCTCGGCGTCTCCGTCTCCACAGCCCCTCCCTGACGCCTGCCGAGACCCCCTCAGGGTCTGGGGAGAGAAGCGACAGAGAAAACGCCTTAATAAAGAGCTCGTGTCAAGTGAGTGGCTGTGACCTCTGCCCTCCCCAGCCGCGCGCCCCAGGCTCCTGCTTAACCCTTCGATGTCCGCCCAGCTCAGTAAGGGGAATGAGTCGCCTGGCGCCTACCTCCCGCGTCCCCTGGCATCCCCCAAGCCCAGAGCGAGGTCCGGGGGTAGGGGGACCGCGCCGCCCCCTCCCAGCCTCTTAGAGTCGTTCCAGCAGGGGGCGCCGTTGCCTCACTTCGTGCCCGACCCCGGGAACCCCCGGACTCCCCAACTTCGGAGTCTGGAGCCAGTCCCTCAGGATCCAGTCAGGTTTCTGTGGAGCCCAAGTTCGGTCGCCTGTTCCGTTCCCCAGCTCCTGCTCCAGATCTGGGGTCTCCTGTGTCTGGTGCCAAGGAGTTGAGTGCGGGTGGGGAACGGGCGAGGCGTGATCTCGTGGCCCTCAGAGGAGCGAGACCGGGACATTGGCGCCCGAATTCAAGCGCTCGCCTCAGTCTGTCCCCCTCCCATTCATTCACTGGCGCGGGAGAAGCCTAAGTTGTTGCCCTGCAAAACCCTGGACCCACCCATGGGGGCTTAATCCAGAGACTTGGGAAAGGGGAGGGTGAGGGTTGGTGGCCGGGGCGCAGGGCCCCCCAGATGGGGGGGCGGGGCGGGAGGCGGGGCCACCTCATTCCTGGGCAGGGGCGGGCTGCACAGGGTATAAAAACCGCCCGCGCGGGAACCCAAGCCAGCTTTGGCGGTGCCCTCAGACGTGTCCCGGTTCCCGAGTTTCCCGATCCGTCGAAAGCGGCGGCGAGGGCTCCTTGAACGAAAAGACTCAGAGTCCAGTGCTCCAGCCGAGGGGTCTAGGGGACCGCCACCCTCCTCGCCACCATGTCCAACTTCTCTGGCAACTGGAAGAT